>NC_052551.1:4235300-4538331 GCF_016699485.2 Gallus gallus
CAGAAAGAAAAAAAAAAAAGAGAAACTCTTAGCGTGTGTTGGCTCACAGCTGGGATATCAGCAGGAGTCCAATAAAAAGGACATTTTTCTTTCTAAATATTGGTGTTTGTGCAGCATACAATAATACTATAAATGCAGCAGTGGGTTTGAAGTACAATGCTGCAGCTGATTATAGGATGCCATATGGTGCTGGCATGTTAAACTGATACAGATTGAACACGGACTGCAGCTTTAAATGCTGTGGACCAGCAATTGTGCTAAACTAGAATAAATATACTATGCAGTATCGATATAGGGAGCCGTCATTTTCAGCAGCCAAGACAAAACTGTGTTAGAATAGCATGAACTGGTGGGAGAGAGCCCGTAGAAGTCGGGATGGAGCACAGATCCCGCTCAGCGCCTTGGTTTTCTCGTCTAGGTCATTGAGAGCTCTTTGTCCATTTTGCATCACCATTTCCATGTGCTTCGCAGCGTTGTTGCATTCCACGTGCTCTGGCAAAGGGAAATTTGCCATGGACGTTGAAACCTTCAGGTTTCAGCTGCTGAATTCAGCAGCTGTGGGCTGAGCAGCCCCGCTCAGCAGGTCACGGTGCACTGCGACTCACCGCCATCAGCCCCAGCTTATTGAAGGTGTTCCTCCCAGATGCATCCAGGTGTGATTTCCAGCTTTGAAAGAAGTGTCTGTCTGCTTTTGTAAAGCTTTCATGTCATGAGCAGGACTTGAAGTTGCAGCTGAGCACACAGTGTCTGATATTGCCTCAAGAAAGCTCTTCCTATCATTATTAAAATGAACAGGGGTGGCTGAGTTTAACTACACAAGAACTCTGCCAGGCTGACACTGAAGCAGGTTTTGGTACAAAGCTACGGGAGGAGGAGAAGTCTGTTCAGTTGTGAATGAATTGAACCTGCATTTTTCTCCATCTCCTGATGCTGGTTAGGTGATTTCCCAGCTGACCCCAGGAAATGGCTCCTGTGACAAGCAGAAGGGGAGAGCTCATGAGCTCTGGCAAGGCGCTCCTTAAGGACCCTTTGCTGCTCACATGGGATTCAGTGAAATGACGCCTGAGCTAGTCTGTGCCTAACTGGGCTCTGCTGTTTGTGTTCCTGGTCAGTGTGCAGGCACTAAGATGAAGGCAGAGATGCTATGTGGACAGATCTCATTGATCCCAGGATCACCATTCTTGTCTCTTCCTCAATAACTTCACAACCATCGTGTTCGTAAGTTGGTGCACCAGAGCAGGACAGATCCCAGCCCTGGATGTGCTGCTGGACAAGGAGGGCAGCTTTCTGTGGTGCCTGCAGCACCGTGTCCTCTGTGTAGGATTCATAATCCAAAGAGACAAAAGACCGATTTGATGTGGCAGGTCCTATATGGAGCTTGATATGGGGAAAGCAGTGCTGCTCAGGAACTTAAGCCAGCAATAAGGGTTGTATTTTGCAACTGAATGGCCTCTGACTCAAAGAGACTGTGGACTAGATAAACTATGTGATATGGAGAATATCTCAGGTTTATCTCTTAAGTAAAGAGGTGAATCTCTGATAGACTCTCACCTGCAGAGGCATTTCATGCAATGAAAGAAACAAAAAAGAGTTTGCTGGGAGTTAGAATCTTTGTTTGCTAAGGCTTGGGATAGGTTTGAGCAAATCAAAATGTTCAGGACAGAAATCAGAGACTGAATGGGCAGTGCTGCATAGAGAGAGAGTTACTCACACGGGGAGAGGTAGATGGTAAAAAACAACCACCCAACCAACATGTTTCCTATAGATGAAGAGGTAATTCACTTGTAACACTGTGAGTGGAGGAGCTGAAACAGACCTTTATTTTTCTTTGATTTTATTTTAGCTGATGTGGGGGAGGCCTCGATATTTGGTGCAGGGCTCTGAATCAGTACAGTGGCAGTGAATTTCCAAAAAAGCATCACATAATTTTTCAATGAGAAATCCAGGAGCCCGGGAGCTGATGTTATGGTGTGAATTACATCGCAGAGCAGTTGTCAGCTGTCCCTGTCAGCACTTTCTCGGATGCCATAATGTGCAATAAATGCTGTGGCTGCAGCTATTTAGGATTATTATGGTGGTGGTTTTAGGGGAAGCACCACAAATTAACAGCTAAAGAAACACATCCCTTTTTCTTGAATTGCCCAATCCCTAAAAAATGCTTTGCTGGCTGCGGGGCATCACTGCTGTACCTGGTCCTATTTCAGCTCACCTCTTCAAATGAAGCATGTGTGTCCTTTTCCTCCTTAGCAGGCTCAGCAGGAAGAGGAGCAGTGTGGGCTCTGGCTCTCCCATTAGCTGACAGACTCTGGTTGCTCTCTACACGCAGCCTGGACCACAGAGCCACTAAAGTCAGGACTCGAGGTTATGGAGGACTGCAGGGCAGTGTGTCCCTGCTAGGTAAACTGTGCAGCTTAAACTTGCAGTCAGTGGGGAGCCAGATGCTTGGCCTCATGCTCCTGGTCTGTGAGTCTTTCTGTCTCTGAGCTTCTTCCACTGAACCCCTGCACAGCTATGCCCTCGCCAACTGTGCAAACTGCACCTCCCATGAGCGTGCTGGGTCCTCTGCATGGTCCTGGGAGCAGTGTGCAGTGCACTCTGTTTGCCCCTCTCTGTGTTTCTGATACTTGGGATGCTTTTGCAGATTTTAAAGATTGCTTTGTTGCTCGTCTATTTAATTAAAAAAAGAAGCCTTTCTGTTTAACCTGTTCTCACGTGAGCAAAACCAGATGGCAATTGGGCAGTGAGAACCCATGCTAGCTGGAGTCACAGCTTTCCTGGCTGCCAGGCACCTCGTGCAGCTTTTCCTCTTCCCTGCAGATGGTACTGTTTGACCATTTTGCAGCCACCCACTGCAGGTAACTGCAGATTTTTGGGTAAGTCTGACAAGCATGTCCAGGCACAGTTCCCGGCACAGCAGCAGTGCTGGGTCTGGCCCTGCACCTGCTGATCTCGAATGCAGATCCAAGGTGTTTCCTTACCCACGGGACACCCAGTGCAGTGGGTGCGTGTGGAGAGGCCATCTGCATGGGGAGCACCCTGAGAAAGCATGGGAGGGATTTGTGTGCATGACCCGTACCGGAACAGCAGCCCTGGTGTAGGTGGCCTGAGGCACTGGGCAATAACTTTTCCCCTTGAGAATTCAACACCTCTTCAAGGGAGGATGGCCAGAGCTTCTGTGGGATTTAATAAGCTCTCACTGTGCTGCTGAGCTGGGGAAATGCTCTGGGAACTCTGGCTGTTGGCTTATCTCTTTTGGGAGCAGATGCGTGGAGCATGAGGCCAAGAAAGGACAATGAGAACCTTTATATGCACGTTTCGTGATTCTGGTTAGGGTTGTGTGATAGGCAGTGTGGTGTTTTGCTTGTTCACCAGCCAGCTTTAAAGGCACGGCACTAGCCCTGGAGTTGTTCCTGACTTGCAAAAGTTTGGGAAGTTGTTTTCATCTTTCCCAGACTTATATACCGTGTCAGTGGTTCTGCTCCATCTGATGCAGTTTTCCTTTGTTTGGGCATGATGCTACAGAGGTCCAGGTCCTCAGCTCTTTGCAGTGAGATGCTCAGTTGTGTCCTTCCTTCCCTCTGCGTGTGCCTGAATTTCTGTCCTGGAGTCCCATTGTCCCCTTACAGCTGACGAAGAGGGAAATCAGCTCTCTTCCACCTTTTCCCTTTGGGTCTGCTCTGCAGTGTTACTCCATCCTGCATGGAGAGGGCAGCTGCTCCGGGTTCAGCTGCAACATGGACAAGGTGTTTGTCTCTTCCAATCCGGCTGTGCAGCTGGTCCCTGCGGCATCAAGCCAGGCACTTTATGCCTAAGCTCTCATCAGATCAATTTTCTTGCTTTGAAAGAGAAGTAGCTTGTTAACCTGCGTGCAAGGCAATGGAAAACATCCACCTGCCTCTCGCCAGTGCACTGAGCAGGTGCAGAGGGGCTTGGGAAGGGTGGTGGAACAGTTGGGCAGCTGTGGAACTGAAGGAGAAGCAGCACCCAGCTCCACGGTCCCCATGTGTTTGCTGTAAGCCTTAGAAGTATTAGGGCTCAGTTGTTGAATGGTTGTCTGTCCACACTTCACAGATCCAAGTGTCCACTCTAGGGGGATTTCACAGGCTTCTGCTGGTTTGTCTTCTGGGTGGGCTTCTCATCCCCAGACTCACCACTTCAAGGAGGTGAAGACTGGAAAGGAGCAGGGAAACAAGGGCTGATTTTGCCTAGATCCCCTGACTTTGGAGGTGGAAGGAGTCCAACAGCAAGGGGCTCTGTGTCCCCCAGCCCATAGTGTGTGTTTGGCCAGGCCATGCCCCCAGCTCTGGTTTCTCTGCCCAAATCCCTCCTGCCAGGATGTCTCTGTTTCCCCCACCAACCGCCCACTGCTCTGAAAGTCTCCGCAGAGCATAGCAGCTCAAAGACAACAGAGGCACCAGATAAATCATTCCTCTTCTGCTTCTCCCTCCTCCCCCCTCTAACCCCCCCCAGCCCGAATAGCTAAAGTGTCTTTATTATTTAAAAGAAACACCATACACAGAAAAGCCCTAGTAAGGGAGACAGATACAAAGCAAAGGAAAAAGAGAGGTTTAGGCAGCAAGCCACAAATAAGCACCATCAATCATAGTGCAGTCAAAAAATGTACACGTGTTGGTACCTGTGCGTTATTGGCAGTGCTTGAGGAGTCTCCCGAGTACAATCTTCAGGACTCCTTAGATAAATAAATAAATAAAATTCCACGTTCCACTGAAAAACTGCTTGTCAGCACCAGAATGGCAGGTGCATTAACTCCCTAAGAACCAGATTATGCCCTGCATGGCAAAAAAATGCAAACACAGAGAAATAAGATGTCAGTCAACTCCTGTATCCTCTTGCTTTTCTTTGGTGGTTGTTCTTTTCTTGTTTTGTTTTGTTTGTAATGGAAAGTATTTTGAAGTACACAGTCCATTGTACAAATGAATGCAAGAAAGGGAGAGATACAAATCCATACCTGTGTGCATATTTTCCTGAAATTTGCCTCCACTCCTCTCCTTTGGAGCTCTGAAACGCTCCCTTAGAACACCCACCTCCTTGAGAGCTACTGCCTTTTTCCTTTCTATCTACACTGCACCCTCCCTTTCCTTGTCTTGTATCTTTAATGGAGGACTCTGAGCTGTTAGCAATGTGGCCTGGGCTTTCTGTGGATGTCCTCTACCATCTCTGGAGCTGCACCCCAATGTTCTGCTGCTCCCTCCTTCTTTTCATATAAATATATATTTTCATCCAGGAGAGTGACAACAGTCCCAGTGGAAGGCCTGAAGAAGCAAAGCCCTGTGCCAGGGTGAGTAAAGGTTGCATGACCTAGTAACAGAAGATAAATGGCTGTAGAGAAATGGCCATTAGCCCTTCCCTTGACTTGACAAGTGTGTTCCCTAAGATCCCTATTGTATGTAGGAAAATACTGATTATTTTTAGCTGTGGGTGACCCAGCTGTTCCTCCTAGGACAACCTTCAGCCCTCCCAAGGACAGCAGGAATATCTGCCTGCTCAGCCATCCTTGGGGCTGGTGCTGATGGCTTGGGGCTGAGTGATGGTAGTGATCATTTGGTTTTCCATGGGTGGTATTTTGACACGAAAGGCCCAGTGCTGCCTCTTCTGTTATGTTATGGAGATGTTTCTAACAGAATTCACTTTTTTTTTTTTTTTTTCCTTTCCTCCTTGGCTTAATTTTAAGTTAATGGGACTCAAAAATTTTATGAGCCTCCAAAACTGTATCTTCAGGGACACCCCTTGGTTGCCCTGAATGCAGAGTGCAGATCTGGATTTTGAAAATGGCATCCTGTTGGAAACAGATCAATAGGGTGTAAGGAGGATCTTGTTTCAGAGTGGGAAAGCAATAATTAAGTTGGGATTTCTTTGTTCCTGGTTTAGGAAAACAAAAACCAAAACCATATTATGAAAGTCTATGGTAGTAGTCTTGTCTGTGTTACCCAAGTCTGAGTACACCCTAAGCGAGGTCTTCAGTGGCAGTGTAACTGCATGTCATGGTAGTGGAACAGCCCCATTTGATGGCAGAGTTGGAAGCTTTTCTCTATCAGATGGATGAGTTGGGCCTTCTTAGTTTTTGTTTCTCTTTGGTCATCCCTCTCTTTTCCCCTCAACATCTCCATGTTCACTTGGAGCTTCACGTGGCAGCAGGGCATGGCCAGCTGTGCTGCCCATGGGACAGTTTGGGGACAAGACAAGGCAGGCTGTCCCCACAGTGGTGTACAGAAATGCTCTGTGGCGTGCTGTAAAGGCTGTTAAATAGTAAATAACAGAAGCAGATGAGGACTGCAGAACCCAGGAATGGCCCAAATATCCCTTTGCTTTCAGAATTAAGGAGAGTGCTTGTGCAAAGAGAAGCAATTGCGGTGAACAGCCCCAAAGTGGCTTCCATGCATGTTTTTGGGCTCCCTGCTCCATGACATGCCCTCCTCAGCCCAGCAGCTTTCTCTCCCAGACCACAGATTTATTTAATTTAGGTCCTGCTGTTGGCAATGGTCTTGCAATGGGCTGTGGGTTAGGAAAAAGTAGAGAGTTTTTCCTTAAGCAAAAAGGAGATGACATTGCACAGAAAAATAGAGCAAAAAAACAGTTTGTTGGCCGTTTTTCTTCTCTGCCTCGCTTCTGCGTGGGGTGCTAGCAGGAGGAATTGCATTTTAGCAAAATGCAATTTTTTGCATTTGCAAAATGACTTTTATTTCTAACTCTTTTGCCTGCCTCAGAGCAGCAGGGCCACACGATGGAGCTCTGGGGCTGCAGGGAGAGCCTGCCTGCATTCATGGGTAAAAAGCCGTTTGGAAACCTTGAAATTACAGTTTTTATTAATTTTTCTCTCCGTTTAATTTTTTTTTACCTTCATTTTAAAGTGACAAACATTCTCAACATCATAGCTGTAAAGTGGAATTTACAGCTGCTAGCCAAAGGTATTTACTTTTGCTTTTCGAAGATCGGAACTTGTATTTTTCTCTTTACCACTGTAACGGGAGCGTTCCTCCATCTGCTGGGAGGCTGCAATCCCAGGCACGGCGCTCACCGTGTAATTCTTCTAAATGACACCTGGCTGAGTGGGGAAGCTCAACCCTGACAGGTCTGTATGCAGATATTGAGCCCCGGCCTTCCTCTGTGCGTGGGGAAATACAGATGTTTTGGAGCACCCCTCGTCCGCGCTGATCAATGAACACTGAGCTGGGAAAATTTAGACCAGCGGTGCAATAGAAAAAAAAAAAGCAGATTCTTCAACTGAACAACCGCATTTAAAATGCTAAATTATCTATATATAACAAAACGAAACATTCAGTGTTCTACTGTGGGAAATCAGAGCTTTTCCTCCTTCCCCTCATCTCTGCTTCCCTTCCCTGAGGGATGTGTGCTCTCCTGCGAGGTGCTGCCTTCCCCGGAGCCGTGCAGGCTGGCTGTGCTAAGGCAGCGTGTGAGTGCTTAATTGTGACTGTATGATATGGACACGGGGGTTCCTCCAACTTGCTGCAGTTGGGCTGTGAGCAGTGTGCCGGCACGCAGTTTCAAGTGGCAAGAAATGTATTTTTTGCACGCAGAGAGGACAATGAGATTGTGGTAGCTGACAGCCTCCCGGTGTATGGCTTGTTAATTACTTACCCAACACAAGCAAACATTTTATGACGGCTTTATGAAACGCTTCTGGGCCGGGGTGTGCAGTGCCAGTTGCCAAAAATGTACGTTTCTCGTTTGTGGAAGTTCACATTTTTATTAGAAACCTGAACTGCTCAGCAGAGGCTCCTGGAGCTTTGGGTCTCCGGTGTACCCACGCTGATGAGCTCAGCAATGAGCCTGATGCTGGAATTACCTTCAACTTTACGGGGAGCTGCAGTTGCTCCGGTGGAAGGTAAATCTGACCTGAGGTAGAGCTGAATGGTTTGCTCGTAGAAATGATTCTCTTTCTATTTGCAAGCTGTTAGAACAGACTGCTGTTTGTATGTGCCCCTCTATTCGTTACGTGCCGGCTGCTCCGAGACGGATCCTTTTCCTGCACATTTCAGCCCCGTTTCTCTGGGCTGGCGGAGGTCGCCCAGTGCTTTCTGTCCTGGAGAGAGACATGCAACCTGAAATCTTTTGTTCCCAGCCCAGTCTGACCCAAACTGGTGGGTCCTAGAAAAATCCGTGCCAGGAGACGCCTGTGCTAAAAGTCCTCACAAATAGTGAAGGGAAAAAGGAGCCGTGCTTATTTCAGTTTGGCTTCCTAAGCCAAGGGCAGATTTGGTTATTATTCTGTTTTTTACTGGGCGTTTACTGGTGGGCATCATTTCTTTCTGAAAGCTGTCTGAAAGGACCTGGAAACACACCGGATTCCTTTCGTTAATTTTTACTTCTGTTTCAAAGTGTTAGGGAAAAGAGCAACGTTAGGATCTAAACGTGGCTTGCAGAGGGAACTGTCAGGAGTGGATGAGGCTGCAGCTTCCTGAGCAGCAGCGAATAAAAAAGGCGTCGTTTTGCTTCAACTTTTTGGTTCCTCTATAAAGCACGACTGTTGTTAGGTCAAAATGAGCTGCTCTGCCTCCTCTTTGCCCTATGCCCGTTGCCAGCACTGTGGCTGTATGCACCGGGGCAATGCAGGAACCATCTTTGGTGATAGGCAAGTTCGTGTCCAAAACAGCTTCACTTCACACTGGGGATGCTCAGACAGTCCTAATGACGGACAAGCGCTATGAGTGAAAGGCAGAGACTCTGCTCCTCTCAGCGCCAACCCAGTGCTGTGTCCCCCAGCTGCTGCGGGGCCATCTCATGGCTCTGCATCTGCTCCTGCATTCCCGCACAGCTGTGCCGGCGCTCCGCTCCCTGCAGCGCGTGGCCCCGCGCTCCTTGAAAGCAGCACAGCCCGACTCAGCCCTCGGGATGGGAACAGCGGCGTTCTGCAACTTCAGGGGGAGAAAATAACAATAAAAAAAAAGGACAGCAGAGGCATGAAACTGATGGATGCCTTCGTGCGTTTAGTGCTGGCGTTCCGATCAGCGCCGTGCTTATAGGGAGGGATGTGGTTGCAATTAAAGCCAATGAGTTAACTAATATATATATATATTTTCCTTTGAAAGCAAACCTGCTCTTATAAGGAATCAGAAAGAAAAAAACTTTGGCATTTTCAGTAGTACAGAACTGCCTTTGGAAGGAAAAATCCCCTCAGACCGAGAGCAGCGATTCTGCAAGTAACTGGGGGAATTACCACCTCCCTTCCTCTCTTCTTCTTCTCCAAAGCATCAAAGAGTCTGATTTAAAATAAATAAATAAATAAAAAAGGCTTTATTAAAATCCAGCAAGAGAAAATCTACTAAATGTAATAATTAGAACGTAGAATTTTGAATCTGCTCTTAGGAACATTTATCTCTCCTTTGTACTTAACAATTCAAAGTCCTCATTTCTGGGGTTTCACAACACACATTACAATATTTTGACAATTAATTTGTTACTCCTTTTCAAGAAGCAAGAGAATTATTAATTATACCCTTACTCAAAAGTCTTAGTTACACTTTAATTTAACATGTCCTAATAGGCATTTAATTCTGATCTAATAGGACAATTATTGCACGATAAACAAATATCAATTGATTATTAAACGCATTTATTTTGGATTAACAGCAATTCCATAGATATTATGGCCATCAAACATCAATGAAAAGGCTTTCATTAATAAACTGATTTGTTTGCCGTGGCATGAGTGTCCTGCTCAATCTAAATTAAATATCTATTCGGGATCCTCAGCCTGTAGTGTTACCAAAGGCATCTTCGTGTTTGAACACTGCACAAAAAGCATTTCTCGTTCAGATTTGCAAGATGCAATCTCAGAAATAATCAATCCGTATAAAAAAGACTTTGGTTACTGCTAGATAACTAATTATACAGACACAGCCTTTGTGCATGTCTGCAGGAGAGATCCTTTGTTATTCTCTTTCTTCTGAACTTTGATGCTATTTAAAAATAAATTTAATTACCCAGTGGTTATTTACACTGCATTTATTTCTCCCATCTAGAATTCTTTTCAAATTTAAAACCTGAGGGTCACCGTCATTTAGGAACAGTTCATTATTCACAGATACTGCAAAATTTCAAGGGGGGAAAGATTGCTTTATTTTAAAATTAGAAGGCAGGAGAAGAACTGTAAAATGAAGTGCATGGGAGTCTGATCCTGCAGGGCACGGCTGTGGGTGGGTTACTGAAGGAAACCTGCAGGATTAGGCCCAGTATTTTTCTTTGTTAACAACAGTAATTTTAAAACTACCCTTTAAATAACGTGTACGCGTGCGATGCATGCATATTTATGAAAAGATGACAGGATATCTATCTTTTCTCTCAGGGTCTTCCCACGAGACTGTAGGGAACTTAGCAGGTAAATCTGCACGAGTGAAGGCCCCCAGGTGTCTGCGTGTCGGCAGGGCTGTACTCCACATCCATTTGGCAGTGCTTCGATTCTTGGAATGCCACAGGTTTTGGGCAGCTGCTGACCTCCTCAACGCAATTAAACAAGGTAGGTTGGCTTATGCTTGTCGTATGGGTTATTATTGTCGTGATAGTTAGGAAGTTATCTGTTAAAGATAGTTTAACAACCTTTGTTGCAGTAATGCAGATGGTTGCTTGGATGACCAGATTTGCCTGCTGCAAGAGGTACGGAGTGTGATGGTGGTGGCTGATGTGGTGTCACTTGAAGGGTAACCCCAGGCCTCAGCTCACCAAGGCCACATCTATCTCCATGGGAGTCAGGAAGCAGTAATGCTGTGAACAAGGGGTGCCCACTTGTGAGGAGTAGAGGTTGAATTATAGCTGTTTTAGGACTTTTAGGCAGTGGCTTTTTTGTTTCTTGAGGCCATATATAAACACGATGGTTCCTACCTCTGTTCTCCTTCCCCCACACTTGTGAAAAAAATGCAACATATTCAAGAGGTGCTGATGTGGGGATTCCCCCAATCTATTCAGGTTGGATATTAGGATAAAATTATTCTCTGGAAGAGCAGTCAGGTGCTGGTATGGGCTGCTCAGGGAGGTGTTTGAGTCACTGTCCCTGGAGGTGGTTGAGAAATGTGGAGATGTTGTATGGTGGATATGGTTTAGTGGGGAAACATTGGTGGTAGGTGGACAGTTGGACTGGGTGATCTTGAAGTTCTTTTCCAACCATGGTGATTCTATGATCCTGTGCCTGGGGCAGCAGGTGATGAGATGGGGAATGTTTTTTCTAAGAAAGGTTGTCTAGCATTCAACCAGAATATCTTGCTTGATTCTTCATCGTTTATGAAAAGTGAGACTTAAAGTGAGTAATACTTACAAGGAGAAGGGGTATTTTCTTCACTTAGAGAAAACTCAGGTTGTGTATGCATAAAAACTCTGGAGAGAGGACTTAAAGATGGAGGTATATTAGGATGGAGAAAGCTGCTGCTGCCTCTCTGAGGGCAGCCAGAGCTCAGCCTCAGCAGCACAAAACCTGTGGGCTGCCTGTGGGCTGGGGCAGGGTGTGGATGCAGAGAGGCTGGCTGGTTGCTCCTATGCCTTGCTGCTGCAAAACACCTCCCACATCAACCTCTGGTGGGATGCCCCTTCCCTCAGAAGGTCTTGTTAAGACTTTCTGCAGCCTGGAAGGGGAGTGAGGGATGAAGCAGGAAGGGTTGGGTGCAAAGCTCCGCTCCATTCCTTCCAGCCTTGCTGAAGAGGTGCTGCAGGCCGAGCTCCTAGCTCTGCCCACCTCTGGCTTTTTAAAGACTTAACTAAGTCAAATGATCAACTTAGAAATGAAGAATTGACCCTAAAGTAGTGAAACCTAAACCACGAAGGGAAACACCTACGTGGACAAATTGCCGTGTGTGGTGTGATCGGGTATGGAGCCAAAGGCAGTTTTTGTCCTGCATGGAGAAGCTGACCACAGACAAGGCCTTGCTGCAGCGCTGTGGCAGTGTGTATCATCACTGATGGCCCTTGTGCTGATGCCATGTGTGACAGCTCGGTGTTCTGCAGGACATATGGATGACTTACTGCCCTTTTCCTACATCTTCCATATCATTGCCTTTAAACCACTCTTCCTTTAATTGGCTGAGGAGGAAGGGCTCATTCCATTGCCTCTAACTTTTCTTTTTTTCCCTATAAAGTATTTCGGAAAAAAAAAAATGCAGCGTATGTAAACTAGAGATCATTAGAGGTTGCAGGGTTTTTTGTTGCTGTTTTTATTTTTATTTTAAAGTCTAGATTCAGCAAAATGCTGTTTTCTCTCAGGCTCTGGGTCTCTATTTAAGTGATTTTAAGCTCTGTTATTTATTTATATATTTATTCATTAGATAGGCCCACAGTCAAGGAGAAGGGGAGCGCGGGGTTATTAATCTTTCCTGTCATCCACTCACAGATGTGAAGTTCACACCACAGCAAATGTGAAGTCAGCAGTACACAACCACAAGGTGGAAACTTCAAGCAAAGAGGCTGCGAGAAATGGGGTGGGAGAGGGAGAGCAGGAGGGGAAGGGGGAAAGAAAAGGGGGGAAGGAGAGGGAGGACGAGGGAGTGATGAATGATGGAAGGGAAAGACGGGTGAACAAGGGAAGTGGAAGGGGAGAAATGAGACGGATAGAAGAGGGTAAAGAGGAATGGCAGATAAGAGAGAAGAAAGTCTGAAGAAAGAGTGGGAGAGAAATGAGAGATGCCGAGACAGAATATTTAAGATAGGGCTTTAATGGAGCTGGGTCTGGGTGCTTGGATATCCGGAAGATGTGAGGGGTAATCACTCTCTCAGCATGTATATACTATTGATATGTTAATACAATTCTCTTTTTTATCTGAAAGCGATGAAGTTTTCAAACTAGCTGATTAACTAGGTCTGGCTGCTCCTGGGTACACACATGTATTCACAAACATGTCACATATAAATGTTTATGCTCTGCACACAGTGCTGTCTGCAGAGTCCCAGAAAGCAGTGGCCAGAAGACAGCAGTCCTGTCTGTATTGATGTGCCATTGGACAGATGTGTTTGTGCTGATATAACTTACTCCAGTAGCAACCCCAGCACAGCTTTTTGGGAATGCCAAATGTAAAACCAACATTAGTATGTTGGTTAATATAACTGCACTGATCAAAAGGAAGGCTTTCAATTTGCTTCTGGCTACAGGTCAGTTAATGGGGACATTCTTCTTTATTACGATAAAGTTCATCTCCTTTTTTTTTTAATGAGTAATTTCTCTTTTGTGTTATGTGACTTAGCTATTAGAGCTGGTTATTTTTATACAGTAAAAAGAACACAGCTAAGTTAGCTCCTAATGTATAATAGCATTTTTAAAGTTGGCAAATAGCACCATGATCATCTAGTCCAACCACTGATGTGTAATATATGCACATATATCCACTTGTCCTGGAAACTACTTGTAAACCACTGTTTGAGTCATATTTACTGTATTTCTGGATCCGTGCTGGGAAGTATTGGAGCCTTTCTGTTGCTGAGCTCATGCTGGTGATCAGAGCAATGTCATCTCACTTTGCTTTTGCTTTCTGCACAGTGAGCCAACATGGAAACTGCACCGGTGGGAATATACACAAAAGACCCTGCTTTAATATCTATCAAAATTCCCTATGTAATCTTACCATTGCTCATTAGGACCTGAGGATATCTTCTCTCTGCTGTCCTGATTGTTACAAAATTGGAATTTGTTACTCACATGCAAAGGTGTATATGAATATATGCGGAGGCAGTCTGTAATGTCGTTGTGGATGGGTCAGAAATAAACCAGGGGATTTAAGTGTAAATTAGTGGAATTAATTTGACTTCAGTTATTTTAGCTTTCATTTGCACAAGCTGGGAATTTGGCCCTTTACACCTGAATACTTATTTAATACCTGACCTAATTTGGAAGCCAGTATGACCGAGGAAACTCCATTGCCTCCTTTTCCTAGATGGATTCTCACACTCCTGATAGAATGCCACTTTCATGTAGATTTCCGGCTTTGGTCTCTTGTGTGTGAGTGATAAAAGCAGAGATAAGACAAATGTCCCATCTCTTCTGCAAAGGCTCGAGATAGAAGGGGATAAAAAATATTTATATAAAAATATGACTGCAGATTTCCCCTTCTTGGAAGGACCTCCCACTGATTGTATCATTATCCGTCTCATGTAGGATATTGGATTCAGGATCTATAGCAGTGAGCTGTGTTACTGTTGAATCTCATTTTATATAATAAGCCTTCCTTCGCCCTTGCCTGCTTGGTCTTTCCAGTCCTTTTCATATGGTTGCAGCACCCCTATAGTTCTGGCCATAGAAGGATGCATAATTCACTGCCCTCTCTATGTGGCAATGTAGGGACCTTCATGTGCTATAGGAAATGCAGATTTTTGTTTTGCAAATACAGCTCCTTCCTCCCTCCCATTATGCAAGTATGTCATATGGCCCATTCTATATGTCTGCTATTTGCTTGCTGTTGTTCTCTATAGGTGGACCCATTTACAGTGAACTTTTTCATCAATAAATATTTATATTGACCAGACTTAAGATCTGGAATTATTTCAGGTTTCTTTAGTGTACGAAATACAGTTTTGGAAATAAGCTCTGAAAATGGGAGGGAAGAAAGCAGGGAAAAAAGATTTAATTTATAGTGAAAAAGAGCATAACAAATGGTTGTCAGTGGACATTTTCAAGTCTGTAGGAAAAGGAGGACATTAAAGCAGAGGGTAAAATTTCATATCTTGCAGAATTAACTGTGTAGCAAAATCAGTGCTTCGGGAAGAGAGAGCTTTCAGAACCTGTCTTTAATTTTCAAATGGGAGCCTTTTTTTGCAGGATGTGAAGAGGCTTGGCATGTCTCTTGGAATGTACATGGATAGCAAACTCAGTGTCTATGGGCTCCAATTTCCCTAAAAGAATTTAAATAAACCTTTCTCAAGCCAATCCGAGTTAACTGTATAGTAAGAAACTGTGCTCTATGTCTATATTGAGCTTGGAAAAAGTGAAATTCTGCTCTCTGCTCTGATGTGTCAGGCAAAGCTGGCTTCAGTGAGCGTGCAGATGCAAGATTTTGTTTCAAGAACTGGAAAAGACTGAAGCTTGATTACAGACAGTAGGCAAACTGGCAGTCCTTTTCAGCTTGTTTTAAGCATGTACTGTGTGTAGGTCTGAAGGATATTTAGTTGATAAGAATTTCACAGCAATAGGGTGCCTGGTGAATTCTGGATTCTAGCTCCAGAAAGAGCTGTATTGTGAATGCAACTCCTTATTTTACATCAGAGGCTCCATGAGATCAAACCAAAGCGACTGTCCTCACCAGAAGCCAATTAAAGCCTGTTATAACGGGGAGATCCAAAGATATTATGTTAATCGGTAAAGTATGGTAACTCATGGAGCAACTTGAAGATATTATGCCGTGGCCATGGATGATAGGATAGCCAAATCCTGTATAACTATGCCATCAATATATACCAAGAGGGTTTCTAAAATTCACCTGCCTCTGCTGTAGATTACTAACTCAGAGTTAGCAGTGAAAACTTGGGTCCCAGTGATTTCCAACACAATTTTTCAGACCACTGAACTACTGCTATTCCTACTAGAGGAGATTCTTGGACAAAAGCACCAAATCCCATCCCCAAACACAGTAATAGCATTTTGAGTGCCTCCATCAGTCTCTCATCAGTCCCTCTGCCTTCGTAAGGGGTGTGCATTTATTGATCCTGAAAGATGCAGTGTCTCCTAAAGCACTGCCCAACGGTGCCAGGCAGTGGGAAAGGTGAGAACTGTTGCTTTGAATTGTAAAATCACCCTATTCATAATGCATGAAAGGACCTGTGCCACCGCACAGCGTTTCAGTCCTCCTGCAGCTCTGGAAAATTGGACAACTTCATAGTCTTTTATGAAAATATAATGTATCTTTGCTGCCTTTTGAGTAGTAAATTATGAATTTGAAAGTGACAAATATTAGCAACCTGCCTTTATTGCTAACAAAACCAAAAGAGAAAAGGAGTCTGCAGAGCCTTTGACAGAATGTTTAATAACTTTTGTGATTACTGTTTCCCAGAGGTGATGTGTATAATATGTATTTTTCCTCTTTCATTTTATCAAAACACTTATGCTGGAGACCATTGTTGTGTCTCTGCATTCCTGAACTTCTTTGTCAGTCAGGGGTTATAGAGGTTTGAGCAAGCACAGTAAAAGCAAAGCTGTGAAGCTTCCTGCATCCTTTAAGAGAAAATTGCACTACTTTGGCTTGGCCCAAAATTATGTAAATAGATCATACCTATATCACAAATAAGCAGTAAGGTGCTAAAAGTCTGCAGTAGTGGGGCAGCTGTGACAGAAACATTTTGCAGAAGGATGGAGACTAGTAGTAGGTCATGCCAAAATAGACTCCATCTTTGGGGTATTCAGCTAGAAGAAAATTCATTTTCGTTTTGGATACCTTCCTCTTCAGGAAACTTAACATTTTGGATGGCTTTGGTATCTTGACATAGAGATATTCATAAGATTGTATATATGAATTGATTGTTGAATAAAATTTCAAGAGATAACATTCTTAACTTCAGGTGCAAAAGCAGTATTTTTGGACTTAGCACACAGAGTGCAGTTGTGGTTGATGTGAAGGAAGAACAGAGGATGGGCAACAGCACGTGTGCTCCTGGGGGAGAGACAGCCTGGGAGCAAGCAGTCAGGGAGCTCAGCGGGGCTGCAGTCCTCAAATCAGTGATAACAGGATGAGGTTGCAAGATAGATTTAGGATGATATTATGGTAATGAGGAACACTACTTCTGAATGAAAACACCAGAGTTGGAGTGAAAGCTGAGTTCCCTCTGAACTAAGGAATGGTCCCACAGCTTCTAGACTGAATCTCGTCTATGTCTTTGCATCTGTTTTTGTAAGTGCAGAAAGAACTGCTCAGAATGGTTTAATTCCAAGGAACCAAAGCTGCAGACTGTTATCCGTGCTTGGATGAATGCTGGTATCAGCAACAGGTCAAGGGTGCAGATCAAATCACCATGAACCATCTACTCTGCAAGGCCAAAGCCAACTGTAAAGAGCAGCCGCACTATGGAGAAAAGGAGAGGTTTTCATCCTTTTATCAAACTGTCAGTTACAGAACACAAACGTAATTAAACTAAGTATAAAAAGATTGATCCTAACGTTTGGCACTGGAGAATAGCTCAGCTAAAGCAGTGCACATTTGCTGCTATTCCCTAGGTCTGTTGCGAGGTGGGTTCCAGGCAGCAGCTGGACCCAAAGCTGGTTGGTTCCTTGTAACAAAGCTCAAGCTGCGGTCAGACAAATGTGCTGAAACCTAGCACGAGCTTTTGCTGCCTGCAGCTTGGGATGGGCTGTCTCTAGCTTTAATTCACTTCTCTTTAATATATGTAAAACTATCCAAACTCTTTGTGCTGCTTTGAGTGTAATCTTCACCATTCCTAAGGACATCTCAAGCGCACTGAAGCACCTACTCTTTCGGGTCTCCATCTTGCTCCCTCTTTACTCTCACCTGGGTTTCTCTCCAGTCATGGCTTCGTAGTGTACTTCATAGCACCTCTGCGTGAGAAAACATATTCTAGCTTCCATCCTAAATCTGACTTCAGCACCCTTTTTTCCCTAAACTTCAGTACTTTCTCTTTTGGTTCTTGGCTCCCTTAAACAAGATAAGTGGGACATGGTGTTAGCCTAAATGTTTTCTGCTCTCAGGTAGTAAGGTGATACAGTTTTGCCTATTGACAACTTTTCTTATTGGTAACCTTGTAGTTTGTGTAATCAGAAAGTATGGCATTAGCTTCACAGACTCGAAACAGAGAACAGATGCCTGAGAAAGGGAGGTGGAAAGTCACTTGAACTGTTTTTATTACCGTCTGTAGAAAGCCCAGGAAGGTTCCAAATTTGGAGATGCACTAAGTATGGAAAGTAAGACACGATGCTATTTTTATTTGCCTGCTGTCCTGAGAATAGAACAACCAGTGGAATGATGCCCCAAAGTCATTTTTGGTACAGATGTACTTATGTCATTAAGGACTACTGAAAGCCAGGATTCTCAGTGCTTAAATTCAATTGAAAATGTGCCTAGGGACTCAGACTGCACAGACGTGCTGAAAAGTTTGTTTTGAGAGAACTTCTTCACGGGATGTCCTCTTCAAGGAGCAGCCCCCAAAATATCTCAGAATTTTAGGGCAAGGAATCACTCAAAGTCATCACAGAAGTCCTTTGGCAGCACGGTTTGGTGCTGGTGATAAAATATACATAACTTTTTCATCTTGAAATATTTGGTATTTTAAAAAAGAAGACAGTGTTATTTACTTCCCCCCTTTGTCCCTCCCCCCCATGGCTGGTGTTGCTTATGTGCTGTTGGCAGATGGGATGTGGATCATTTTAATTAGATTTTATTGGACTGTTATACGGCCCATAATTGTGATCATTACTCATTTTCACTGTGGTTCAGACAGATCCTCTATTTAGACATGATGATATTTTGATGAGACAAGTCCCATGTAACTTGTTATGTTCGGGGCCAGTAGCCAAAGCAGTGGAATTAGGTGTTTTCACATCATAAAAATTAGAGTAGATTAATAAAGGACGTAATGGTCAATTTGTGTTTCTAATTGTGCCCAGACTGTGGATGCTATGGGCAGAGCGTCTCCTTGGGCTGCTGGGTTCTGCTGCAGGCTCTTGCAGCCGAAGGAAGGGAGATGTGGCATGGAATGGGAACAAGTCCCCATTTCACCACTAGAAGATGGGCAAACCAGTCGTTGCTCTCAAATATGACCTTTTGCTTAAACCAGAGATATGCTCATATTCACATCAGCTCCATGTCTGGTCCTCTACTCTTGCTCCTTGGTTGTGTTTTAGGCACAGCTGTTCTCATGGCATGTCTGCATTGCTACAAGGGGACTGGGGCTGGAGGCGACATCTGAACTGCGAATGGATCCATGATCCAACAGATGCTTTTGTGAGGGCTGTGTCCTTTTCTCAGATAGGACCATCTGCTTACCTCCACCCCATGGTCTCCTTATTGCTTGGTGATCAGTATCAGCGTTTGTCTCCCGATCATCCAGAAGCACAACTGGTATTTTGGACATAATAATTCTAGAGTATGGAGCTGGCTCTCCTTTTGTGCCCTGAGAAGCACTGGTCATACAGCACTGATAGGGGTCGTGGTTCAAGGATACTGTCACAAATACTTGGAAGAAAGATGTAGGTTTTGAGTTTTTGTCGCCCCCCCCCCTTTTGTTTTGGGTGAATAAAGTCACCTTTGGGTAATTCTTTAAAAGATACATTTCTCTCTTAAAACCTAACGTCTCCTGACCCCAACTACACTTTGTTTGCAGATGCTTGTGTTGGAGAGTTGAAAATATTGGGGTTCGTGGGCTTTGGGGTGCAATATTAGCAGCTGCTGATGCACAGATGCTAACTGCAAATATCTCCATCCCAATAACAAAATGGTGAATTTAGTTCAGTACAAAAATCAGCCGCCTCCCTCCAGCTGCCTGGTTTGTGTGCAGAGCCTTTCTCTACTTTCACTTTATCTGTCTTTTCCTTCTTTTAAACAGTGGATATAACAAAGCAGAATATTCTAACAAATGGACACAGTTGACTTATAGATCACTTTATTAGCCATTACGCTCTTGTTTATGGTCAATGATTGTCTCACGCTTGAAAAATACGTAGTGCTCCAAATAAAATGCTTCCTGTGAAGAACCAGTTAGAAACTCAGTTGCTTTGCTCTGTTTAGTGGTAAATATTCTAATTTATTAAAATGCCTTTTTTTTTTTCCTTGGAATTCGGTGAGCTGACTTAAGAAAACTGTTTTTCTCTTTTGCTTAGTTCTAACAGACTCCAAATCAATGTTGCTGCATAGGACGAGAGAACCTTTCCTAACAAGAGAATAATAGTCACTAAATTCTGGTGTGAATTTTCACAGAATGAAAGTGTACTAAAATGGATGAAACATCATGTTTCATTTTCTCATGCTGATTTTTCAAGTGAATAATTGCGAGCCATGATTAATGTCACCCCAGAAATCTGGCATGCTTATTTGTGAACATATTAATGAGTCTAGTTTTATTATTATTCAACCAATTCTAATGCCTTAGCGTGAGCCTTACATTTCCCAGTGTTTCTACCCTTATCCTTACAGACCTTTTTTTGTTCTCATTGGTTTTGCAATCCAGATTTTAAAGACAGTATGTTTTGGCTTTTCAGGACTTTAAGAGTCCCCTGTGTGCTGATGGCGCTATCACAGAAACTGCTTTCCTTGTGCCATTTAATCTTAAGTCCCACTGTGATGGATGCTGTAGATATGTGGGATAGGCAAAATTATTATACTAAGAGTGTTGGATGAATCTTTTATTTGGTTCTTGACTAAACGCTCAGGTAAAGAACATTACTCATTAAAACTGAATCTGTTGGATGGATTATTCATGCACATTTTCACTGCAAACCAACCAGGAAGACTTTCCAAGTTGCATGCTTTAGGGAGAGAAACACACATTGGTTTTGCCTGGTGCAAAGGAAGCTACGGCCTAAATTTTGAGTGGCTTTAGGTTAAAATTCACCACACTTTCAGTGGTGAATACACTTTGCTGAGCTTCTCCCACAAGGAACTCCAGGTCAATGAAATTAAAACCATTGCATGAAATTTCCAGTTAAAATATGACCTGTTTTTTGACTCAGTGCGAGTTTTGTTTTGTCAGGGCTGTTCTGTCACTGCCAGCTCCCAGCGAGAGGGCTGAGAAGGTGCTGAGATTGACTGCTGCGTTACACTGGGCAAAGAATTGGGAAACTTCTGGACACTGAGTGGGTGATGAAAAGGTGGCTACAATTTCAAGTCGTTAAGTGCAAAGGAAAGGAAGTGGTGGAGATAAATCCTAACTTTGTATGCTTGGTCATGGGCTGTGAACAAGATGTTCCTGTTCCGGAAAGAGATCTGGAAGGCGTTTTCACAGAAATGTCTCTCTTATCAGCCCAAAGTAGAAATCTTTGGTGTGCATACAGTTTGAATAGAGCGTGATGTTTTTGTCCTCTTATCTCAAGTACATGTTGGGAATAGAAAAATTAGAGCAAAGGGAAATAAAGGTGATGTAAAAATACAAAATAATTACTCACACTGTATGGAGATGTGAACTTCGGATTCTTCAGCTTGGAAAAGGAATCCCTGCTGTGATAGAAGTGAATAAAAGCCCGAGCTGCCAGGAGAAAACGTGTACGGAGCAATTGATCATTGTGTTTCTCACAAGAGAAAATGAAAAACATCATAATGATTTATCAGGTTGCAAATTTAATATAAACAAAAGATGATACTTTTTCATATGACATATGGTTACATTAAGGAGCTAGTTGCCATGCAGTAATAGGAGATGGAAGTTTGCCTGGGTTCTGATATCCTGATACCTGGAAATAATGTTATCACTAGATACTAAATATGTTGTTATGCATCTTGCTAAGGCTGCTTGACTTGCTCCTACTTTTTGTTTTTCACAGGCTGGCTGCTGTTGGAGGAAGGTCACAGAAGTAGACAGGCTTTTAGCTGCCCTGTTTCTGTCATTAATTGTAATGATTTCAGGAGGGATGTGAAAAGGACCCCCCAAGGCCTGACATCTCAATGATTTCCCCATCAGTGTACTGAGGGGTCAAAGAAGCAGTTAACTTGGAGGTTAGCACTTTCAGGACTGCACTGGCTGCCACTTGGATGAGTTTGTTCCAGCAAAGCCCTGCTGAAGTCTCTAAGAAATACTTGCATGCAAGTCGCTGCAAAATCCGAGTTTATTTCTGTGTTGCCAAGGATGAAAAGAGGAGTGTGTCTCAGAATGGTAGAAAGGAGGGGAAGGAAGAGGGGACTATCAGCAGGAAGAAAAGTCCTGCTTTACATACCGAGAACAAATCGGACGAGGAAATATCTGGCAGTGTTTGCAATAACTCAGACATTGTCCCAGACCTTAATTGCTGGCACAGCCAACCGTGGACCTGGTAGGAGGGAGGTGGATCATGTCTGTGTGCTCCATCTGCTGCCTGCAGAGACAGGAACATTCCAGGCCAGGTGTTGCTGAGCATTGCTCTTGTCTAGCAGCAAGATAAGTTTAATTAAAGGGCTAATTATTCCCATTCTGGAACGGACCTATTCGTTGTACTTGCAATTGCTTTCTAACTCTTTTCCTCTGGTGTCCATGCGTTATACATTTATCTTCCATTGTCACATTACTGACTTGTTTTGCTTAAGTCTTTGGTGTGTGTGAAAATTGGAAACAAAGGGAATTGGCTGGACTTGAGTTTAGGTGATACTTCATTGTAATGGCATTTGTCAGCACAAAAAGGCACTCCATGCTGGCTTTCTAACTTTCTTGTGAAATAGGTATTTTACAGTTGTGGTAACTAAGGGCTCATATCAATGGGGAATTGGACCCAGATGTTTGTGTTCTGCTACAACTGTTAAGAGCATCAGGCCAAACTTTTCTTTCAGTTAAACAAGGAGTAGCCCACTGATGTCTGAAGAGTTGCTGGGTTTTCTTCAGAATGGCAGTCCACTGGAATATGTCTGATTTGAAGTGTTATTCTTTTACATTCGGTTTAAAATCTTTAATGTAAGCTATGCTTGCTTTCTTTGGCTCTGTGGGTCATGCAAAGCTCTAAATCTTTGCACTAGTAGTAGCAGATAGTTTTCTCTGTCAAAATGTTACAGACTTGCTCATTAAGATGCTGCATTCCTGTAGGTTTCCTTCCTTTTGACATTTTGGTACCTTACTCAAAAACACCCAGTCTGGCTGAAACATAGCTTTAGAGCCAGATCTTCTTCCTCACTCTTCTGAAACCTGCTGTCCTTTTGTAGGGTCCACTGAAAGGATCATAGATCACCCTGTTGACAGTGCAGAGCTATGTGTTGGAAACAGGAGTAATTCAAGTCAAACCTATTTTGAAAATTGAGCAGCTTGACTGCATTTTCACTCTTCTGTTTTCCACCATACAGTGAGGACTTTGGTTTCTGAATATGTCCTGGAGGACTGGAAAGAGAGCGGGAATCCTCCTGTGCCTAGTTTTGTACCTATGACATCTTAGATTAAACATAAATGACCGTTTTTATCTAGTCCAGGAATTTTATTTCATGTCTTTTTAGGCCTTTTGTTAGTTAAAGCTTTGAACCAGGTCAAACTGATATGTGAGATTTTTCTCCCTCCATGTAGCAAAACTTCAAAAGACACATAACTCATCCCATTTTAGTATTCAAGGCTTGCATTAATTAGCCACGAATAGCATCTTCCCTTCCCTTCCTTTCCTTTCCCTGGAAGCACTTTTATCTTAATCATGGAGCCAGGAGAACTATCACTAGGATGGATAAGGATATACACACAGTGTCTGTAACCTTAATATAATCTCTGAATATTCCATGACTCTGTAATGTCTGTCATGCTGGGATTGAGCCCTGGTGCTGATGAACTGCCCGGGGCACTGTGTTGCAAATGCATTCTTTCACAAGCTAAAGCAAAGCAGAGAAAACCATATAATGAATTCCAGTCATGTAACATTATGGACTAAGTAGAAGTGCCACTCCTTTACTAGGATAGCTGTAAGAAGACATTTTTGAAACCACATAGCTCAAATGATAGCAGCCACCAGCCAAAACCCCAAAATGTTTCTGCATATGAAACAGGCACATGTGGAGTATATGGAAAAGCTATGGACCGATTTATAAACTATATTTGTAGAAAGACCATGAAATTGGAAAGTGATAGCATTGCAAAATACATTGTGAAAATAATTCTGTCAGAAAAACTAGAGGGAGGATTTGGATCTGAGTGCTGATCAGAAGAGCCATGGTGTGGGCAGTTCTGCACGGCAATCTTTTCTCACAGTTAATGCCGTGGAAGGGAGCAAGGGACTTTCAGTGTCCTTTGTGAACAGACAGGATCTGCTCACTGACTCCACTGTCAGTTCTTTTCCCCTTATGCTAGAGGAAAACTTGCAAGTACCCAATTTTTTTGCTAACTATCGAGGACAGAAGGGGATAAAAATAATCTGCAGTCTCTTGAAACCTATGCAAGCTATCTAGGATATACAGTGCTGTGATAGGGCATAACTAAGCTCTGAGATCTCCTATCTAAGTTTTCAATGTAAATATGTCTAACGTGCATCCCATAAGTATGATTGAAGGCCAGGGAGAGATAACACCCAAAACCACAATTCAAAATTTTTGCTCCACAGGAAGACTTGGGAATGTAAAACAGTGGCAGTGGGACTCAGACTTGGCAATATTTATGTAAGGAGACATTAATTTGTTTTAACTTGCATTTTGAAAATACGGTGTTTCAGTAGTTGGGGTTTGTTGCTTATACATTTGTTGTGAAACCAAAGCAAAGGTACATGAAGTTCTTGTCAAAACCATCATGGGAAGGAAAAGGGAAGCCAAAAGTGGAGGAACGAGTGTTTAGGGACTTCTCAGAGAAGTCAGATGTATTTGAATTTATGGGGTCAGAGAGAATCCACCCAAAGGTGAATTTCAAACCTGTGGGTTTGAAAGAACAAGGTGAGAATCAGAAAAATCAGCATGGGTTTATGAAGGGCAAATCATGCTTGAGCAGCACAGCTGCCTTTGATTAAGAAATAACTGTACGGGTATAGCACAGGACAAAGTGGACCATCTTATTTGTGGAACCAAAACCATGGCCTGGCCTGGCCTAATGCTGGCAGCAGTTCAGAGCAGCAGGTGGGATCAGAGGGCCCTTCCAACCATCATTTCCTAGATTTTGTGGGTTGCTGAGCTGAAGCAAATGAGGAGCTGTGAAAACATTTGTATGGCTTGGTACAGTACTCGGCTATTCAGTGCCACGAGGAGCTATTAGCTTTTGGGAAAGTTCTAGTATATACATTTCTGTAAGAAGAGAGGTCTTTTCCAAACATTCATAGGAAAAATCAACCTTCTTTAATTGAATGTGGTCAGAGAAAGAGTTTATAATCAGGAAAGAAACCTGGCCTGTCATGGGTCAGCAAAGCCCAAAAGCTAGGAACCCAAATTATTTATATTACCAGTGTCTTAAAATAATTTAAACTTCAAACAGTTTTCAAAACTTCCAAAAGCATTCATCCACAACAATATAAAACTCAAAGATCTCCAGCGTTCATTTCCACAGCCTGTGCCACTCAGGCTGAGCTGGGTGCACTGAGAAGCCGGGGTGTGAGCAGGCTGAATAAATGCTGCCCTTATCCACGTGCTGGATCCTGCATGTAGAAATCCTTTATATTCATTATTCATGAATGCAATATGGCATGAGGATCCATGATCTTTATGGACAATGAATTCTGAACTCTCTGGGAGAGAATATTTGCTATAGAAACCTGAGTCCAAGAGCTGAACGTGCCCAGCTGGGGAAAGCACACACAAAAACAGTCTCTCATTTCTGGCTGCAGCTCATACAAGCAGATAGCTTATTTACCTAATCTAAATATTTGACCTTTATGCTTTTTGGAAATTGTATTTTTTTTCTTGTTAATTATGTGGAAGGAGCACTTCCTTTCAGCACTCTGATGGACTTCTCTATAAATAGCTCCTCACATCCCAGAACTTCACACTGGAACCTTCAGCAAAGTCAGCATCCTGAGGACTTTTTAAGCCTGAGATGGGAACCACGTGGAGTTTAATCATTAATCACCAGTCTTTAATTAACAGCTCTGGGCTTTGAACAAAAGGTGCTTACTGCAAGGCTGCTGAGGGGCCCTGAGCTCTTCAGTGCACTTTCATTTGAGGGACCCAGTGGCATTCCTAAAGGGGGCTGGTGGAGTAACCTTCTCCTTGTGGGAAGGGTCACGCTTCCCAAGAAGAGCAGATGTTTGTGGTCTGATCCCCATTTTCACAACTGCCTTGCTGGCAGGCTGCAGGTCTGAGATGGCTCAGTGCAGGGATGCTACCAGTTCCCTGAGCCCTGCTTTGCTCTGGAAAGGCCTTGAGCATCTCCAGAGCCTTGTTGCCTCCATCAGGTGAGGTGGGTTTTAACCAAAGGAAGGAGGAAAGTTGCTCCAGGCTTGGAAAATTTTATAGGGGAGTGTTCAAAATTGAGCACTTGGGAGAGAAAGAAAACATTGCTATAAAAGTTGACTCAGCCAATATTTTCTACATTCTTGCTGCTGTGATTGAAGATATTTGTTTTTAATATAGGTTTCTCCCATTTGTAGTCTGGCTTTCCTGTAGTAAAAACTAAAGGGCAGATCCTCAGCTGATATAAATTGGCTCCACTGAAGTTAATGGAGCCATGCTGGTTTGTACCAGCTGAGGGATCTGGCTTGTGCTGCAGTGCTCCATACCCCCATTATACTGCCATGATTACGATACTAATTCAGTAAAATGGCTTCGCAGTGTCATAAAACCAACCCAGAGCATGGAAGATGAAAGGACTCCCTCTCCATTTGACCTGGTATTTTTCAACAGAATGTTTTCCTTTATTTTCTCTTTTGTTAGGAAATGCTCTAAACTTTTTTTTTTTTCTTTTAACAGCGAATGTACCCACTCTGATAAAACTTTCTTTGGGAAAAGCTTCTTGGCTTCAGCACGAAGGCTGTGCGTGTGCAGAAAGCATGTGGCACATGGAGTGGTGTGATGGGTCAGGGCACATTGAGCCTCATGCAAGGAAATGAATTGGTTCTTCAAAGGGCAGGGGCGATCCTGCAGAGCAGTTAAAGCCCTGAGCTAACCTTGACTTCTGAAAAATGGGAGTTATCATACTCTGGGGTAGAGCATTGATCATTTTACTCATTCTCTGCCCTGTCTAGTTTTTCTTGATCTGCCTGCAGTGGTAGACACAGCCCAAGAAGCTCTATAAAGCTGTATCCATTTCTGTCACAGGGGAAAAAGACATGTTGGTGGCTTTCCTCCTTGTGATCAGCTCTTCAGCAATAGCAGAAAGTTGAGCAGTGGGGAGCAGGATGAGCTGTGCTATCTGGTTGCCTGGAGCTGTTGAACACCAAAGGAAATAAAGAAACACAGAGACCTAAATAAAGGCAGATAGATGCATAGCTGGGTCCCTTGGATGAAACGTTTTGTTTGCCACAGCACAGCTGAACTGCACACAGGTTTTTTTTTCTGTGCCAGGAGGGAGTTTGACAGGGACACTGCTAAATGGAAGCAGTAAATTTAACTTTAAAGGGCCATGAATGGAAGCTTTTGGCTAAAAGCTGAAGTGCTGTTACTTTTTACTGGGCCTTTTTAACTCCACTTGGAACAGGACAGTGTATTTGACTTGTAAGGCTCCTGGAAGTGGAAGGCCCGGCCTGTGGGGCCTGCTCCTGGCAGAGCAGCAGCCCCACACTGCAAGGAGCTATAAAGGTGATTGTGAGCCAGCCCAGCCCTTCTGGGCTAAAGGAAATACAAACAGATCTCACCTGTGGCTTAGGGAGAGCTGTGTGTGAAACTGCTGGGAGCAGAACTGTGCCACGGCAGCACAATTTTAAGTGTCAGAATGGGTAGTGGGTTCAAAGGCAGCCAGAATGTCCGATGTCTGGAACTGGCAGGTTTACTTCAATCCTGCTTCCAGACTTGTGCTAGTCCTGTAGTATCATCATAGTAATCCTGATTCAAAGGAGGCTTTTCCTACCAACTCATCATTTCAAAACATTTCAAAAGTCTGAGCCATTATTTTTGACCCTTCTTGTAGTATTATCCAATTTAAAACTGTTTAAACCTTCTGTTTCTTTTAGGGAAAAACAAACAAACAGACAAACAAAAAAAAACAACATGCATTTTGCATTAAAGTCTGTTCAGAAGAAGCAAAACTTCTCTTGTTCGTATCTACTAGAGCCTCATTGCAAACAATTTTAGAATATGCCCTGTGTTTGGATTGTGCCTAAGACTGGGTTATTCACTGTGGGTTTAGCAGACCGCAATCCCCTGCTGAAGGTGGAATTTGGCCATTAGCACCTTCATTCTTTTCCTCCCAGTGCTAAGGAAACATCCAAAACTCTTGTGTTTGGCACAGGCTGGCAGTGGATGCTGTCCCGGACTGAGAGGACCGTTCCTCATATTGTGTGGTTGTGGTCTGAGCATCTTGGGAGTGGGAAGCTCTGGTTACCCAGAAAGAAGGACCCAGGCTGCCGGGCTGAGGGGCAGGAGCATGCGCACAGGCCTTACCTATGAAGTAAGTGCACCTTTTTCTTGCATTAATTGGAGACATGAATGAATGATCTGGAAAGCTCCGCAGAACACAGGTGTCTGTGTCCTTAACTAAGCATTGGTGGCCAAGCGATGGCTGTGCAGAGCCCAAGGAGCCTCCGTGCCCCCAGTGATTGTGCCCTGCTCCTGAGAAGGGGAGGCAGAGCAGGAGCAGTGGGTGCAGGCAGTCGTCACTAGACCTAATCAGGCAAGGAAAAGCTTCAGAGCATATGGACCCCAATGTGTGGTCCAAGTACAACAGCTTGGTGAGTGTCCTGCAGGGAGACTTTTACTAGCGCTGCAACAATAATTCATCACTGCCTGAAGGCTTGATGGGTCTGGTACTCCTTGTCTTAATTGACCTCGGCTGGAGACCTGCATTTCAGTCCAGCTTAGTCACAAAGGATTTGGGCTGTACCTGGGCCTTAAAAAGGATATTTATCAGAAAATCACATGATTAATGGAACTGAGTGATGTCCACTTGAGAGTGGCCAGGAATTGAATTAACAGAGTAGGGATTTTGGCAGGTGTGAAATGTGGCAAAGCTGAGACCGATGATGTTTGGGAGACAGAGCACCCCGAGCCCCAGTATTGTGTAGCCACAGGCTGGGAGCTCAAGGGAGGCTGGGAGAAATGCGGTGCCTGAGTCTGGGCTTGTATGTGGATAACACATGGTGTGCATGTTGTTAAGCCCTCATTACTACAGTGCCCAAATTGCCATTGCTCCTAGTCCTCTCGGAAAGGGCAAGCATAAATAGGAAGCTGATATCCCCAAGTAAATGGTGATGGAGGGGGAAGAATAAGTGAAGAAATAATCAGAAGTCATCCAACACTTACTTTCTTGCCTGCTTTTTTCCCCACTCCTTTCTTTTTCCCTCCATGTCAACACCAAACAAGACAGGACTAAAATTAATGGGGAAAGCAGCAATTAGCAAATTAGGTTAGCGGTGTGTTGCAGTGTGCCATGGCTGCCAGGTGTGAGGGGCTCTGGCAGTATATTTATTAATGGCTGTCAGAAAAGTGACACTTTGATGAATGAAGCTGGGTAATCGGCACCCTCCGACAGCGAGCACTGAGAGGCCTCAACATGCTAAACTGCAAAATCAAACCTTTTTTAACCCCCATACAAAAATACAACAACAGAAATCTCTGCAAGAGGAGTGTGTTTTTCCATCAGGAATTGCAATTCATGTTCTCCCCTAAATACCTCCTTTCTGTAACTTGCTGGGAGGAGTTGTCAGCTTGGAAGGTTTTCCCTTTCATTGGAATATGGGCCTCAAGAATTTATAAATGCAGGCAGCTTAGAAGTATGTTTTGTTTTGGGTCTATCTGGCAGCCCTGTTAAAGGCAAGGGTCCTGTGCTCGCACTTTTTGGCCTTTGCCCTTTAAACATGATGGTATCAGTACTCTACAAACTGAGCTGGTGAGCTAACTCCCTGTGTTAGATATCGTTTTCTCTCGACTGGTGGTCAGCAGCTACACTGCTCCTCATTAGTGCCACCGACGTGTGATGTCCAGAAGCCCACACTGCCTATAGGAAGAGAGAAAATGCAACGATATGTAAGGTTAAATGTGTCTGATGAAACTTCACTAGCAGCACTGTTGCATACTGAAGTTTCCATTCTTGATAACCTCAGCTGTGGGCAATTCCCTTCTGATGAATGTGCGTGTGCTGTGGGACTTCAGCTGCCGTGCTCACTTGGGAGCATGGCTATAGGGTATATGGCAGGGTGCATTGCTGGTCGCTTAGTGAATGGGAATTCGGAATTCTTGGCCAACAAGATGTGAGTTTAGAAGTTCTCTTCAGGGAAAAAAAAAAAAAAAAACCCAAAAAACTGTACTAAAGTTCTTGAGGAGATCAGTCCAGCTGCTGGGATAGCATCTGGATAAAAGATTGCTCTGCAAAATGCTGCAGTATGTGGAATATTTCTTCCAAGTTTTCAGACTTCGCATTGCACACTGGAGCTAAGTTCTGTGCACTGCTTTGATAGCTCAGCACGGAGTTGCTCAAATCCCCCAATTCCATAGAGAAATTGAATACCTTTTTACAAAATCTTGGTTCTGGGTTTGGCCAGTTAAAAGGACTGTGTAAGTTTTGATTAAAAACATGAGAATAAATGTAAGTCATATCCCAGGCGTTCATCTGGTCTTCTAGTTTGAAATGAAGCTGAGTGATCTGTGTGGAGTTACTTGCCAGGATCTGTGGGCTTGTTAAGTTTGAATTGGCACTTGAAGCAAATCTGAAATTGTTCTCTTATGCTTTAATAATTGTATTTAGTTTCCTAATTTGGCTGGCGAGTTTATCAGAAGATAATTGAACTTTTAAAAATATAATCTGACCGGGCTGTAGGAAATACTTTAAAATAAACTTCTTCTGAAACTTTGATCTGTTTTCACGCCCTCTCTCACGAAAGCAGCCTGTCTGCAGGGCTCCAACCTGCTGAGGTGCATGTTCCTAAACCAAGCAGTTCTGGAGCAGAACCGGGTTGCTCCCTGTGTGCAAAGGAAGCCAGAAGCTCCCCACCAAGACAAACTCTGGCTGCATGGACTGCTCCTGGGTGCAGCCACGTGCCTGCATGCTCTGCTTGGGTGCAAAAATCCCCTTGTAAATTATTCCAGGGTGAGAAGAGAAATGGCTCTCAAGTCACTTAAGTTTTTTGATACAACTTGAATTGTTACTAAAGGTCAGAGTATTGTTTTCTTGTACACTGAGCAAGTAGAAAGAGATCGGTTGCTTTGCGTGGAGCTGTGGGCTCCTGGGCAGCTTGGGTTGCTCACGAGCTGTGGTTTCAGGTGATGTGAGCTTTCCTGCCTTCTGCTGTTGGCTTCCATCAAACAAGCATGTTTTCTCTTTTTGGTGAGATTTAACCCAATTCCTAAAGTTCTTGTAAGCAATTCCTGAGATTTTGGGGTAGGTGCAGTTCTCCAGTTTCAGTGATAGCTTGTAGAAGTTTATGGGTCCACTGCAGGCCTGTAAACTCAGGTTTTCCAGGTCCAACGTTAGCACGTTAAGTACTGGGCTGTTTTTCCTGCTCACCTAGTTGACTTCCTTCCTGTTTTAAAGAGGATTTGCTGCTTTTCATGTTCTCCATTTTATGAATTTGCAAAGACTTCGGTCATTGTGGAAGCATGCACTGAACAGTTTTTTTTTCCACTTCAGTGCTTATGGTTTACATTTACTTCCCACTGACTTGCTCAGGAGTCAGTCCAAGGAAGACCTCTGACTTTCCTCTTGGTCTATGGCATGGTCGGGACCCCAGCCCCAGCAAGCAATCACTGCACCAAGAGCAGCTCAAGGACTAAGCAAATTTGAATGACTTGTCCAGGCTGAGCTTGTGTTGGCTTTTAAAGGGAAACGCTGCTTGAAGTTCCCTATGTGTGTGCCAGGAGGTGCCTTTACCCATGGCTCACTGTGGCTCTGCTGCAGAAAAGTTCTCTGGGCATCTGCAGTGCTGCCCTTTGCAGCTCTGGCCATCCCTTCCGTATAGAGATAGAAGGTTTGTCCGTGACTTGTTCCACCTGCACAACCTATTTTCTGATTTCTTGTCACTGTCAGCTCAGTAGCGCTGTCATTTTTCAGATACATGGTGTGTAATTAATGAGAATGTCATTTCCAGATTGTTTCAAAAACTGGATTGAGTGTCTGAGAAATTATTTCACTCAGTGCCTTAAGATAGCTTGTTCCTTTCTTTTCTTTCAGAAAGTTATCTTGGTTGCTTGATTTGAGGATAGTTCCAGAGGGAAGCAGCTGTGCTTATATTTTTAAGGACTGCCAGCCTTCAACTCTTCATGCAGATGCAAAGCAGGGGTTCGTGTGCTACCAACCAGGCGGCCGGGTGCACAGGGCAGGGGAGGGCTGTGCCCAAATTGCAGCAGCTCTGGCCATGACAGTCTCATGTCTGTGTGTTGTGAAGATGGTCTCCTTGTGGTGGTCTCTGGGGGCAGCAGTTGCATGCTGCACGGCTGGAGGGGTAGGAGGACACGTTGTAAGTTGGCCTCATTGTCCACTCGCTGCCCCTGGGGGCTCGCCAGGCTGGGCAGAGGTGTTGGCCAGGATATAAGTATTTTATTAGATCTATTATTTCTTTCATGGGGGCAATAAGTCTGCTTTATGTGAGACCTCGAGTGACTCTGTATGGAGCACGGAGATTGGTTTTAGCCACCTTTGCTCCCCAGGACATTGCTGTCCAAAGCACTGGAAGACTGTGCCCAGGTGCGGGCTCCAGTGATGCACGGTGTATAGCCATGGCAAGGGCATCTTCCTCGAGTTCTTACTGAGAGCTGTGTTTGGGGCTCATTTAGGGATATTCTCTGCCATTTTTCTCCTGAGCAAACATCTCCAAGTGTCTCCACCGAGGCTTATATCGCTCTATACTTTAATTTTATTTTGCTGTTTTTTAAAATGAGGGGTGAAGGGAAGGACTCTGTCAGCAAATGCTTCTTTGCCTCCTTTCTGCCTCAGTGGGTTAAAGCACCATTCCCCGAGCTGATAATGCCTCCAGGCACTCCAGCAATGCTTTGCAATGAGCTCTGCAGGGCCCCTCATGTCCTACCGGCTGGCAAAGGCTTTGCCTCCATGTGCTGGGTGGGTTTGTGTTTCTATTTTTTATTTTATGTATTTAATTTTTATATTTTTGAAAGTAACTATTGGAAAACAATGGAGTGGTTGCTTCCAGCAATTTTCTGTGGTTATTTTATTCCCGGGAATCTGCAGGTGCCTCTTGAATGGGTGAGATTTGCACAAAGCTTAGCGTGTGCATGTGTCTCCTGTGATATACGGAGCTTTGGTGCTGCAGCTGCCATTAGTGTTAATGGGCTAAACCTCTCCACATCAAGCTGAGAATACGCTCCTGCTAATTGTGTACCAGCAGTCCCCTGAGACCTCTGTGAGAATGATGCATCCGAGGAGAGGTGCTTCCAATGGTAGGATGCTTTGGGATAAATAAATAAGGGGCTAAAGTTAGACACTGGGTCAGTGCCAGCATTATAACACTGGGAAATCGGCTAACGGCCATGCCAACCTTTATCCTCTTGGTCCTGGCCTGGCCCACTGCTGCACGGTACCATCTTCTGAACCATACATCACCACTCAGCCTCACCTTGATGATGTATGATGCCCATAGATCCTTATAGCGGGAGTGCACTCTGATGTATTGCGCCAATACATCATGGACAGGGTTCGCCCAGGTGATGTATTAGTGCCCTGAGAATGTATTACTCAAACGCTGGTATTGTTCAGGGATAAAGCCAAGCCAAGGAGTGGATTCAATTTAATTACAGCACAGATGATAGTCCAGCGCCAGCAGCACTTTGATGCTGAGATGCTGGCACCCTGTGGAAATATGAGTTGCGACTCTGGTGCTGTTGAGTCACATCACAGTGTGCCATGAGAGGAGGTGCCATATTTTAAGGGAATGGTCATTTTTCAGAGAAATATAGGACGATTTCAAGAACTCTGTAGAGAGCGGTATGGCTGCGTGCAGGAACTCCTGAGCAGCAGAGCAGGGATGTGATGGTGCAGGTGGGACACTGGGACCTCTCTGGAAGGCTTTGAATCCAACCTGATTGCAAATACTTCTGTTGTTTTTAGTAGAATCACGTGACGAGAGATTTGGAGAGGTGATTCTGTAGTTTCCTTGGATTGTCTTATATAGATGCCATAAAAAAATCCTAGAGAAAACACTCAGGCCATTAAAAGCACCCCTGACTATAAAGGGTGGGAAAACCACCAAATGATGTAGTCAAAGAAAGAGCAGCTGTGTAAGGAATCCAGAACTGATAAATCCTGTGAAAAGGCACTTTAGATGTTTGTCTCTGGTTACCTCTCCATTCCTCTTTGCTGCTCTTTTTCACATCTTGCTTTCTTGCTCAATATTGGGGGGAAAAAACAACCATGAAACAAAACTGAAAAACCCAAAGAAGTACATCAGCTTTACATAAAATCAACTTTAACATGCCATTTTTTTTGCAAAATAACATCTGGCTTCCGCTGGAGTCAAGAAGTTCTCTATAGTCAAGACTTGGCCCAGTTTCTTCTAGAAGAGTTTCTGAACATTGTCTATGAGATCCTTGATTATTCTTTTAGAGACGTGTTTATAGAGAGACAGGGGTAGCAAGATGGCGGCAGTATTTGGCTCGTGTTCAGACTTCTATATCTATAAATCCATGCATTTTCTAACAAAGGTAAATATAGTTTTGCAGATGAGACGCTTTCAGCACAAACAGATGAAGTGACTTGTGCAAGGTCACACAGTGAGCTGGTGGCAGGACTTGGAAGAGAATCCAACTGATCTGACTCACTTCTCCTCCAACATCCCTGTCATTATTTCACTTCTATTATTATCTTATTTACTCCACTGTTTCAAATCAGACCTTGTCCTACCTTCCTGTTGTTCAAGGCACTGAGGATATAATTTTTTGGTACTCTATAACAGGGAGAAAAATGAAAAAGACGTTTTCTTTTTCTCTTCCTTTCTTTGCCCCCGGTTTCACTGTCAGTAACTCAGAAATGCTGATTTTTCTCTAATTTTGGATGCAGAATGGAGAAGGCTTGGTCTGCTGCACAGGAACAGTGGATGCTCCCAAGAAAGTGAGTTCCTTGCAGAGCTCCTCAGTTGTCCTTTCCTGCCACAGCCGTACCTGCAGGTAAAGCAGCACAAATAGTTTTCTGTTAGTTGGCTGCTTAAAATACAAGAGAGAGCAGTGTGACTCAGGAGACCAGGGATTTATACTGATTCTTGCAGCTCCTGGGCTTGCCAAATTTGGAGAAGAGCATGCAGTGATCCTGAGTTTGTTCATAGAATCACAGAATAGCCTGGGTTGAAAAGGACCACAGTGCTCATCCAGTTCCAACCCCCTGCTATGTGCAGGGTCACCAACCACCAGACCAGGCTGCCCACAGCCACATCCAGCCTGGCCTTGAATGCCTCCAGGGATGGGACATCCACAACCTTTTCTGGTTCCCTCAGGGCTAATCCTCTCCATGCTCCAGAACACACCAATGTCCCTGTCTATGCATGACCTCAGAAGCTGTTGATCCCTTCTCTGTTGCGTTGCCTCCTCCTGTGACTGGTTCATGACCACCCTACTCCTCAGCAGAGCCTGTGGTTAACAGTCATCCCTATCACCCTGTGATAACCATTGTAAACATTTCTATAAATAGAATTTTCTCCTGTCCAAGTCATCTTGCTTACTCAGCTGTTTTATTTTTAATAGAAAGGCATGTTGATGCTAAGCAGATTTTTTTTTTTCAAATCTCTATTAAAATTAAAAAGATGCTGTGTCTGAATAAAAAGAAAAGGTGCCCCTTAGATATTTTTAAAGCTTCTAAAAATAGTCTCAAGTCTGTGACAAAGATTATTGAGTGGGAATATTGTGGACAGCAATTCTGCAATGGGGAGAGCCATGGCTCCGTGTGCTTTTTGGCTGGGAGCTGCAAGGAGGGAGACTTGTAGGACAAAGACCTCAAAAGGAATGAATTTACTGAGTGCTGCTCTTTAGATGGCGAAGCAGCAGCACTGCACAAGTAGTTCTGCTGGTGATCTCATGTCTCTTTTCCCTACTGGGTTTGCAACTGCCCTTTGAGGCTGGGATCTTGTTGCTGGAATTGTCTTTGCTGGAGACCTGCAGCCCCACTGTGAGAGCACCGCTGTGCGGCACAGGGGTAGCGAGGCAAGGCAGTGAGTTCTCTGTCTGGAATTTCTGAGTATAAAGACAGAAGGAAAGGGACTGCTGATTTTTGCCTTGTAAGCACAATTGATGTTTGACTTGAAAAAAAGTAAAACTTGGGTTATTGTTTCTGCTGCTGCACCCTCGGGGTCAGAGCGCAGCCATATAAGCAGTTGGTGCAGCCTCCAGTGCAAGAGGGGAGGCAGAAATTTGGAGGGGAGGAAAGCACGTGGGAGTGGAGCCACCCCAACAGGGTTCCCATCGCTTTCTTTCTCTCCCATAGTGGAGGCTTTTGTTTCCTTACTTGTGGCAAATGCCAAATCAGCCGCTTGTGCGTTCATGCCCAGTGAGAGGGGAGAGGTCTCCAGAGAACCCACGAAAATGAAGAGGGATAAACTGATGGTTATTAAAATTACAAAATATGACATTGGTGACTGCTGAACAGCTTATATGGAGAAGAAAAGAGAGCATTACAGAACAGAGGGAACTCTTCTATTGTTTGCAGTTAGGAAAAAAAATAAAGAGGCAGTAAAAATTAGCCTGCGTTGATCCCAAAGTGAGCAGTTAGCCGTGCTAAAGCAGCCTGCATCTGTGCTCAGGGTTAGTGTTTATTGCAGGTGAACTTCTGCCCATGCAAATGGTGGGTTGTTCAGAGGAGCACAGGTAGTTTTCATCCTGTATGGAGAGACACGAGGGGTGGTTCTGCTGGGCTTCATTGGTTCTCATAGCAGAAAAGGAACAAAATGGGACTGAGCAGTGGATAAAGATTTGAGGCTCAGTTCTTATTTCTCCTGTAAATACCCTGCATCCCCTCAATAAAACTGATTTATGGCTTTCAGCCATGGTTCCTCACCTGTAAAATTGGGAAAAATACTTCCTTTGTGCCCCATTTATTTACATGGTCATCTCTTCCTATCTAACACCACGCTTGGTGCAGTGGGGCCTCGTTCCTTTCTCAGCACTCTATACAGAATTTATATTGCAGCAATCCTTGTAACTATCAGCAAGATAAAATTACTGCAGACGGGCCTGAGGTGCCGGTGCTTCAGCTCCACTCTGATTGTGCTGCTGGCTGTGGTTTGGTGGCTGTCCTCTGCCCGTGGCTGTCAGCGTATGCCCACAGCAGTCAGTGTGAATGACGGATTAACAGATGCACGGTGGCTTTGTTCCTCACCGCACTGCCCCAGTGACACACGCTGGGTCCGCAGTGCAGAGGGATGCGTGGCATTGTCTCACCCATTAACACGCTGTCTGGCAACTGGCAAAAGCAATGCTTTTCACCCATTGCAGTGGGCATAAGTAGGTGTGCTCTAGAAAATGCAGACCGTAGGGATATGAGGGTCTGGTTTAATTTGTTTTATTTTTTTAATCCAAGAGTATGAGAATGCAAAACTTCCAAGCTGAAGGGCTTTGCGCTCTGCTTGCTCCAGGAGATATTAGTGAGGGATCAGCTGGGTTCACCAGACTCCACAAGGTACCTTTGTTTATGGATGAGGCCGTGCAGTTGGGGATCAGAGGTTGTGCATAGCTGCTGTAGAGCACACGGGGCTGCGAAAAGTCGGGCACCAGAGATTAATTTCTTGGTTTCTTAGAGCCAAGGTTTAATAGCAGACCTGGGGAGGACAGTGATTGAGCTCACAACTAGCAGAACCTATAGTTCAGGTCAAGTGAAAGGAAGGAGCTAAGGGACTCAGCATGCTGCTTGCAGGAGGAATTCTAATGGCTTCATGGGATGGGGTCTGCACGAGGTATACAGGAGCTAGTGCCCGGGCTGCCCCATGAAGCCTGCACAGCCCCGACCCCCTGCTCACTGCCGTGCGCACAGCTGGGCTTGGCAAGAATAAATCTGGAAGGGAACAAGAGAAAACAGAGAACGTTGGTGCTTTCTCAGCAGGGAGAATGGGGTGTTTGAGCTGCGATGAAGAGCATAGCTTTTGGTCTTAACTTTTTGAGTTGCGTACTTCAACAAACCATGTAGGTTTGGCAGGATGAAGGCCGGGTGACCTATTCTGGCTGAATCAAGGACTGATTCTGAAGCTGAGATTTGACTCTACTATTGTTTCATGGTACTGTTCCATTACACTTCAGTTTTGAAGTTTTCAGACTGCATTTTTTTTAACAGCCGTGCCCTTCATGTACCTTATTTAATCGTATCTAACTACACTGTGATTTTTCCCCCTGCCTACCTTCACAAATGCTACTGGATATACATGTAGACTTTAATTTATAGTATGTATTACAGCAGTTGGGGCAAGAGAATCTGCCTTGAGCTTTCATATTTATTCTGAATAAGGCTGTATGTTGCTATAAACAAGTCATGTCTTAAGGTAAAGTATTTGTCAAGTCCCTTTAGGCTGATCATTGTGGTGCAGGGAGCTGCGCTGTGTGCAGGATTGCTTAGTGCCAGTGGTACTGCCAGCACTAAGGACCCCAGAACAAAATCTGCTTGTAGAAAACTTGCTTTTCACTGGTGATTTGTTCTGGAGGTTCCAGAAAACAGGGACACGGGGAGTGCAGCAGGCAGAACACGACCATAATGCACACAGCTCTGCCAGGATGTGGCTCGGCCGTGCAGAAAGCAGCAGTTTGACCTCAGTTCAGTAATTCCTCATCCTGTGGCTTGGAGCTGAGTGTTCAGTGGATTTCCTATTAAAAGACCTTCCCAATTAGCTCTGCTTTAAATTCTCTACCTTGAAGTTTCCTGGTGTGCTTTTTTTCTCTGGGAGGTAACAGAAGCTGTACCAAACGCAAACTGAGCGGCACGGATTTGCTGGTTAGGCACAGATGGGATTCCTCTGTCAAAGTACTCTTGTGTTGTCTCCATTCATTACACTCACTAGCAAAGTTATTGACATGACAGCATTCTCCTGTTAGTTTTTCTGCTCTTTTAGGAGTAAGTGCTTGTTGGGTTGCAATGACCTGATAATGCAGTGACCAAGATCTTCATTAGAGATTTGGACCTTCAGAGCCCCTGGAGAGGAGTCTCCAATGTCTCATGCAGTTGTTATGGTCAATTCATGGTGACCTGTGTCTGCAAGTTAAGACATTCTTATGAAATGTTTTTTGATTTTCTGCATTTTATTATGGCATTATGTAGTGTGAGGAAAACAAATAACTCTTTTTGTTTGGCTGGTGGTTTGACGTCCAGTTCAAATTAGCAGGATGCAAGGAGTTTGGATGCTTGTTTGGAAGCCACTTATGAGTTGTTAGATTTCCTTCTATGGAAGGAAATTCTGGAGAAGACTTCCAATCTTGTGATTAGAGGCATGAATCAGTCCCTAGATTGGATCTGTGCCTGCAGCAGTGGAAGGGGCAGACTGTCACAGAGTTGCTGCTTTGCTCTTCTCTGGAGCACCCTGTTTAGCTGCTATCAAAGGCAGAACAGCAGCATCAATAGAACCTGGTCTGCTCAACGCAAGCTCTGAGTTTGGTGATTTTCAGCAGCATGTCATCTTAAATATATACATTTTTTTCTTTTCTCTTTCTTTAGAAGTTTTGTGTTCCAGCTGACTTCCTCCAAGAGAGCTGCCAATGTGCTTTTTCATCAGGACTACGTGAAACACCTGAGTTCACTGGGACTGCAGGAAAACTGTCTCAGAGACAAAGATACACAGCCTCCCTGGATTGCTGGCTACATGCCTGATCTGAGGTCTGTGGTCAGTTACTTTGCCTTGGATTTTTCACTTTTCATTTGCCTTCTATAGGTATCACCAACTGGTTTGTGCTTTCTGCTTTGCACTGTCTTTGGGGGGAAAAACTACACAATAGCTCTGCATGCTCCATGTGCTGTTAGTCCCTGGTGTGACTGACCTGAAACAACACCCAGCTTGTGCCACTTAGCTGCTGCTGGAGAGGATAATGCAGTTATGATGGTATTTAAGGAAATGATATTCTATCACAAAGGGAATTTGGTATAACCATAATTTTACCAACACAAATGCAGAGAACAGCACTGATCTGAAAAGTCAGAGCCCTACCTGTGAGTGAGCATGATCTTACTAAAGATGGAGCGAAGCAACTTTCTGATTTCACTGCTAAACTTCCCCTCCTCAAACCAAAACCAAAACAGTTTAATCAGTCAGATTTCTGTTGAATGTGTAGAACTGCTGCCTCTAACCAGGGTAGCATCTGCGATGGTGGAAATAATGGTTTCAGTAAGACCTACCATGCTCTCTTTACCCCATAGGTGGCTTGTGCACATTCTTCCCCTGCCTCTATCACTCACCTTCACAAGCAGTACCCCAAGTTTGAGACTGAACCCCTCTGTCAGAATTTCTGGCTGTGTGAGCTGACACATGAAGGTCCTTTCCTGCACAGTGTCCTCTAATTGCACCAAGTGCTGTGGCCATCAAGCAGTTGGTAAACTCTGCAGCTTGTGGACAACTTTTCTTGCCAACCATGCATTACGAAGGGCTAATTGTAAAAGTGGTGCACCTGCTGGCTCCCTTGGTGGCTGGAGCCAACAGGAAAAAAATAGTAATTTATTAATGATCAAGTCACAAATAGTAATGAAAACAATAGGAGCATCTGAAGGAAGCGCTGCCGGGGGCAGAGGTGCAGGTGCTCTGTGCCCTGAGCAGGCTTGTCGGCATTTTTATAAAGCTACTTTACAACCCTTATCAATTTCCTACTGCTTTCTGTGTACCCCCTGCCCCTTTGCAAATGTTTTGCCTGCACAACAGGCTCAGCATTTCTTGTTGTAGGTGATAAAATAGCTGTCACCCTGTGGAGGGAGAAAGGAGGCAAAAAAATAAAAATGTTAGGTCCAGGGAAACAAAGCAGAGGAACGCATTTCGGAGCAAACAAATGAGTGCTAAGGGAGACGCTGAGTCGGCACAGGGGGAGCGATGATGGGAGCCGAGCTGAGGAATGGGAAAAGATTGGGGGTAGCAAGTGCTGGAGGGCATGGGTAGCTCTTCTGAAAGTGGGGCAGCGCTTTGTGCATGGCCTTGGGTTTCAAAGGAGACCGCATACAGCCAGTGCCATCCATGAGGAGTTTGGGATCTAGTGGATGTCTCTGAAAATCCCAGCCATAGATTAAATAACTGCACTGCATTGGCAAGGCGAGAATTTGTTTTTTAAGTAAGCAGAGAAGAAGGCACATGAGCAGCACCAGTCCAGATGACATCCTTATGCCAAGTGTCTTAAGTAGTCATAAGACATAGTCATGCTTTATTTCAAAATACAGTCTCTTGGAATACAGGGATAGCTCAAGCCATGTGCATGAACGAATGAATTTTTTCATCATTGTGGCACAGCACTGCGGTGCCTGTGAAACCTGGCAGCTGATCACAGAAGGACCAAAAGCTCCTCAGGGCATGGCCATGATCCTCCCATCACACCCAAGAGGTAATACTGCAAATATCATCCTAATGTTTGCCTCTCTGCGCTGATGGTCAGACACATTTAGCATGTAACACCCCACCCTCAGAATCATACAATGGCTTATTGTGTTGGAAGGGACCTCAAGGCTCCAACCCCCTGCTGCAGATAGTGCTGCCAACCTCCATATTAGAAGCCATATTAGAGCTGATAGAAGGCAATATTGCAGACATCAACCAGCCCAGCGTTGTTCTGTGAGCTGTAGGTAGGGTCTGCAGTGCTCTTTAGGGGTGCATCTGCTAATGTAATATTGCAGTTTAATTCCGCTTGCAATGAAATAAAGCTGAACTAAGTGGAAAACTCTAGTGCTGCCGTGGCTTAATTGTTCATACACGAGCTTTTACCATGCAATTTGGAAACTTTTTAGGCTGTGGGAACTTGCTTACATGTTCTTGAGCCATGAACTGCCCTCGTCTGTGGGTCTAACAACCATCAGTTCATAAAATGCTGTGAGTGCAGATTTCTCAGGGGAAAGGAATCAAACAGAGGTCAGCCTGAGTCTATACCCAATCCATGTGGCTCCCTGATGCCCTGCATTCAGTGCTCCAACGAGGTCAGTGAGCTGGTGAGCACACACTCACTGCTCTTTAAGGTACTGCAAATCTGCCCCTCCTTTCTCTTTTCCCTTTTCTCATTCTCTCCGTCCTCTCACATAACCCCAAATCACAAACCCTCACACAAATGCCAGAAGCTTCTGAGACTGTTGTAAGCACACAGTTATCTGCATAAGGGACAAAGCTTCAATTTTTAAAGCTTTTTTAATGTTTATTTTTAAATCCACAGGCAGGACCTAGGAATCTTTTCCTGAAATTAACGCGAATTCAGGAGGTTTGTGTTTTAAGAACTGCACCCAGTCCTGTGAAAGCAGAGGTAAGAACCAGCAGTTTGCAATGCTAATTATTGCTCGGTGATTTGAGGGGACCTGCACAATGTGCTAACATGCCTATGATGACACGCAGCATGATACATGGGGAAAGGTGAAGGCAAGGCTCATATATCCCCATAACACTGAAAGCATATTTCCCTCTCTAATAACTTACAAACAGTCACCATTTGCTGTCTGCAAAATTAACCTCTCATCTCCTCCAGCTTGCTGATCTGGTGCATAGATATAGGATTTTAAGCTTCTCTATTGAAAAATGTCCCTGCAAAGCTGTCCATCAGAACTCCCACTGCTTTCCAGAGAGTATTATTAATAAGTTCTTCCTATCAGAAATGGGACCCTTTTAGAGCTCAGATAAGGTTTTTTTCCCTGTTAACCAGCTGGGCTGCTTGGCTGTGGACAAATGCCATGATGAATGATGGGTCAAGGATGGAGCAGGCTGATTTCTCTCCGAGCTTGACCTTGTCTCTGGTGTGACATCTGAAATGACAGGTGCATTAAAAAGTTATTTATGTAGGGGAGCTGCGATGCATTGTACCCTTTGCAAGGTAGCACCCAGTTTTGCAGGAGTCTTAGAATAAAGGCTGTCTCTGTGTCTGCTGCCTCTGGTACTGCTGGCTTTCTGTAAGCAGCTGCTGTGAAAGCAAGAGGGGAAGCGCTGAGCATTTTTTAGCGCACAGAGGATGCTCTGGGAGGTGAAAGGCAAAAAAGGTCCGAGAGCAGGAGCAGGCAGCTTCCCAGCAAATCACCTGTGTGTCTGCAGATTGCTTGCCTGGAACAGCAGTAACCAGCTCTGGAAATGCACCTGAAGGGTTCTGGGCTGTTGAAGGCCCAATGTTGTGGATAAAATGCAGCACTGAGGATTAAATGATTTCTACTGTTCAGCTCTTTATGGCCTCAGTGCACTTTTAAGACTTTCTTTGTCGACTCCCAGATTCTTTGTGAGTAGTTATGCTGTGGCTCACTTCTGCCTTTACTGTTGCTGAAATTAAAGGGACGCTTCTGCCTTTGTCCTTCTCCTGTGGGACACATAGGTGGGACTGTAGCCATCCTGTGAACAGTCACTTCATTTTGGGAGATGAATTGTTGCTGAATGGCGAAAGACCGCAGCCTAAATCTCCAGAAAAACATATGCAAACCCCATCAGGTTTCTAATGTCATCTGCCTGACATTTTGCTGCAAATAGGAAAGCTGCTTGTGCTTTGAAATCCAGAACTTTCTCTGCACAAATAACCTGGCCTGTGCACACCTGCTGGTGCACAGCCAAATGAGGACACAATATCCTATGGCACAGATTAAGTTGTAGAGCAGGATTTATGGAAGAGCCCATGTGCAGTGATTTCTGCACCCTTCTGGAGTTCTGATCAGACTAATGAAGACCACAGAAAACCTATTGTAGTGACACATCAGTATCCTGTTAATAAACAGAATTACAGCATTTTATATCAGCTCTGATTATACCTCTTCCTTCCTTGCTTTTTCTCCACCCCTCCAAAACACCCTCTGAAACAATTGCAGGAGAAATTGTAAAACGTGTGTAATAGCTTATTTTGCATGATGGGACTGCTAGAAGAGCTGGATGTTGGTGTGCATCCAACTCACATTAACTTCAGTTTTGGGCTGCAGCCATACTCGAGTGACTTTGCAAGTCTTTTCTGACTGTCCAATTAATTTGATGTGTGCAGTAAATCTGCAGTATCAGTACAGTATTTGATATCTTCATTTTGCATCAGGATTCTAGTGGTCGGGTCTGGGACATGGATGAAGCTTGCCTGAAGGCAGCATCTGCAAGTTGTTTTTTTTTCATCAGAAAAATGAATGATCTGGTATAATGAATGATTTTGTATAGTATCAAAGAAAGAGTATCAGCTGTGCACTTCATATACAGTATTGATTGCAAGTACACTCATTAATTCGTGTGGTACAGGAAATTCCAGCCAAGGTTAGGAGAGCTTTGCTCTGTAGTGGAGCTGTGACTCCTATTGCCTTCAAAGAGGTTTGGATCAGGTTGCAAAAAGCCAAAATTCATACTTCAGTTATTTAGCCATGGAAGTGTGTTGTCACAGACTACTGGTGTGATAGCAAGGAAAAATGGAAACGTCCTGTCCTTGTTTGAGCCTGCTTAAAGGTTTGATCTGTACAGTTTGGGTGTTCTGGGCGAATGTAGGATGCACGGTGGACCTCTGTTCTCATTGTAGCACAACAAAGAGAGGAGCTGGGGAGGGGAGGGAGAAGGTATGTTTTCCACCATGGCCTGTTTAAAACATTATGAGCTACCTCTCTTCCATCATGAGTCGTGGTTTAAAGCTACTGCCCAGGGGCATAAAAATCAACTCCTAACAACTTCCAGTGGGACCACTATTCCATCAGTGCTCCCATCAAATGTTGACTCCATGATTAATATTCACCCTCTTTCTTCGTTAATCATCAGTCTTCATTCATTTCTTTGTAACTTCCCGCTGACAGGGGCAGTGTTCATAGAGCAGCTGGTAGGGAAAACAGAACGAGCTGAACTGCTGTACGCAAGCTGCGAAGGGAAAAAGCCACAACAGTGCATTGTGTCAGCTCAAAATGATTCCTACAGATGCAGCTTTTTTTTCTCCTTGCCCTATGTGCTAAATTTCCAATAGACTTTGTGAGACAGGACCTTCAAGCAATCCATGGTTACTATCGTACTGCTTTACCTTGAGTGCCATCGCACTTTGTAATTTAGAGCAGGAACTCCGCTGATGAAGAACGAACTGTCAGAATTTGGCTCATCAAATAAAATCTGTATACTATCCTAAAATAGACAGTTTTGCAATTAACGCTTGCAGTGTGATTTGCCAACAGGAGGCCCACTCTCAGCTTTGCCACAGCGCTCCTGAAGACCTTGTGTGTGAGACCAAACCTCTTCCCCATTGCCCAGCCTATGAGCAGAGAAAAGCTGCTATTTTTTCTCTCATTCTGTCTCTTTGGGCAGCTAATATTGCCCTCCTGCAGCACAGGGATCCTACACTGTTGTTCAAGATGCTGTATTAATGCGTGCGTGAGTGCTGGGATGGATATGTGCTCCTGACATAGGTGATGTGTGTTGGTCCACTGCAAAGCTGCAGCATTCACTGACCAGCAGTGAGAGCAAATGTCTGTGTACTTCCAAACGTGGCAGCATCTACTGCAGCTTTTTTGGGGAATAAATAAGTGGAAGGAAAAAGTAACTTCCTTGGGTGTGCAGAATATTATTGCCTTGGTGCAGAGCTTGTATCCTTTTGCTTGTTTTTGTCTGACTTTTCTGGGATGAGTCTTTATCTTTGAAGATAAAAGTCATGAGAAATAAAAACTTGCTCACTGCAAACTGCATCTTTTGCAACGTGAATGTAGAAATAGCAGAATGTGGTGGAGATCTGATGAGGAAGCACCTCAGCAATTGAAAGCCTCTTGGGCGATAACTTCCTAAATCTGTGTCCACCTTCAATCAGGGAATCTGGTCCTTCTCGAGCTTTTATCATCCTGATGAATCCTTTTTTCTTTTCTTCATCTCTGCCCCACTTTCTCAAGCAGAAGATTCAGTTAGGATCATGGATTCAGAAAGGGTTAAAGCACAGACAGCAAAATGAGAGACTTGCAGCGTAGGGCTGAGTGAGAGTCTGCTGCAACATTTGCAGCTTCGGTCAAAACGAAGCAAACTGTACTGCAGAAAGAATTTCAAACTGCAGTTCCCAATCAGTTGTGGCTCTGATGTTTTTCAGTATTTTAAATTAGAAATTTTGCTCTGCAACAAAAATGTTTTCATATCTCTAAACCAAAATTGCATCGTATCTCCAGAGGGTGTTCCTCTTTTGCTCTTCTAGACAGAATTCTGCAAAACCGCAAAGGACTCCACAAGAAGAGCTTACAAGCTTTCTCTTTTTATTTTCCAAATATTTTCCCCTTCAACTGAAATAGCATTGTGCAGGTGTTACTTCATTTTTCTGCCCCATTTTACACTTTGTTCTTTCATCAGTATCTTTTCAAAACTTCCTGTATGCTTCAAAACCTCGCTTGGCATTGAGAGAAATGAAGCAGTTAAAGAAAAATGCTTCTAGATGAGGGGAATCGGGGCAAGAGCCAAGAGCCAGGACAGCAGTCACTTTACTGCACTCAGTGAAGGGAAAGAAGAGAATGATTGAATCGTAGAATGGCTTGGGTTGGAAGGGACCTCAAGGATCATGAAGCTGCAACCCCCTTGCTGCACACACGGCCACCAACCTCCACATTTAATACCAGCCCAGGCTGCCCAGGGCCCCATCCAACCTGGCCTTGAACACCTCCAGGGATGGACGGGGCATATGCAGCCTCTCTGGGCAGCTGTTCCAGCACCTCAACACTCTCATAGTAAAGAACTTCCCCCCGCTACCCAACCTAAATCTTCCCTCCTTCAAATTAAAACCATCTCCCCTTATCCTGGCATTATCTACCCTTGTAAAGAGTTGACTCCCCTCCTATTTGTGAGATATGAACCATATTCAGCATTCACAAAATAATAATAAAAAATAAAACCAGTGCCAGAATTTTTATACTATTATTTGAAATTGGGAGGTCCGATAATAATTAAATTTGACATTGTTCCTTTAATTACTACAATTTTGGATCACATTTAATATTATGTTTGGACAAGAAATAATAGTGGGAGCCTGGAGGGTTATTTTATATTATTAACTGAAAGCACTGCAGATTCAGGTTGGATGTGTGTGTTTGTTTTTGTGAAAACAGAAGTTTTGTATTTTGTATGGTCTTATTCCTGCTTTTTAACCAATTCCAGCCTAAATGTCAGGATCAGAAGATCGTCCTCTGACAGCCTTTGCTTTCATGGCAGTTTGGTGTCTGAATATTTCCTGTTTTCAGATCTTAACAAGACAATTTATCTGATATCACATAAAGCAGACTTTACTCCTTTTTATTTACTGATGCAGGAGATGGCGTAAAAGGACATAGTGTTGCTGTAAGAGCACACACAGCCTGATCACACACCAACGTGGTATGTAATTCACGTACTGTTCTTACTGAATTAGTGTGAAGAGCTGCAGAAGCCTGCTAGGAATGTGTAAGTGGCTTCATTTTTTACACAAAATTGGACCTATATTTTGAAGGTGTTTTCCAAAATGTAGATTGCTAAGGGGATATAGGAGCTATTAAGCCTCTTCTGATAAGCATCCCTCTCACATTTACGTAGGAGGTAAGCAAAGTTCACCCCATTGTTAAAGAGGCAGAAAATGACCAGTAGATAATTTGGACAATCCAACACCATTGGACTCATTATTGAGAGATTTTGTTCCTTAGTTGTAGTTTTGGTTTAGAACATTCTTCTGTTCTTGGCACCCCAACATTTGAAAGCCACCTGATGCTCGCTCAACTCCAAACTGCTGAAAAAAAACAAACATCAGCTGCTGTCATTCATGCCGTAGGAAGAACTGCCATCAGCTGAAGAGGCCAGGTAGGCTCTGTTATATACAAGTTGCTGGACCATGGAGGCTGCCCTTTGTTGGCCCAATCCCAGACCCTTTCTTGGAAAAGAACCAGCCCTGGTCTGGAAGTGCAACACGGGAGTCATTCTGCTGCCATGCAACAGGTACATGGGACACATCATGTAGGGCTTCTGACCTCTCAAGTGTGCAGGTTGAATATGTAAGTGATTTCGTTTAGATCTCTTGCTTTAATGAGCTATTTGTTGGAGGCCAACAAATGCCTGTGCTTAAATGCCCAATGAAAAGAAATTTGCGCTTTAGAGCAAATTAGTACCCAGAAGTGTACTGTGGGGTTCTGTGGCACTCTGTCCATGCAGTGCCATCTCAGTGACTGCCTTGGAAATGGCAGCATGCCCCTTGTCCTGCCAAGGATGGCAATGGTTCTGCAGGGCATGGCTTGCAACCCAGCTCTGGGTGTCCCCCAGAGGGTCAGACACACATACTGGGTCACTAAGGAGGAAATATGTTTAGGTCAAGATGATAAGCAGTAATGATTTTGATTGGGTGTTTATTTTTTGAGCACTGGGCTGTTCCCCACTGTTCCTTTCTTAAGGAAGGGGAAAAAATTACCCTGTAAATATTTCCCTATCACCAAGAACTGTGAATACAGTGAACAGTACATCAGTGCTCATCAGCAAGGGTAAGACCTTTATGTCAAGGTTCATTTGTGGAACAAATGTGCAGTGGTGTCCTCCCTGGGGCTGTGAATATCCCCATTGGGCTGGTGCAGGAAGGACCGCTGCCTGGGGAGCTGGGAAACATGGGTTAGCATAAATAGAGCCAACCCCTTCCTTCCTCCTCACCAGCCACATTTTTTTAGAAAATCCAAATGTTGCTTGAGCATCCCCACAGCAGAAGCAGTAGGGCTGGTCACTGGGCTCCTTTCATGGTGCTCCTTTTCTTCAGGTGAGGCAGCAGAAGGAGAGGGCTTGTCACTGCTGCAGATGTGCCACAGCTGCACTTTCTGGAGAAGAACACCTATATACAGAAACCAAGGGGGGGGGGATCCCACCCATGGTGCTCCCACCCACACAAGCTCACCATGCTCTGGCAGGGCCTGGGACAAACCCATCTGCACCAGCTGTGTGTCTGCTGGCTTCCTGAGGATTGATGTGTCCCATGGTGTGTGCAGTACTATGCGGAACATGCAACTGGAAGATGTGGTGGCAATGTGGTTCTCCTCCATCTCTCTGTAGGCAGATCATAAGACCTCAATTTTATTTTCCTGCTAAGCTGGTCTACCCCAGGCTGCTGTGGAACTGTGAATCTCTTGCATTTATCAGCATTAAACAAAAGCAATAAGCTCCTAGTGGTGCCGTGAAGGGCTTTTCTTTCCTGGGTAGTAAATCTGCAGTAACTCTCTCTTACAGTTTTATTGAGGGTTATCAAGTGTTTATTCAAAAGGCATTTCCGTGCATTCAACGTTCTTCTAATTGGGCAGTGACTTGTAACATCCTTCCCAGACAGACTATTATTGCTGTGGTAAAATTCTTTGTGTTTAGGCCATAGAGTGTCCATATTGCTAACTTGCTGGGTGGAGAGGAAGCAGGGTGCTGTCAGCATGTGGTTTCTTCCATGTGGAGTCCAACTTTGGAAGAAGAATCTGGGCTCAGCATGGAAATGGTCAATAATCAGAGTGGTTTGGAATGAAATCCCTTTGTAGGGACATTTGGAAACGCGGAGAGGGAAGTGGGAGAGGGGTAAGCTTGGAGGTTGGCTTGGTTTATTAGGGGAAAAGTGTTGGTTTTTTTTTCTCCTGGTTGTTGTGATGAAGAAATCAGGAATGAGATGGACAAAAATAAGGGATGGAAGAAGAATCTCCCAAACCTGCCACGTAACAGGTAATTCAGTTGGACCCAATAAGTAGAGGCTCACATTTGGGTGAGGTGTGACCTATACATGGCCGAGCCCCCAGCAATGTCTATGAGCTCCCACATCTTCCCCTGCCATAGGAACCCTCCCCCAGCACAAGATGGGAGAAGAAGGGAGGTACAGCCATGCTGATCCGTGTGTACCTGCACAGCTGGGGCTGTTCATTGTGCCTTCATCCTACAGCTCCACATCATGCTCAGGGGATCACATCCAGCCCTGAATCGCAGAACTGGCACCTTGGGAAGTGCTCAGCTGTGAAAACTGACTGGCAGGACAGCTTTGCCATGTGAAAAAAAAAAAAAAAAAAAGCTTTGACTTTCTTCTTTTTAAGAGGCTTTGTAAATGGGAGCAGCTGAATCGAGTCGCGGGCACATTCAGCAGGTATGTGCTTCTCCTGTGCCCTCTGAGTGCTGTTGGATGGAACAAGGCATCTGGTGCCGTGCTGAGCTTCAGCCTCACAGTGATGTGCGTGCCTCTGTGGCAGGAGGGATCTGGGAACTGGCAATGGGGCCTCCTAGTTCAGAGCTGCCAATGTTGGGGTTGAGGGTTGGCTGCAGCAGGGTCATACACTGCTACTGGTTGTGAAATTTGGGTCGGGCTAACAGTGAGCAGAAGGGGTCTAATCCCTGCGCTGTTTGAATGTAGTGCTTTGGGATCTGCATTGCCACTCAGGTGGGAACACCTTGAGGTGCCCGCTGACATCAGCGGGATGATCTGGATGTAAAGAGAAGTCAGACCAAGGAAGAGCTGTTGAATTTTCCTTGGTTTTATTCCCAGTACTTCAGGTAGCACAGGCTTAGCAATTTGCTGGAGGGATGGATTGCATAGAAACAATGTAAGGCTTAATTAATGTGCAAAGTGCTTTGAGATCTTTGAGGGAATACATGCAGATAGTTACCTTTCCTCCTCCGAGGCTGTATTTCAGTAATGGATGAAGTGACCCCTAAAACATAATATTAATTCTGCAAAGCATTTGGGAGTTCTTACGAATCAAAGGTGCTATGCAAATGCATTCTCACTTTGCTTTACTGGCCCCTTTGAGCCATCCAGTGCGCCATTAGTGGCAATTCTCATTTAATCAGAATTCAGCCTTCAAATTTCCTGCAAGTCCATAGATAAATAAAGCAGCAGCCGTAGTTGATCATTTATTTATAAATCTATTTATAATCTATGTTTTGCATATTAATCAAAACCCCTCCATGTGGCAACTCCTGATTAAGAGCCATTTTTTTTGTCTCATCTCTCTTGCCCCCAGATAATATGTGAAGAATTAGATTAGAAATAGTTTTTATAAATAAATTATGATAAACTCCTGCTTTATTTATATACTCAGACAAAGGTGCAGTCTTCCAAATGCTGGATTTCTCCCTTCTCCTGGTTGTGCTTCCATCTCTGTGCCATGTGTGGAAAGCTGCATTGGCTGTGGCATTCAGACAGGTCCTTTGCAGACAGCTCTTCATTTTAGGTGGAAAAATGCCATGTTTTACTTCAGGTGGAAGGTCCAAGGCCTGAACTAAGACTGGCAATATCAGAAGGAGTTGAGGAGCTCATGCACTCAGAAACTAAAGGGGAAAAGTTGATAAACTGGGAAAACATCTTGCAAGGGTTGGGGCTGTGCAGTGTGAGCTGCCTGTCTGGGGATAAGATGGGAAGAATGCTTCTGGAAAAGCAGGAGTTGTCCAAGTCTGCTCCTGTGGAAAAAGGGTAAATGCGAACAGTTTGGTTAAGGTTGGTTGGATAAAGGTGCAGAAAACAGGCTCCTGCCAGGTCTTTTAAAGTACATCTATCTGGGAAACAGGGAACTCAAGTACCCTATTGTGAAGTATAATTAAACACTGATAGAATTACATGTGCTGCACAGCTGAACTGGCCTTGGTAGGACCACAACCGTTTTGTTTTAATCTAGGGGTTTGAGTTATTGTGCACATTTACCTGTTGTGTTTGCATTTCAGATCGTCAGGGAGTACAAAGGCTGCAGTGCAACCTGTTGGTAAGAAATCACTGGGCAGCATTAACTCCCAGAGTCGTGTGTCTGTGGTTATGGTTCTAGCCTAAAGGGCTGGACGGAAAAGGTTCAAAATAAAACATAAATACATTCTGAGTACAGGAAAATAAAGAAACAAAGGAGTAAAAATCCCCGGATTCCTTAGGTCATGATGAAGGAGATCAGGAGTCAGGGTATGATGAGGGCCAGCAGACTTGGCTTCGCTTCCACTCCTGCCGTGTGATTCTGAGCAAGACAATGTTCTTTGTCTGGTAAAGTGGGGAAAATAACCGCTTCCTACACTGTGATGACAGAAGACATCTCAATATTGCAGCATTACCGTGGTTATTTAAGTGAGAGTTTTGGTTACACAGGGGCGATGCTGGAGGTCCTCGCTATGCCCTGGGACCCTTTCAGCCAACAGTGCAGCGCAGCAGTCCCGGGGTGGGACATGGCATGCCCAGGGAGCCGGGCTGTTGTGGAGGGTTCTTGGCAACTGCTGCTTGCCCGAAACACCTGCTGGACATTCCTGTGCACATGAGATTGAACTGTGAATACAGAGTTTGAGCTGCATGCTTTACTTCCTTAAAGGTCCCCTCTAACTCAAACAATCCTATGATTCTATTTTGCTGCTCTGTTTCACACGGGAACCTGTCAGAAGTGGAAGCAGTTCTGTGTTTGCCAGCCAGAATTTAACTGATCTCCAATACAGAGCGACAAACACAGAAAGAGAGCCATTCTCTGACCAGTAGAGTTCCCAAGTGCAAAACATCTAACTACAATAATTTTGAGTAGCAAATTTTAGCTAAGAAACATTGGGAGCTATTTATTCAGCCTTATTTCAACCAACTGCTGAACTTTAGTTTACACAAGGGCTGGTGCAGGAGAGCAGTGAGGCACTGCAGCCCAGCCCCATGCCACCTGGAGCACTGCGGTGTGAGGCCCCAACACCACGTTGTGCAGGGCACAGCATGCAGCCCACAGCACCTGCCCTGCTGTGCTTTATCTTGCTTAATGAACACGGCTCTCTGTGCGTTCCAGGATCCTTAATTACTTTTTGCTTGGCAGACAGGATCCTTGTATTATTTTCATTTTTGTTAAGTATTACCAGATTCCTTGAGCATCGCTGTCCGTGGGGAGAACGTCGTGACTACTGAACCACAAATAAGAAGACAAAAGGAACAAATTCAAAGTCGATCCTTCTTTCACTATCTGAAATTCACTCGCAGAAGGCTGCCCCATGGATGCAGGAAAGGGGAAACTCACCTGAAGGCTATTACAGATATGATTTTACATTATTATTTTCTTTAGCTGCAGAGGTTGTTGGAGTAGCAGTGGAAAAGAAAAGTAAGTGAACAAGCTGCCTGCTGCTTCCTGCCAACAGCTCCTGATTACTTCAGCTAATTTCAGGGCCTGGAAACACTGTTGACAACCTGATTTCTGAAACATAGGAAGTGTTATTTGGTCCTGCAATCTGCACCGTGTCTGTGTCAGGAGTTTCACTGCTGTCACTCGCAGCAACTTTCACTGTTCTATCGCCATCTCCCAGAACTAATTACCTTAAACTGATGAAAGTAGATTTTTAAAAGTAAAATGCTTTCCTAAATTTGCTTTTCAGGTGCTTTATGAAGTTGTTTTAGCATGCTCCGTTGAGCTCTACGCTTACCTGCATCAGAGAGAGGAACAGAGCAGTAGTAAGACGTTTTGGAGGCTGGCACCAACAGAGGGAAGAATTAAGTAAGCAGCAAAATGTGCTGCCCACATTGCCCCCACCTTGCTCTGTTCCATGCAGCTCTCTGCTGCTTTTGCATCTCCCTTCCATCTGTTCCCCATGGCCTGCTGAGAGCCACATCTCCTCTGCTGGCTGCTGCTGCTGTCGCTGCACCCCTTTCTGGCCCTGATTTCCAATAGATGTATGTATAGTGTGTGTATGTATGTACATATAGTTTTCCCCATCAGCGTGCATTAATGCTTGTCTTTCACCTCCAAATAGAATACTTCAGAGCATCCCTGTTCTCACGGCAAACTTCAGAAAATGAACTCTGGCCTTGCTTTGGCGTCTCCTCGTGCTGCCTTTTGCTGCCTAAACTGAGTGCTGTGGTTCATAAGCCTGGGTGCAGAACTGGGAATGGGGAGGATCTCTGTGTTAGCACACATTGAACAAATCCTTTGAATTTTAAAGCATTCAGTGCAGTACACGGAGGTTTGGAGGGGAGGGGGAGGGAAATGCTAGCAAAGTGTAGTCATTTGGTAAAATTATAATTATTAAGTACATCTGCCGTTTTACACAGTTACTTGGCATGTGCTTCTTGCTGGGGCAGTGCTTGGATCAAGCTGACAGTGTTGCTCACTAAGGCAAGTTCCACAGCACCCAGACCTTCCCTGCTGCAGAAAATGTGTGTCTGCATTTCCTGGGTCTCACCTTCTGAAGCAAAGTTATGCAATATAAAGTGAAGGAGTGAATCTGCCCAGTAGGTTAAACAGCAGCTATTGCTCACTCCTATGGGATGTTAAGCCTGAATGCTGCTTATAGCTGGCTTTGCCCCATGATCAAGTTTGTTTTAGTGATTTATTTCTTTTCAGAATGATTCAGGAAGCTCAGAGCTCTTCACTTTCATTTGAATGATTCAGGGAAAAGCATCCTTTCTTCCTCCTCACCTTGCTGAAAATACTGCTTTGTATTAACAATCTTAAAACTATTATAAGACTGAGATATTTCAAATTACTAATGACATATTTATGAAAGAGGAAACTAAATCTTCAATAGGCTTAGTGTGTGTTTATTGCTTTCTCAGCTGCTCAGAGATAATTCTAACTAAAGGGAAAACTATTTTCACCTGTATGAGACTTTCTTCTAAGCAGCCATTGATGAACTACAGCTGTTTACTGCTCGTTCAGAACTGCTGCCTGAACAGTGGCTGCATCACCTCTGTCTGTCTGGCACCAAGCAATAATTGCTTTCTCTCCTGGGCTTCCTTGCCTTCCTCCATATCCTCAGTGCAACTCAGTGCAACCTCAGTGCAACTTTCTGCCCTCCCTTCGCCTTTCTCTCATCAGCTCCTTGCACTCTGACACCTGAGATATGCATACACTCAGCGTGTGCTTTAAAGGCCACCCTTGGTATCCAAACAAACCTGACATGTGTAGAACAGATCTCTGTGTTATCTTATGAAAGGAATCCACTGCCTGGCTTTTATCTTCTTCTTCTTCTTTTTTTACCTAATGGATCACTTGAAAAATAAGTGGCACTTTTAGTGTCCATTAACTCTCACTTAACTAATGCTAAATTGCACTTGAGCACCTATGGACGCACTTGCGAGAGCCATATTAATACCAGGTGAATTAATTAGAACTTGGACTGCCATTTCCAATGTAAAATGAATTCATAATGATGGAAAATCTAAAATAAAGGCTCACCAAAAAATACTTGGTACCATGTTAAGTATCCATTAATGCAATGGAATGACACTCAGGCTTTTGCAAAGGGAAACGAAGTCCCATGAAGAAGGGTGCCACCACGAACCTCTGAGCAGGAGAACATCTGTAACATGAAACATGGGAGTTCAGCTCCTACCTGTGGTCACGTGCTGGGGAAGAAATTAATACAACACTTTATATATATATATAAATCACACCAAAAGTTTCCTTGGAATTTTCAGAGAAAAACGCTCATTTCTGTTTCTTCTTTTTCCAGATAACGCTGTTGCAAAGGATGGAAAAGGCTCAGAGGTGATGCGATGGCTCCAGGGGTGCTGACCTATTCTTGCCCCATGTGGGGCTGCTGAGCATCGTGCAGCTCTTGGTGCTGCTGCTGTGTGCACTCAGGTGCCAGCTCTGCCAAACCTTCTGCTGTCCTGTCCTCATACCATGTGTCCTCATCAAAAAAAAAAAACAGTGCAGCAAAACACAACAAGCAGTGTTAAAAATGTGTTGCAGATGTGGTAGTAACTCCCGGTTGCAATAGGCAGATGACTGTTTTTTCCTTGTTTCTGTCCTAATATTGGGTCCAGCTGAGACCAGGGTTTTACATGTAACTACAGTGTCCCTGCCCTGCAGGTCAGGCACTGGTGAAACACATGTCTGAAGAGATGAAGAAACTTGTTCGGCAGCACGTGGTGCAGTCAGCGCCCTTCCCGTCTCCCAGAACCCCAACGCATGGAGGCAGAACCATCCTGTAGTTCTCTGCCACAGAGATCATTTTGCTCTCAGACCTTCTGCTGACCCTGAACGACTTTTGTTCTTTGAGAGCTCTTTTATTTCTCTCCTTCTCTCTCTCTCTCCCCTCTTTTTTTCTGTTGTTGCTCATATTTTCCCCTCTCATTAATTATACAGATGTGCTGGGGGCCATGTGCTTTGCCACATCACAAAGGAAACCACAGGACTTCAGATCAGAGGATCTGCCAGATGTCCTCGCCTGGCAGAGCACCGTGTGAGGGTCATGGCTACAAGAGCAGGCTTGTCTGCATCCATGGGGCACAGCGGGGACAGCACCCAGCAAAGGGGCCACATAGGAAACAAGCTTAGTGCAAGCACAGAGTAAGAGCTTTGGATTACTTGAGTTCACTGCTGGGGTCTTTTTTCCCCCTTTATTTGAGGCACTAACCCCCAGGATTCCTTAAGACCACAGCTGCTCATCTGTGCTTTGGTTGAACATCACCTTATTTCCTGACGAGCCCTTTGCCCCTTGGTGCAGTTTGCAATTTCAAGTCCAGAACTCAGACCTTCAGGACTGCTCCTGCTTGGGAAAATGTGCTGTTTGTGCGTGGTTCACTTTGTTCTTATGTAGTCCATTCTTTGGAGTGTCAGTAAGAGTTATTAAAGGCAATGGCTTTGAAGCGATTGTTTTCTTCAGGTACCCACTCAGGACCAGGCTGTACGTTGTCTCCTTTGGCAGTGTCTCCAGCAGTCTGCTAGGGAGGCTTTTTCTTTTGAACTTGTAGAAATGGCAGAGAAAAATGGTTGGTTTCATGTTTGGGACTATGCTTATTTATCTTTTCTGCCTTCAGAAGGGTGACTCAAGATTTATTTTTTGCTGAGGGAAATGGGTCCCAGCAAGGCCTCTGCAAGAATGGCCTGAGAGTACAGGTCCCATATACGGAGGGGCAGGGAGAGGGAAGAAAGCCCCTGTGCTATTTCTCTCTCTCAAAAGAAACACAAAGGGGAAAGCCAGCCACTACATATCCAGCTGTTATCTCTGATCTTGCTGCTATTCTTTAACTATTTTCTTTCACGTTATTGAGATTTGTGATCAGCAGACACATGGTTAACACAGGAGTATAAAGTTTCCTTTCTGTCACTGGTCTCTGGGTCCAGATTTCCACTCTGGTAAAAGCAGAAATCGACATCAAAATAACACTTGGGTTTGTGCCCCTGTGCTTCTGGCTCTGGACCAAGCTTATCCCAGGCTTAGCTGGATAATGCTATATTCAAACATCACCAACAGACACCCAGTGTGTAGGAGGTCTTTGACACAGGACTGAAGGATCCATAGCAATTCAGGCATCCTTGGAAACTGTGCTCTCCTTCCCCTTAAGGCTGATGACTTTGTCCTTAGTTATATTTGTCCGAGGTTTCCATTAAACAGATTATAATTCCAAATTCTTAACTTTTAAGGTAAACGGGAATGGCTCATGGCAAATGGATTTGCAAACCCAACTAATGCATGTAAATACAGGATACCAATTTCAACTATTTGATACATTCACTCTGCCCAAAACAAGTTAAAACGAACGTGAAATTTCAATAGTCAAAAAAGCAAGGTGCAAAATACGTGGCTATTATTGTTTTATAACTGTCTACAAGCGTTCCACAATTTTTGAGTGAGTGGAAAATGGGTATCTGGGTTAGTTTCTTGCTGCTCTTGGATATTCCATTGGTGTCTTTTGCTGCTGAACACAGGATAAATAAAGATCAATCCCCTATCGTCCCTCACAGTCTTGTAATCTGTGATCTACAGAACTCTAAGGCAAAGGGAGGTAAGAGGGAGAATCCTCTGCAAGAGGCAAATAGTGCAAATGATTTCCTTTTCTTGCTGAAAATGGTACCGTGGGAATTCTATGGCTCATGTTTAATGGTGCTGATGATCTCCATGTAACTTGGGCCTTTACATGAACCAAGCAGGAGGCCTTTTCTGTCCCGTTCAGAACCTGCAACTTTGTGTAGCTTTAAGGAGTAAAAACCTCTTCATATTCATGTGTCAGCCTTAAAGAATGCTGCAGTCTCACTGGGGAGCTTTCCCCTCTCTTATACCTCAAAAGCACACCTTGGAAATTAATGATTTGTCAGCAAATCATTAAAACTTCCAAACTATCACAAGTCGGGGAGTACAGAACCCTCCCACTTGCTCCCCAGTCCTGTGGCCCATTGCACTGCTGGGCTGGGGGGATGTGCCCTACCACCTGCTCTGCAACAGGGCAACCAGCAGCAGCTGCAGCCACTTTGTAAACGAGCACGTGCTGCACAAGGTAGGCCTCTTCTGGGCTAGAAGCAGTGCTATCGGGTTGAGAAGATCTTCTCTCAAGTTCTTCGTTCTGTGGTAAGTATGTAAAGTTGTTTTTGTTGCTAATAATGAAAAGAGGATTTATTTATTTATTTATTTTTATGGGTAGATGTTGCAAAATGCTTTCTTGTTGCAAAATGCTTTCTTCTGTACCATCTTCTTTGGTTCAGCTTTCTGGTTTGGCCTTCCCCGCTGTGTGGTGGCAGGGCAGGTCACTGTGTGCCAGCACCAGAAAGCCTGGGAGGAGTTCTCAGTTGCTTTGCACAGCTTTGTCTTTTGATGTTGTTGGTGCAGAAGCACTGGAATAAAATATCACGATGGTTGCATCAAACTGCTAAGCCAGCCTATTTCTCTAGGGTTAATTAGCTGGAAAACCAAGAAAGGATTTAGCTTGTTGTAGACTTTTTTTTCCTATTCCCTCTATTTCTGTGAGCATGAGACCAGTGGGAAGCACTACTGCAGTTCTGTGCTGGTGTGGGCTTGGACCTGGTGATGAGAGATGAGTGTGAGCTGAACGTAACTTCTATCAGCTGTTTCAGCTTTAAGTGCTCCTGGCTAAGTTTCTATTACTTGTCAGTGTAATTTGTCTGCCAGAGAGGCATTTGTTTGTCAACTTAGCTTCTCCTGTGGTAGGAGAAAAGGCTGGGGTTGTCACTCTTCTGCAGTTTCCCTAGAGACTTTTGGCATGCAGCAGCTTTAATTACTCAGTTAAGAGTTTCTTGAGTTTTCCAGTGCAGGCTAAAAACTGTAACTGATGGAGGAACTGAGACAGTGGGTGTGAGTGAATGGGGAGGGACAAAACCGTGATGTCTCCCAGATGTTAAAGAAATCTCTGTGCAGCTGAACAAAGGTGCTGTCTGTCCAATATCATTTCTATTCCAAGCCTTCAATATTGCAGCTGACGGCAGAAAACGTGCAGTAAAACATGGGGAGGCCACTAGGTAATATCCACTGTAAAGTGTTAATTGCCTATTGAGGCTGTAAACTATGTCAATATGCCTGGATCTGAGTTATTGACAGGCTCCTATTTATTCCAGCCTCACAAAGCTGGGCTCTTTAGAACTGGGCTCTAATCAGTCATGCTTTACTGATCCCACCAAGAAGCACCAGTCAATAAATGCGCTTGCTGTCTTAACCCTTTGAAGTTTGTAAAATTACAAGTGGGATTGATAACATTGATTTGGGGAGATCTCCTGACAGTGGAAACCCTTTGGAAATCAAAGCTGCCTGTGGTAAATGACACCTCCTCTGCAGCGATGGTTGTTCTGGGTCTGTGGGCTAAATCTCAGCTCTGTTGTCCTGCCAGCACCTGAGGCCTGAGCTGGTGGAAGGAGGAACTGCATATCCAAGAACTAAAACCCCCAAAGCATTCTGCCTTTCCAGGGTCAGTGGGATTCTGTGTCTGAGCTTCCGTGTCTTAAAGTGCTGCTGAGTGTTGATGTGCAGCAGCTGTGGTGGCATTTGAGGTGGGAAAGAAGCATCAAGTAAAGGGCTGAATGCTGCTCAGTTTGGGCTGGGGGAGGAGGAGGAGTGCCTTTGTCTGCACAGTTTGGGTTTTGTAGACTTCTGAGATGTCGTCTGGCTTCTAGCGTGTGTGTGGATATGAAGGATGCTTGCTGGTGTGAGAGCAAAATTTTATTGGTGGCTTTAGCAGAATTCACCGTACTTGGTTACTCATGAGTACTGATGCTAATATAGTCCTAATAATTTACTGTATGGTGTTTTGGTTTCTTCTTTGTTTTTAAGCAAAGCAGCTGAAGGCTGGGGATAGCTGCTTTTCGTTCGTATAGGGAATAAATACAGATGAGTGTTGTCTGTGGAAGACAAACAAAGCTAAGGTGATGCTATGTATGACTTGACATAGTCTGTAACCAATAGAGGTCTCAGGATCATAGTGGAGAGTTAGAAATGAGGCAGAAAACCCTTCCTGTTGCGTTTTCGTATTAAATATGCTTGTCCTAGAAATGAATCCTTGTTAACTGTTTCTTCCTCAGTCTTTTTTCTTTGATTCTGCTCTTCTAGACTGATGCAATTTCATGCTAAATATGGGATGGAAGTCTGTCCTTGCTCAGACCCCAGCATGTTCTGGAGTAAGATCCTGCACTATTGCTTTTTGCAGACCTATGATATGATGTAGTTCCTGGTGCAGGAAAAAAGCATGGGGTGGTTCAGGCCTTGTGAGACAGTGACTGCACTGACAAGCTGATGGGTTGGTTTTTTAAACCCTTTGGTATGCTTGTTCTTCATGCGAAGTGGCATTTTAATAATTTGTATTATAGTAATTTGTAGTAATTACTTTGTAATCCCTAAATTAAGTGCACATAGGTTTCAAGCAGAGAGGTTAGGCTCAGATTAACTATTGGTTCGGGTTTTAGCTGTAAAGAAATTTAGATCTCGTGTCTGTCAGATTTAAGACAGCCATCTTGACATCTGTTAAGAGAGAGAGACAGTTAAGAATCAGATTTTGTGCCTGAAAATATACGCTTGCCTGGTGACTTTTGGGATCTGAATCCCTTAAGGCACCAACTGCTATATGTGCTGCAATGCCACTCAGCAGTGAATCGGTGCTCTTGCAGATGCTGATATTATTAATGTCTTCTCAAGGAAACTGTGATTTTAAGAAAATCCAAGTTGAGTGGAGTCTCTGTGTAATAAACAGCTCTTTTAAATATATACGATGCTTTTGCAGCATGTGGAGTAATACTTTAAACAACCACTCTCAAGCTGCAAAGGAAAATACGGAGTTCATTTTGTTTTCGCTTCTTTCCAGCCCATTTTCTTTCAGTGAACAGACACAGATTTCAATAACTTAACCAGTTCGGTGGACTTGGAAGGAATTTGGCTGCTGGTGGCAAACTCCTCGCAGCTGAGGCTGGAGGTGCCACAGTCTGTGGGTTGTGGATGGAGCAGGTTGTCCTTGTGTAGCATCTCTGCACAGGAGTGTTAATTGCTCTGTGGGGAAAACTGCTTCTGGTTCTTGCACACCCCTCATGCACTGCGGTGTGTTGTTCTTTTCAGGAAATGGTGGAACACTTCTTGATTTGAAGTTTTGCTAACAGAAATCTAATACTTCAGTGTATTGGTTTCTCTTGCTTACTTTAGGAGGGCGGTCGGAGTATTCCTACAGTACTGGGCTGCTTTATCCCAGCTGTGTTGCAATCCAAAATGTGCGGCTGTCTCTATAGCCAAAGAGAAGTTTCCAGTTTGATTCGTGAAAAGCAGCAAAATGCAAAGCTTTGCATTGAATGCAAGCAAAACTCACAGAAGTACCCAGACTTGTCTGCAATGGGCTGCAGGTCCAGGTGATGCCTGGGACAGAAGGCAGCTGCTCATGGTTATGGATGGCCGGGTGCATAGATGGCTCCGAGCAGCAGGAACAGTTTCAAATGATGTAGGAAGTAAGAAGTGCGTCCTTTAACATGGTCACAATTAATCTCATTTTGCTCTTGCGCCTACACGAGTATGAATTCTGGAGTGGGGGGAAAGAAAAGACTTTGCACGGGAAATAAATGCTCCCCTTTGCAGTAAGCACGATAGGTTCTGCTTCTTTTATGTTCCTCCTATTCGACGGAGAGGAGCTCGATTACTCTTTGAGACGTTTTCTTTTGCATAGCGTTTTTCTGCACTGTGTTTTGAGCGATGTGACCACTAGAGAGCAGACTCAGCCTAGTAACAGCAGTTAATTACTTCTTGGCCTCTTCATTTCTTCCTGTCCCCCTTCCCCTCCCCCTGAATACACAGGCAGAGGGGGTTTGGGTGGTTCTGAGCTTGCCTCCAACGCTGTGCAATCTTAGGCCTAATTAAAACGCTGCAGACGGCCTGAACCCCACATTAAAATTTGATGAGGAATTGATCAGCCAAGCAAACAGGAAATTTAGCTGTGTGAGTGAAGGTAATGTTTGCTCAAATGTGTAATGAGGTCCATGGGGAATATTTATGGGGACCTCAGTGACAGTTTCAGCAGTTCCTTCTCCTTGAAGTCATCTTCCCTACCTGCCCTCTCTGTTATGAGGCTGTAGGCAGAAGGGAATCCAACACCATGTCAGCCAGGCCGGGCAAGCTGTGGAACATGGGCTGTGTATGGCTGCAATGGTGCCATGGAAAGATGTGTGAGAGGAGCTGTGAAACTGCAACCCGACTTCTTCAAAAATGACATCAATGGCCCGATACCATGAGGGGTTATGTAGCACAATTGCTGGTGGAACTCCTTGCAGTGTGTTAGAAAGCAAACCCCCTAAAAAGGGTCAGGTGTTGTGTTACAGATGTTAGCTTTATCGACACAGACTGCAGGATAAGCTATGCAAGCTGTCAGCACAGGTATTTGGAGGCGAGGCAGGATGTCCACAGGGTAGGGAGCAATGCCCTGCTCAGCAGCTCTTATCTATTTCTAATAATCAGTTAACGGAAAGTATAAATGCCTTCTACATGCAGCAAACAGATGAATTTACATATTTCTTATTTATCACTACTCTGTCCAAGGTAAATCAGCCTGAGAGAGTCTTAACAAGCTGTTACTGATGGATAGGATCACACTCACACCTGAATCTGCAAGCCACAGCTATTGCCTTCAGCTCCTGGCAGAGACTTTGCAAACACGTAGGGCTGTGCATTCAGGGCTCACAGGAGGCCCAGGCTGCAGGTGTGCCAGTCCCAGCTCTCAGACTTCCCGTGGTTGCCATCTTGCACCCATCATGGCTGCTTGTAATTTTGACTGGTTACACTTAGAGTTCAAGCTGACACTGTAAGGACTTGGAGTGAAAAGCAGCAGGATGGGGAGCCAACAGTCTGTGCTCAGTGGAGCAAAGGAGGAAGGGGAGATGATGGCTGTCTTGGTGTGAGCCCTGCAGATGGGTGAGCATGCTGGGTGCAAGCCATTGCTTTGATTTCTAGTACAATAAAGCTGTCCAACCTTGTGGCTTATCTGGTCTGCACTGAGTGAAGAGGAATTGTCTCGGGCAACATATAAAACATTATATATAGTTAATGTGTATATAGGAAATGAATTTCTTTATTAATATATTTATTCCTTAAAAACTGAAACTGCCACAAAACCATACAACTAATGGGGTACCTAATCTGATTTTGTGAAAAAAAAAAATGCATCTCTCTGGTTTGGTGGCACTGGTTGCCATACTCAGTCCCCCAAAAAGCCCTGAGGCTGAGCCTGCATGGCTGGCTGCTGCCGGGCAGGACAGGGCCCCGTCTGCAGCAGCTCCGGAGGAGGACAGGCAGCAGCAGCATCAGGGGGTCTCTGCTCCCCGAGTGCCGTGCCAAAGCCCCTCCCTGGGTTGCTGGTGGCCATGCAGCCTCAGGTGCAGCTCCCACACGGCCGGGCTGCGCTGCAGCAGCAGCAGCAGGCAGAGCCCTGCTCGGCCCTCTGCGCCCCTGGTGCGTGCTGCTACACAGTAACAGAGCTCGGGCTCTCAGGGTTCTGGAAGTCGCCGGTTTGACCAACCGACCTTTTCCCCGTTCCTTGGTTTAGAGTTGACCTTTCAGAAAGAAAGAGACGCAATGACTGCTCTACCACGATTTCAGGGTGCACCAGAGTTTATTGACGGTGCCCAGGTCCCCCCGCGCCCTCTCTGTGGCAGGAGGACCATCCCAGCCCCGTCCTCGTAGCGGAGATGCTCAGCTGTGTTCTTCCAGCACTCAGCCGCTGTTGGCTGGGCTCGGTGCAGTGCCCGGGTCTGTGGTGCCGGCAGCCCGCACCTGGGCACTGTGGGCTGAGCAAGGCTGATCGGCGGGAACGGAAGAAGGAGGTCGAGCTGCCGGTGGTCTTCTCCAACGCAGTGCAGGGAAGTGATGGTCAGCGAGAGCTGAGGCAGAAGAGCTGTGCGGTGCCTCAGCCTCTCCCCCGCCTGCGCTTTCCGTCCCCGTGCTGTTCCGGGCTGAGGTTGGGCCGCCCGCTCAGAAGCGGGGCCCGTCGGGGTGCCCCGCGTGGTCTCCGGCGCCCCTCTGCCGCTCGCGTGGCACCCGCCTCAGCCACTCCCCGTCGTGCTCCTCCCGCGGTGGTGCCTCAAAGCGGCTGATCTGGTTGGGGTCGCCGTGCCAGGAGGAGCTGCGCACCAGCGGGCGGGGGGGCCTGGAGGGGCTGCGCTGCGCGCGCCGTGGTGGGGCGCTGCGGGAGCGATGGGGAGATCTTCTCTCCCGCCGCTCCCTGGTGCGCTGCAGCCTTCCCCGGGGCCGGCGGGTCGGGGCGCGACCCGAGGGGCGCCAGCCCAGGCGCAACAGGGTGCCGACGTACTGGCGGCACAGGGGGCAGTCGGACCTGTTGGAGGTCCAACGCTGGATGCACTCCCTGCAGAAGATGTGCCTGCAGGGGAGTGCGCGGACGGCGTCGGCCATCGGGCCCAGGCAGATGGGGCACGGCTCCTCGTGGGCCTCCGGCGGCCATGCCCACGCCTCCCGCCTCCTGTTGGCAGCCGCCTCCCGGCTCATGGCTGCGGCTGCCCTGGCTCCAAGCAAGGAAGGTGTGGATTTGCTGGAGGCTGCCTCTTGCAGAGCAGTCAGCAGCCTCCGCGCCTCCACTCGCAGTCCTCTCGCAGGACTCTGCTGTCTCACGCACTGGCAAGGTCTCAGTGGCTCGTGCTCCCACAGGAAGACGTTCGCACCTCGAGAGTCGCCAGCAAGACTCAGCGCGGGCTGGGCCCGCTGGGGATGGGTAGGAACGCGGCCCACTGTGAGGTCACGGGGTGACTGTGACTCTCCGGTGCCATCACGAAGCACACAGATAGGTGGAGGTTTGCTGCCCCGTGGCTATTGCGTCAGTATTTTGGGCATTTGCCTGCCAGAGTGCACCCGAGGACTTTCAGTGGGCCATTTTCCCAAGCAGTGACAAATAAAGGATTTCTTGAAGCAAGCAGTAGAGCAGCTTTGGTGTTGCCGTTGATCAGTGCAGTAGCTGTGACCGTGCCGGCATTTGATAGTAGTGCTAGCAAAGTAAATGCTGTGCTGGGTATTTTTCAGCAAGCAGTGAAGGGGCAGTGCTTGCCAAGAAGGGATCCCCGTCCTGGTCCTGGTGGGGAAAGAGCAGCACAGCTTCTCCGTTTCTCTTGCCTCCTTCGTGTCTCTTCCCGCCCCTCCTCTGCACCCTCCGGGACTTCAGTAACGTAATGTCCAAGTTTTTCTTGGTTGTCCAAGGAAACCAGGTGCCAGGCCTCGTGCTCGGTGTGTTGGATTAAATGCTTCTCTTGGACCTCCAGGTTATGGCTTACAGTAGCCTCTCTGACTGTTTCCTGGGAGGAGCACAAGCCGCGTCAGCGCTCTCCTGACTGACACAGCTGTCTTGCTTCCAAGGGGCTACGGTCTGCGTGCTGCTGCACGGGGCCACGGGCACACCTCACCTGCTCTGTCTGCAGTATGGTACTCCACTGTGCCATTTAAGCGTGCATTTATGAGAGAAGAGCAGCTGTATTGAATTCCTGTCTGCACCAGATTAGAAAAGTTGAGACCTGGCAAACCAACCAAACTGCAGCTTGCCTCTGGTGGGAGCTGGGGCCACTCAGCCTCGTTTGGTTGCTCAGGGGAAGTGTTGTGAAAACTCAAACGTGTGCTTAAAGTTGGATCTCATCATGCACGTTGCAGCTGGGAGTCACCTGTTTACATCCAGCTTAATGTCTGTTACCGAAGGTGCTGCTTTCAGCCTCGCCGACGCTTTGGCTTATGAGATGTGAGCTTGAACAAAGCAGTAAAACTTCAGGCAACCATTGCCTGAGTTGGGTTGGAAGGGACCCTGGGATGCATGTCGTCTGGCCCCGTAGACTCGTGCACGTTCAGCCTTCTCAGTGGTAGCCTCTGCTCTGGCCGTGCCGAGGCCAGCTCCCTGGCAGCCCCACGCTGCCCTGCTTGCAGCAGCGGCCCCAGACAGGGCAGCTGCAGGCAGAGAGCTGGCACCCAGCACGGGGGCGCTGGGCAGGGGAGGGAGATGGGCACCCAGGGAAGGGTTTGTGGTGTAGGAGTTGAGTCCGATGGTCTGACGGTGCTGAGAATAAACAGTTCCCTGCAGGAGCGACTGCATAGAGAGCTGGCACCCAGTTAGGTGTTAGCCGTCTGAGGGTTCAGAATCTCAGGGCTCTGGGAGTAAACTGCTGGAAAGCAGTGGCATCTGGGTTTCTAAATGGTTTTCTTTTGGACGGTCTTGCGCTGTTCTGCTCCCAGGCAGCAAAATCGCCGTGGTGGTTATGACTGACCGGTGTTGCACCACAAAGCAGTGGTCAGCCTGAGCAGAATGAGAGGCCTTTTCAATATCTGCGTTTATCACTTGCAATTAAATGCCTTCGTCCTCCTGTCTCAAAGCAGTGGCAACTGGTCTGCTTTGCATTTGTAGCAGCTCCTTTACAACAGTGCCGCCTTGAAGACGTCTTGTCCCCACCTACTCCAACAGGGCAAGGCCAGAGGTGGCCTGAAAAGGAGGGCCCCAGCGGCACCTTCCGTGGAGCGGATCTGAAGGAGAGCTGCCCCAGAAGCAGCCCTGAGGCTGAGCCTGCGTGGCCGGCTGCTGCCGGGCAGGACAGGGCCCCGTCTGCAGCAGCTCCGGAGGAGGACAGGCAGCAGCAGCATCAGGGGGTCTCTGCTCCCCGAGTGCCGTGCCAAAGCCCCTCCCTGGGTCGCGGGTGGCCGTGCAGCCTCAGGTGCAGCTCCCACACGGCCGGGCTGCGCTGCAGCAGCAGCAGCAGGCAGAGCCCTGCTCGGCCCTCTGCGCCCCTGGTGCGTGCTGCTACACAGTAACAGAGCTCGGGCTCTCAGGGTTCTGGAAGTCGCCGGTTTGACCAACCGACCTTTTCCCCGTTCCTTGGTTTAGAGTTGACCTTTCAGAAAGAAAGAGACGCAATGACTGCTCTACCACGATTTCAGGGTGCACCAGAGTTTATTGACGGTGCCCAGGTCCCCCCGCGCCCTCTCTGTGGCAGGAGGACCATCCCAGCTCCGTCCTCGTAGCGGAGATGCTCAGCTGTGTTCTTCCAGCACTCAGCCGCTGTTGGCTGGGCTCGGTGCAGTGCCCGGGTCTGTGGTGCCGGCAGCCCGCACCTGGGCACTGTGGGCTGAGCAAGGCTGATTGGCGGGAACGGAAGAAGGAGGTCGAGCTGCCGGTGGTCTTCTCCAACGCAGTGCAGGGAAGTGATGGTCAGCGAGAGCTGAGGCAGAAGAGCTGTGCGGTGCCTCAGCCTCTCCCCCGCCTGCGCTTTCCGTCCCCGTGCTGTTCCGGGCTGAGGTTGGGCCGCCCGCTCAGAAGCGGGGCCCGTCGGGGTGCCCCGCGTGGTCTCCGGCGCCCCTCTGCCGCTCGCGTGGCACCCGCCTCAGCCACTCCCCGTCGTGCTCCTCCCGCGGTGGTGCCTCAAAGCGGCTGATCTGGTTGGGGTCGCCGTGCCAGGAGGAGCTGCGCACCAGCGGGCGGGGGGGCCTGGAGGGGCTGCGCTGCGCGCGCCGTGGTGGGGCGCTGCGGGAGCGATGGGGAGATCTTCTCTCCCGCCGCTCCCTGGTGCGCTGCAGCCTTCCCCGGGGCCGGCGGGTCGGGGCGCGACCCGAGGGGCGCCAGCCCAGGCGCAACAGGGTGCCGACGTACTGGCGGCACAGGGGGCAGTCGGACCTGTTGGAGGTCCAACGCTGGATGCACTCCCTGCAGAAGATGTGCCTGCAGGGGAGTGCGCGGACGGCGTCGGCCATCGGGCCCAGGCAGATGGGGCACGGCTCCTCGTGGGCCTCCGGCGGCCATGCCCACGCCTCCCGCCTCCTGTTGGCAGCCGCCTCCCGGCTCATGGCTGCGGCTGCCCTGGCTCCAATCAAGGAAGGTGTGGATTTGCTGGAGGCTGCCTCTTGCAGAGCAGTCAGCAGCCTCCGCGCCTCCACTCGCAGTCCTCTCGCAGGACTCTGCTGTCTCACGCACTGGCAAGGTCTCAGTGGCTCGTGCTCCCACAGGAAGACGTTCGCACCTCGAGAGTCGCCAGCAAGACTCAGCGCGGGCTGGGCCCGCTGGGGATGGGTAGGAACGCGGCCCACTGTGAGGTCACGGGGTGACTGTGACTCTCCGGTGCCATCACGAAGCACACAGATAGGTGGAGGTTTGCTGCCCCGTGGCTATTGCGTCAGTATTTTGGGCATTTGCCTGCCAGAGTGCACCCGAGGACTTTCAGTGGGCCATTTTCCCAAGCAGTGACAAATAAAGGATTTCTTGAAGCAAGCAGTAGAGCAGCTTTGGTGTTGCCGTTGATCAGTGCAGTAGCTGTGACCGTGCCGGCATTTGATAGTAGTGCTAGCAAAGTAAATGCTGTGCTGGGTATTTTTCAGCAAGCAGTGAAGGGGCAGTGCTTGCCAAGAAGGGATCCCCGTCCTGGTCCTGGTGGGGAAAGAGCAGCACAGCTTCTCCGTTTCTCTTGCCTCCTTCGTGTCTCTTCCCGCCCCTCCTCTGCACCCTCCGGGACTTCAGTAACGTAATGTCCAAGTTTTTCTTGGTTGTCCAAGGAAACCAGGTGCCAGGCCTCGTGCTCGGTGTGTTGGATTAAATGCTTCTCTTGGACCTCCAGGTTATGGCTTACAGTAGCCTCTCTGACTGTTTCCTGGGAGGAGCACAAGCCGCGTCAGCGCTCTCCTGACTGACACAGCTGTCTTGCTTCCAAGGGGCTACGGTCTGCGTGCTGCTGCACGGGGCCACGGGCACACCTCACCTGCTCTGTCTGCAGTATGGTACTCCACTGTGCCATTTAAGCGTGCATTTATGAGAGAAGAGCAGCAGCTGTATTGAATTCCTGTCTGCACCGGATTAGAAAAGTTGCGGCCTGGCAAACCAACCAAACTGCGGCTTGCCTCTGGTGGGAGCTGGGGCCACTCAGCCTCGTTTGGTTGCTCAGGGGAAGTGTTGTGAAAACTCAAACGTGTGCTTAAAGTTGGATCTCATCATGCACGTTGCAGCTGGGAGTCACCTGTTTACATCCAGCTTAATGTCTGTTACCGAAGGTGCTGCTGTCAGCCTCGCCGACGCTTTGGCTTATGAGATGTGAGCTTGAACAAAGCACTAAAACTTCAGGCAACCATTGCCTGAGTTGGGTTGGAAGGGACCCTGGGATGCATGTCGTCTGGCCCCGTAGACTCGTGCACGTTCAGTCTTCTCAGTGGTAGCCTCTGCTCTGGCCGTGCCGAGGCCAGCTCCCTGGCAGCCCCACGCTGCCCTGCTTGCAGCAGCGGCCCCAGACAGGGCAGCTGCAGGCAGAGAGCTGGCACCCAGCACGGGGGCGCTGGGCAGGGGAGGGAGATGGGCACCCAGGGAAGGGTTCGTGGTGTAGGAGTTGAGTCCGATGGTCTGACGGTGCTGAGAATAAACAGTTCCCTGCAGGAGCGACTGCATAGAGAGCTGGCACCCAGTTAGGTGTTAGCCGTCTGAGGGTTCAGAATCTCAGGGCTCTGGGAGTAAACTGCTGGAAAGCAGTGGCATCTGGGTTTCTAAATGGTTTTCTTTTGGACGGTCTTGCGCTGTTCTGCTCCCAGGCAGCAAAATCGCCGTGGTGGTTATGACTGACCGGTGTTGCACCACAAAGCAGTGGTCAGCCTGAGCAGAATGAGAGGCCTTTTCAATATCTGCGTTTATCACTTGCAATTAAATGCCTTCGTCCTCCTGTCTCAAAGCAGTGGCAACTGGTCTGCTTTGCATTTGTAGCAGCTCCTTTACAACAGTGCCGCCTTGAAGACGTCTTGTCCCCACCTACTCCAACAGGGCAAGGCCAGAGGTGGCCTGAAAAGGAGGGCCCCAGCGGCACCTTCCGTGGAGCGGATCTGAAGGAGAGCTGCCCCAGAAGCAGCCCTGAGGCTGAGCCTGCGTGGCCGGCTGCTGCCGGGCAGGACAGGGCCCCGTCTGCAGCAGCTCCGGAGGAGGACAGGCAGCAGCAGCATCAGGGGGTCTCTGCTCCCCGAGTGCCGTGCCAAAGCCCCTCCCTGGGTCGCGGGTGGCCGTGCAGCCTCAGGTGCAGCTCCCACACGGCCGGGCTGTGCTGCAGCAGCAGCAGCAGGCAGAGCCCTGCTCGGCCCTCTGCGCCCCTGGTGCGTGCTGCTACACAGTAACAGAGCTCGGGCTCTCAGGGTTCTGGAAGTCGCCGGTTTGACCAACCGACCTTTTCCCCGTTCCTTGGTTTAGAGTTGACCTTTCAGAAAGAAAGAGACGCAATGACTGCTCTACCACGATTTCAGGGTGCACCAGAGTTTATTGACGGTGCCCAGGTCCCCCCGCGCCCTCTCTGTGGCAGGAGGACCATCCCAGCTCCGTCCTCGTAGCGGAGATGCTCAGCTGTGTTCTTCCAGCACTCAGCCGCTGTTGGCTGGGCTCGGTGCAGTGCCCGGGTCTGTGGTGCCGGCAGCCCGCACCTGGGCACTGTGGGCTGAGCAAGGCTGATTGGCGGGAACGGAAGAAGGAGGTCGAGCTGCCGGTGGTCTTCTCCAACGCCGTGCAGGGAAGTGATGGTCAGTGATGGTCAGCGAGAGCTGAGGCAGAAGAGCTGTGCGGTGCCTCAGCCTCTCCCCCGCCTGCGCTTTCCGTCCCCGTGCTGTTCCGGGCTGAGGTTGGGCCGCCCGCTCAGAAGCGGGGCCCGTCGGGGTGCCCCGCGTGGTCTCCGGCGCCCCTCTGCCGCTCGCGTGGCACCCGCCTCAGCCACTCCCCGTCGTGCTCCTCCCGCGGTGGTGCCTCAAAGCGGCTGATCTGGTTGGGGTCGCCGTGCCAGGAGGAGCTGCGCACCAGCGGGCGGGGGGGCCTGGAGGGGCTGCGCTGCGCGCGCCGTGGTGGGGCGCTGCGGGAGCGATGGGGAGATCTTCTCTCCCGCCGCTCCCTGGTGCGCTGCAGCCTTCCCCGGGGCCGGCGGGTCGGGGCGCGACCCGAGGGGCGCCAGCCCAGGCGCAACAGGGTGCCGACGTACTGGCGGCACAGGGGGCAGTCGGACCTGTTGGAGGTCCAACGCTGGATGCACTCCCTGCAGAAGATGTGCCTGCAGGGGAGTGCGCGGACGGCGTCGGCCATCGGGCCCAGGCAGATGGGGCACGGCTCCTCGTGGGCCTCCGGCGGCCATGCCCACGCCTCCCGCCTCCTGTTGGCAGCCGCCTCCCGGCTCATGGCTGCGGCTGCCCTGGCTCCAATCAAGGAAGGTGTGGATTTGCTGGAGGCTGCCTCTTGCAGAGCAGTCAGCAGCCTCCGCGCCTCCACTCGCAGTCCTCTCGCAGGACTCTGCTGTCTCACGCACTGGCAAGGTCTCAGTGGCTCGTGCTCCCACAGGAAGACGTTCGCACCTCGAGAGTCGCCAGCAAGACTCAGCGCGGGCTGGGCCCGCTGGGGATGGGTAGGAACGCGGCCCACTGTGAGGTCACGGGGTGACTGTGACTCTCCGGTGCCATCACGAAGCACACAGATAGGTGGAGGTTTGCTGCCCCGTGGCTATTGCGTCAGTATTTTGGGCATTTGCCTGCCAGAGCGCACCCGAGGACTTTCAGTGGGCCATTTTCCCAAGCAGTGACAAATAAAGGATTTCTTGAAGCAAGCAGTAGAGCAGCTTTGGTGTTGCCGTTGATCAGTGCAGTAGCTGTGACCGTGCCGGCATTTGATAGTAGTGCTAGCAAAGTAAATGCTGTGCTGGGTATTTTTCAGCAAGCAGTGAAGGGGCAGTGCTTGCCAAGAAGGGATCCCCGTCCTGGTCCTGGTGGGGAAAGAGCAGCACAGCTTCTCCGTTTCTCTTGCCTCCTTCGTGTCTCTTCCCGCCCCTCCTCTGCACCCTCCGGGACTTCAGTAACGTAATGTCCAAGTTTTTCTTGGTTGTCCAAGGAAACCAGGTGCCAGGCCTCGTGCTCGGTGTGTTGGATTAAATGCTTCTCTTGGACCTCCAGGTTATGGCTTACAGTAGCCTCTCTGACTGTTTCCTGGGAGGAGCACAAGCCGCGTCAGCGCTCTCCTGACTGACACAGCTGTCTTGCTTCCAAGGGGCTACGGTCTGCGTGCTGCTGCACGGGGCCACGGGCACACCTCACCTGCTCTGTCTGCAGTATGGTACTCCACTGTGCCATTTAAGCGTGCATTTATGAGAGAAGAGCAGCTGTATTGAATTCCTGTCTGCACCAGATTAGAAAAGTTGAGACCTGGCAAACCAACCAAACTGCAGCTTGCCTCTGGTGGGAGCTGGGGCCACTCAGCCTCGTTTGGTTGCTCAGGGGAAGTGTTGTGAAAACTCAAACGTGTGCTTAAAGTTGGATCTCATGCACGTTGCAGCTGGGAGTCACCTGTTTACATCCAGCTTAATGTCTGTTACCGAAGGTGCTGCTTTCAGCCTCGCCGACGCTTTGGCTTATGAGATGTGAGCTTGAACAAAGCAGTAAAACTTCAGGCAACCATTGCCTGAGTTGGGTTGGAAGGGACCCTGGGATGCATGTCGTCTGGCCCCGTAGACTCGTGCACGTTCAGCCTTCTCAGTGGTAGCCTCTGCTCTGGCCGTGCCGAGGCCAGCTCCCTGGCAGCCCCACGCTGCCCTGCTTGCAGCAGCGGCCCCAGACAGGGCAGCTGCAGGCAGAGAGCTGGCACCCAGCACGGGGGCGCTGGGCAGGGGAGGGAGATGGGCACCCAGGGAAGGGTTTGTGGTGTAGGAGTTGAGTCCGATGGTCTGACGGTGCTGAGAATAAACAGTTCCCTGCAGGAGCGACTGCATAGAGAGCTGGCACCCAGTTAGGTGTTAGCCGTCTGAGGGTTCAGAATCTCAGGGCTCTGGGAGTAAACTGCTGGAAAGCAGTGGCATCTGGGTTTCTAAATGGTTTTCTTTTGGACGGTCTTGCGCTGTTCTGCTCCCAGGCAGCAAAATCGCCGTGGTGGTTATGACTGACCGGTGTTGCACCACAAAGCAGTGGTCAGCCTGAGCAGAATGAGAGGCCTTTTCAATATCTGCGTTTATCACTTGCAATTAAATGCCTTCGTCCTCCTGTCTCAAAGCAGTGGCAACTGGTCTGCTTTGCATTTGTAGCAGCTCCTTTACAACAGTGCCGCCTTGAAGACGTCTTGTCCCCACCTACTCCAACAGGGCAAGGCCAGAGGTGGCCTGAAAAGGAGGGCCCCAGCGGCACCTTCCGTGGAGCGGATCTGAAGGAGAGCTGCCCCAGAAGCAGCCCTGAGGCTGAGCCTGCGTGGCCGGCTGCTGCCGGGCAGGACAGGGCCCCGTCTGCAGCAGCTCCGGAGGAGGACAGGCAGCAGCAGCATCAGGGGGTCTCTGCTCCCCGAGTGCCGTGCCAAAGCCCCTCCCTGGGTCGCGGGTGGCCGTGCAGCCTCAGGTGCAGCTCCCACACGGCCGGGCTGCGCTGCAGCAGCAGCAGCAGGCAGAGCCCTGCTCGGCCCTCTGCGCCCCTGGTGCGTGCTGCTACACAGTAACAGAGCTCGGGCTCTCAGGGTTCTGGAAGTCGCCGGTTTGACCAACCGACCTTTTCCCCGTTCCTTGGTTTAGAGTTGACCTTTCAGAAAGAAAGAGACGCAATGACTGCTCTACCACGATTTCAGGGTGCACCAGAGTTTATTGACGGTGCCCAGGTCCCCCCGCGCCCTCTCTGTGGCAGGAGGACCATCCCAGCTCCGTCCTCGTAGCGGAGATGCTCAGCTGTGTTCTTCCAGCACTCAGCCGCTGTTGGCTGGGCTCGGTGCAGTGCCCGGGTCTGTGGTGCCGGCAGCCCGCACCTGGGCACTGTGGGCTGAGCAAGGCTGATCGGCGGGAACGGAAGAAGGACGTTGAGCTGCCGGTGGTCTTCTCCAACGCAGTGCAGGGAAGTGATGGTCAGCGATGGTCAGCGAGAGCTGAGGCAGAAGAGCTGTGCGGTGCCTCAGCCTCTCCCCCGCCTGCGCTTTCCGTCCCCGTGCTGTTCCGGGCTGAGGTTGGGCCGCCCGCTCAGAAGCGGAGCCCGTCGGGGTGCCCCGCGTGGTCTCCGGCGCCCCTCTGCCGCTCGCGTGGCACCCGCCTCAGCCACTCCCCGTCGTGCTCCTCCCGCGGTGGTGCCTCAAAGCGGCTGATCTGGTTGGGCTCCCCGTGCCAGGAGGAGCTGCGCACCAGCGGGCGGGGGGGCCTGGAGGGGCTGCGCTGCGCGCGCCGTGGTGGGGCGCTGCGGGAGCGATGGGGAGATCTTCTCTCCCGCCGCTCCCTGGTGCGCTGCAGCCTTCCCCGGGGCCGGCGGGTCGGGGCGCGACCCGAGGGGCGCCAGCCCAGGCGCAACAGGGTGCCGACGTACTGGCGGCACAGGGGGCAGTCGGACCTGTTGGAGGTCCAACGCTGGATGCACTCCCTGCAGAAGATGTGCCTGCAGGGGAGTGCGCGGACGGCGTCGGCCATCGGGCCCAGGCAGATGGGGCACGGCTCCTCGTGGGCCTCCGGCGGCCATGCCCACGCCTCCCGCCTCCTGTTGGCAGCCGCCTCCCGGCTCATGGCTGCGGCTGCCCTGGCTCCAATCAAGGAAGGTGTGGATTTGCTGGAGGCTGCCTCTTGCAGAGCAGTCAGCAGCCTCCGCGCCTCCACTCGCAGTCCTCTCGCAGGACTCTGCTGTCTCACGCACTGGCAAGGTCTCAGTGGCTCGTGCTCCCACAGGAAGACGTTCGCACCTCGAGAGTCGCCAGCAAGACTCAGCGCGGGCTGGGCCCGCTGGGGATGGGTAGGAACGCGGCCCACTGTGAGGTCACGGGGTGACTGTGACTCTCCGGTGCCATCACGAAGCACACAGATAGGTGGAGGTTTGCTGCCCCGTGGCTATTGCGTCAGTATTTTGGGCATTTGCCTGCCAGAGTGCACCCGAGGACTTTCAGTGGGCCATTTTCCCAAGCAGTGACAAATAAAGGATTTCTTGAAGCAAGCAGTAGAGCAGCTTTGGTGTTGCCGTTGATCAGTGCAGTAGCTGTGACCGTGCCGGCATTTGATAGTAGTGCTAGCAAAGTAAATGCTGTGCTGGGTATTTTTCAGCAAGCAGTGAAGGGGCAGTGCTTGCCAAGAAGGGATCCCCGTCCTGGTCCTGGTGGGGAAAGAGCAGCACAGCTTCTCCGTTTCTCTTGCCTCCTTCGTGTCTCTTCCCGCCCCTCCTCTGCACCCTCCGGGACTTCAGTAACGTAATGTCCAAGTTTTTCTTGGTTGTCCAAGGAAACCAGGTGCCAGGCCTCGTGCTCGGTGTGTTGGATTAAATGCTTCTCTTGGACCTCCAGGTTATGGCTTACAGTAGCCTCTCTGACTGTTTCCTGGGAGGAGCACAAGCCGCGTCAGCGCTCTCCTGACTGACACAGCTGTCTTGCTTCCAAGGGGCTACGGTCTGCGTGCTGCTGCACGGGGCCACGGGCACACCTCACCTGCTCTGTCTGCAGTATGGTACTCCACTGTGCCATTTAAGCGTGCATTTATGAGAGAAGAGCAGCTGTATTGAATTCCTGTCTGCACCAGATTAGAAAAGTTGAGACCTGGCAAACCAACCAAACTGCAGCTTGCCTCTGGTGGGAGCTGGGGCCACTCAGCCTCGTTTGGTTGCTCAGGGGAAGTGTTGTGAAAACTCAAACGTGTGCTTAAAGTTGGATCTCATCATGCACGTTGCAGCTGGGAGTCACCTGTTTACATCCAGCTTAATGTCTGTTACCGAAGGTGCTGCTTTCAGCCTCGCCGACGCTTTGGCTTATGAGATGTGAGCTTGAACAAAGCAGTAAAACTTCAGGCAACCATTGCCTGAGTTGGGTTGGAAGGGACCCTGGGATGCATGTCGTCTGGCCCCGTAGACTCGTGCACGTTCAGCCTTCTCAGTGGTAGCCTCTGCTCTGGCCGTGCCGAGGCCAGCTCCCTGGCAGCCCCACGCTGCCCTGCTTGCAGCAGCGGCCCCAGACAGGGCAGCTGCAGGCAGAGAGCTGGCACCCAGCACGGGGGCGCTGGGCAGGGGAGGGAGATGGGCACCCAGGGAAGGGTTTGTGGTGTAGGAGTTGAGTCCGATGGTCTGACGGTGCTGAGAATAAACAGTTCCCTGCAGGAGCGACTGCATAGAGAGCTGGCACCCAGTTAGGTGTTAGCCGTCTGAGGGTTCAGAATCTCAGGGCTCTGGGAGTAAACTGCTGGAAAGCAGTGGCATCTGGGTTTCTAAATGGTTTTCTTTTGGACGGTCTTGCGCTGTTCTGCTCCCAGGCAGCAAAATCGCCGTGGTGGTTATGACTGACCGGTGTTGCACCACAAAGCAGTGGTCAGCCTGAGCAGAATGAGAGGCCTTTTCAATATCTGCGTTTATCACTTGCAATTAAATGCCTTCGTCCTCCTGTCTCAAAGCAGTGGCAACTGGTCTGCTTTGCATTTGTAGCAGCTCCTTTACAACAGTGCCGCCTTGAAGACGTCTTGTCCCCACCTACTCCAACAGGGCAAGGCCAGAGGTGGCCTGAAAAGGAGGGCCCCAGCGGCACCTTCCGTGGAGCGGATCTGAAGGAGAGCTGCCCCAGAAGCAGCCCTGAGGCTGAGCCTGCGTGGCCGGCTGCTGCCGGGCAGGACAGGGCCCCGTCTGCAGCAGCTCCGGAGGAGGACAGGCAGCAGCAGCATCAGGGGGTCTCTGCTCCCCGAGTGCCGTGCCAAAGCCCCTCCCTGGGTCGCGGGTGGCCGTGCAGCCTCAGGTGCAGCTCCCACACGGCCGGGCTGCGCTGCAGCAGCAGCAGCAGGCAGAGCCCTGCTCGGCCCTCTGCGCCCCTGGTGCGTGCTGCTACACAGTAACAGAGCTCGGGCTCTCAGGGTTCTGGAAGTCGCCGGTTTGACCAACCGACCTTTTCCCCGTTCCTTGGTTTAGAGTTGACCTTTCAGAAAGAAAGAGACGCAATGACTGCTCTACCACGATTTCAGGGTGCACCAGAGTTTATTGACGGTGCCCAGGTCCCCCCGCGCCCTCTCTGTGGCAGGAGGACCATCCCAGCTCCGTCCTCGTAGCGGAGATGCTCAGCTGTGTTCTTCCAGCACTCAGCCGCTGTTGGCTGGGCTCGGTGCAGTGCCCGGGTCTGTGGTGCCGGCAGCCCGCACCTGGGCACTGTGGGCTGAGCAAGGCTGATCGGCGGGAACGGAAGAAGGAGGTCGAGCTGCCGGTGGTCTTCTCCAACGCAGTGCAGGGAAGTGATGGTCAGCGAGAGCTGAGGCAGAAGAGCTGTGCGGTGCCTCAGCCTCTCCCCCGCCTGCGCTTTCCGTCCCCGTGCTGTTCCGGGCTGAGGTTGGGCCGCCCGCTCAGAAGCGGGGCCCGTCGGGGTGCCCCGCGTGGTCTCCGGCGCCCCTCTGCCGCTCGCGTGGCACCCGCCTCAGCCACTCCCCGTCGTGCTCCTCCCGCGGTGGTGCCTCAAAGCGGCTGATCTGGTTGGGGTCACCGTGCCAGGAGGAGCTGCGCACCAGCGGGCGGGGGGGCCTGGAGGGGCTGCGCTGCGCGCGCCGTGGTGGGGCGCTGCGGGAGCGATGGGGAGATCTTCTCTCCCGCCGCTCCCTGGTGCGCTGCAGCCTTCCCCGGGGCCGGCGGGTCGGGGCGCGACCCGAGGGGCGCCAGCCCAGGCGCAACAGGGTGCCGACGTACTGGCGGCACAGGGGGCAGTCGGACCTGTTGGAGGTCCAACGCTGGATGCACTCCCTGCAGAAGATGTGCCTGCAGGGGAGTGCGCGGACGGCGTCGGCCATCGGGCCCAGGCAGATGGGGCACGGCTCCTCGTGGGCCTCCGGCGGCCATGCCCACGCCTCCCGCCTCCTGTTGGCAGCCGCCTCCCGGCTCATGGCTGCGGCTGCCCTGGCTCCAATCAAGGAAGGTGTGGATTTGCTGGAGGCTGCCTCTTGCAGAGCAGTCAGCAGCCTCCGCGCCTCCACTCGCAGTCCTCTCGCAGGACTCTGCTGTCTCACGCACTGGCAAGGTCTCAGTGGCTCGTGCTCCCACAGGAAGACGTTCGCACCTCGAGAGTCGCCAGCAAGACTCAGCGCGGGCTGGGCCCGCTGGGGATGGGTAGGAACGCGGCCCACTGTGAGGTCACGGGGTGACTGTGACTCTCCGGTGCCATCACGAAGCACACAGATAGGTGGAGGTTTGCTGCCCCGTGGCTATTGCGTCAGTATTTTGGGCATTTGCCTGCCAGAGTGCACCCGAGGACTTTCAGTGGGCCATTTTCCCAAGCAGTGACAAATAAAGGATTTCTTGAAGCAAGCAGTAGAGCAGCTTTGGTGTTGCCGTTGATCAGTGCAGTAGCTGTGACCGTGCCGGCATTTGATAGTAGTGCTAGCAAAGTAAATGCTGTGCTGGGTATTTTTCAGCAAGCAGTGAAGGGGCAGTGCTTGCCAAGAAGGGATCCCCGTCCTGGTCCTGGTGGGGAAAGAGCAGCACAGCTTCTCCGTTTCTCTTGCCTCCTTCGTGTCTCTTCCCGCCCCTCCTCTGCACCCTCCGGGACTTCAGTAACGTAATGTCCAAGTTTTTCTTGGTTGTCCAAGGAAACCAGGTGCCAGGCCTCGTGCTCGGTGTGTTGGATTAAATGCTTCTCTTGGACCTCCAGGTTATGGCTTACAGTAGCCTCTCTGACTGTTTCCTGGGAGGAGCACAAGCCGCGTCAGCGCTCTCCTGACTGACACAGCTGTCTTGCTTCCAAGGGGCTACGGTCTGCGTGCTGCTGCACGGGGCCACGGGCACACCTCACCTGCTCTGTCTGCAGTATGGTACTCCACTGTGCCATTTAAGCGTGCATTTATGAGAGAAGAGCAGCTGTATTGAATTCCTGTCTGCACCAGATTAGAAAAGTTGAGACCTGGCAAACCAACCAAACTGCAGCTTGCCTCTGGTGGGAGCTGGGGCCACTCAGCCTCGTTTGGTTGCTCAGGGGAAGTGTTGTGAAAACTCAAACGTGTGCTTAAAGTTGGATCTCATCATGCACGTTGCAGCTGGGAGTCACCTGTTTACATCCAGCTTAATGTCTGTTACCGAAGGTGCTGCTTTCAGCCTCGCCGACGCTTTGGCTTATGAGATGTGAGCTTGAACAAAGCAGTAAAACTTCAGGCAACCATTGCCTGAGTTGGGTTGGAAGGGACCCTGGGATGCATGTCGTCTGGCCCCGTAGACTCGTGCACGTTCAGTCTTCTCAGTGGTAGCCTCTGCTCTGGCCGTGCCGAGGCCAGCTCCCTGGCAGCCCCACGCTGCCCTGCTTGCAGCAGCGGCCCCAGACAGGGCAGCTGCAGGCAGAGAGCTGGCACCCAGCACGGGGGCGCTGGGCAGGGGAGGGAGATGGGCACCCAGGGAAGGGTTTGTGGTGTAGGAGTTGAGTCCGATGGTCTGACGGTGCTGAGAATAAACAGTTCCCTGCAGGAGCGACTGCATAGAGAGCTGGCACCCAGTTAGGTGTTAGCCGTCTGAGGGTTCAGAATCTCAGGGCTCTGGGAGTAAACTGCTGGAAAGCAGTGGCATCTGGGTTTCTAAATGGTTTTCTTTTGGACGGTCTTGCGCTGTTCTGCTCCCAGGCAGCAAAATCGCCGTGGTGGTTATGACTGACCGGTGTTGCACCACAAAGCAGTGGTCAGCCTGAGCAGAATGAGAGGCCTTTTCAATATCTGCGTTTATCACTTGCAATTAAATGCCTTCATCCTCCTGTCTCAAAGCAGTGGCAACTGGTCTGCTTTGCATTTGTAGCAGCTCCTTTACAACAGTGCCGCCTTGAAGACGTCTTGTCCCCACCTACTCCAACAGGGCAAGGCCAGAGGTGGCCTGAAAAGGAGGGCCCCAGCGGCACCTTCCGTGGAGCGGATCTGAAGGAGAGCTGCCCCAGAAGCAGCCCTGAGGCTGAGCCTGCGTGGCCGGCTGCTGCCGGGCAGGACAGGGCCCCGTCTGCAGCAGCTCCGGAGGAGGACAGGCAGCAGCAGCATCAGGGGGTCTCTGCTCCCCGAGTGCCGTGCCAAAGCCCCTCCCTGGGTCGCGGGTGGCCGTGCAGCCTCAGGTGCAGCTCCCACACGGCCGGGCTGCGCTGCAGCAGCAGCAGCAGGCAGAGCCCTGCTCGGCCCTCTGCGCCCCTGGTGCGTGCTGCTACACAGTAACAGAGCTCGGGCTCTCAGGGTTCTGGAAGTCGCCGGTTTGACCAACCGACCTTTTCCCCGTTCCTTGGTTTAGAGTTGACCTTTCAGAAAGAAAGAGACGCAATGACTGCTCTACCACGATTTCAGGGTGCACCAGAGTTTATTGACGGTGCCCAGGTCCCCCCGCGCCCTCTCTGTGGCAGGAGGACCATCCCAGCCCCGTCCTCGTAGCGGAGATGCTCAGCTGTGTTCTTCCAGCACTCAGCCGCTGTTGGCTGGGCTCGGTGCAGTGCCCGGGTCTGTGGTGCCGGCAGCCCGCACCTGGGCACTGTGGGCTGAGCAAGGCTGATTGGCGGGAACGGAAGAAGGAGGTCGAGCTGCCGGTGGTCTTCTCCAACGCAGTGCAGGGAAGTGATGGTCAGCGATGGTCAGCGAGAGCTGAGGCAGAAGAGCTGTGCGGTGCCTCAGCCTCTCCCCCGCCTGCGCTTTCCGTCCCCGTGCTGTTCCGGGCTGAGGTTGGGCCGCCCGCTCAGAAGCGGGGCCCGTCGGGGTGCCCCGCGTGGTCTCCGGCGCCCCTCTGCCGCTCGCGTGGCACCCGCCTCAGCCACTCCCCGTCGTGCTCCTCCCGCGGTGGTGCCTCAAAGCGGCTGATCTGGTTGGGGTCACCGTGCCAGGAGGAGCTGCGCACCAGCGGGCGGGGGGGCCTGGAGGGGCTGCGCTGCGCGCGCCGTGGTGGGGCGCTGCGGGAGCGATGGGGAGATCTTCTCTCCCGCCGCTCCCTGGTGCGCTGCAGCCTTCCCCGGGGCCGGCGGGTCGGGGCGCGACCCGAGGGGCGCCAGCCCAGGCGCAACAGGGTGCCGACGTACTGGCGGCACAGGGGGCAGTCGGACCTGTTGGAGGTCCAACGCTGGATGCACTCCCTGCAGAAGATGTGCCTGCAGGGGAGTGCGCGGACGGCGTCGGCCATCGGGCCCAGGCAGATGGGGCACGGCTCCTCGTGGGCCTCCGGCGGCCATGCCCACGCCTCCCGCCTCCTGTTGGCAGCCGCCTCCCGGCTCATGGCTGCGGCTGCCCTGGCTCCAATCAAGGAAGGTGTGGATTTGCTGGAGGCTGCCTCTTGCAGAGCAGTCAGCAGCCTCCGCGCCTCCACTCGCAGTCCTCTCGCAGGACTCTGCTGTCTCACGCACTGGCAAGGTCTCAGTGGCTCGTGCTCCCACAGGAAGACGTTCGCACCTCGAGAGTCGCCAGCAAGACTCAGCGCGGGCTGGGCCCGCTGGGGATGGGTAGGAACGCGGCCCACTGTGAGGTCACGGGGTGACTGTGACTCTCCGGTGCCATCACGAAGCACACAGATAGGTGGAGGTTTGCTGCCCCGTGGCTATTGCGTCAGTATTTTGGGCATTTGCCTGCCAGAGTGCACCCGAGGACTTTCAGTGGGCCATTTTCCCAAGCAGTGACAAATAAAGGATTTCTTGAAGCAAGCAGTAGAGCAGCTTTGGTGTTGCCGTTGATCAGTGCAGTAGCTGTGACCGTGCCGGCATTTGATAGTAGTGCTAGCAAAGTAAATGCTGTGCTGGGTATTTTTCAGCAAGCAGTGAAGGGGCAGTGCTTGCCAAGAAGGGATCCCCGTCCTGGTCCTGGTGGGGAAAGAGCAGCACAGCTTCTCCGTTTCTCTTGCCTCCTTCGTGTCTCTTCCCGCCCCTCCTCTGCACCCTCCGGGACTTCAGTAACGTAATGTCCAAGTTTTTCTTGGTTGTCCAAGGAAACCAGGTGCCAGGCCTCGTGCTCGGTGTGTTGGATTAAATGCTTCTCTTGGACCTCCAGGTTATGGCTTACAGTAGCCTCTCTGACTGTTTCCTGGGAGGAGCACAAGCCGCGTCAGCGCTCTCCTGACTGACACAGCTGTCTTGCTTCCAAGGGGCTACGGTCTGCGTGCTGCTGCACGGGGCCACGGGCACACCTCACCTGCTCTGTCTGCAGTATGGTACTCCACTGTGCCATTTAAGCGTGCATTTATGAGAGAAGAGCAGCTGTATTGAATTCCTGTCTGCACCAGATTAGAAAAGTTGAGACCTGGCAAACCAACCAAACTGCAGCTTGCCTCTGGTGGGAGCTGGGGCCACTCAGCCTCGTTTGGTTGCTCAGGGGAAGTGTTGTGAAAACTCAAACGTGTGCTTAAAGTTGGATCTCATCATGCACGTTGCAGCTGGGAGTCACCTGTTTACATCCAGCTTAATGTCTGTTACCGAAGGTGCTGCTTTCAGCCTCGCCGACGCTTTGGCTTATGAGATGTGAGCTTGAACAAAGCAGTAAAACTTCAGGCAACCATTGCCTGAGTTGGGTTGGAAGGGACCCTGGGATGCATGTCGTCTGGCCCCGTAGACTCGTGCACGTTCAGTCTTCTCAGTGGTAGCCTCTGCTCTGGCCGTGCCGAGGCCAGCTCCCTGGCAGCCCCACGCTGCCCTGCTTGCAGCAGCGGCCCCAGACAGGGCAGCTGCAGGCAGAGAGCTGGCACCCAGCACGGGGGCGCTGGGCAGGGGAGGGAGATGGGCACCCAGGGAAGGGTTTGTGGTGTAGGAGTTGAGTCCGATGGTCTGACGGTGCTGAGAATAAACAGTTCCCTGCAGGAGCGACTGCATAGAGAGCTGGCACCCAGTTAGGTGTTAGCCGTCTGAGGGTTCAGAATCTCAGGGCTCTGGGAGTAAACTGCTGGAAAGCAGTGGCATCTGGGTTTCTAAATGGTTTTCTTTTGGACGGTCTTGCGCTGTTCTGCTCCCAGGCAGCAAAATCGCCGTGGTGGTTATGACTGACCGGTGTTGCACCACAAAGCAGTGGTCAGCCTGAGCAGAATGAGAGGCCTTTTCAATATCTGCGTTTATCACTTGCAATTAAATGCCTTCATCCTCCTGTCTCAAAGCAGTGGCAACTGGTCTGCTTTGCATTTGTAGCAGCTCCTTTACAACAGTGCCGCCTTGAAGACGTCTTGTCCCCACCTACTCCAACAGGGCAAGGCCAGAGGTGGCCTGAAAAGGAGGGCCCCAGCGGCACCTTCCGTGGAGCGGATCTGAAGGAGAGCTGCCCCAGAAGCAGCCCTGAGGCTGAGCCTGCGTGGCCGGCTGCTGCCGGGCAGGACAGGGCCCCGTCTGCAGCAGCTCCGGAGGAGGACAGGCAGCAGCAGCATCAGGGGGTCTCTGCTCCCCGAGTGCCGTGCCAAAGCCCCTCCCTGGGTCGCGGGTGGCCGTGCAGCCTCAGGTGCAGCTCCCACACGGCCGGGCTGCGCTGCAGCAGCAGCAGCAGGCAGAGCCCTGCTCGGCCCTCTGCGCCCCTGGTGCGTGCTGCTACACAGTAACAGAGCTCGGGCTCTCAGGGTTCTGGAAGTCGCCGGTTTGACCAACCGACCTTTTCCCCGTTCCTTGGTTTAGAGTTGACCTTTCAGAAAGAAAGAGACGCAATGACTGCTCTACCACGATTTCAGGGTGCACCAGAGTTTATTGACGGTGCCCAGGTCCCCCCGCGCCCTCTCTGTGGCAGGAGGACCATCCCAGCCCCGTCCTCGTAGCGGAGATGCTCAGCTGTGTTCTTCCAGCACTCAGCCGCTGTTGGCTGGGCTCGGTGCAGTGCCCGGGTCTGTGGTGCCGGCAGCCCGCACCTGGGCACTGTGGGCTGAGCAAGGCTGATTGGCGGGAACGGAAGAAGGAGGTCGAGCTGCCGGTGGTCTTCTCCAACGCAGTGCAGGGAAGTGATGGTCAGTGATGGTCAGCGAGAGCTGAGGCAGAAGAGCTGTGCGGTGCCTCAGCCTCTCCCCCGCCTGCGCTTTCCGTCCCCGTGCTGTTCCGGGCTGAGGTTGGGCCGCCCGCTCAGAAGCGGGGCCCGTCGGGGTGCCCCGCGTGGTCTCCGGCGCCCCTCTGCCGCTCGCGTGGCACCCGCCTCAGCCACTCCCCGTCGTGCTCCTCCCGCGGTGGTGCCTCAAAGCGGCTGATCTGGTTGGGGTCACCGTGCCAGGAGGAGCTGCGCACCAGCGGGCGGGGGGGCCTGGAGGGGCTGCGCTGCGCGCGCCGTGGTGGGGCGCTGCGGGAGCGATGGGGAGATCTTCTCTCCCGCCGCTCCCTGGTGCGCTGCAGCCTTCCCCGGGGCCGGCGGGTCGGGGCGCGACCCGAGGGGCGCCAGCCCAGGCGCAACAGGGTGCCGACGTACTGGCGGCACAGGGGGCAGTCGGACCTGTTGGAGGTCCAACGCTGGATGCACTCCCTGCAGAAGATGTGCCTGCAGGGGAGTGCGCGGACGGCGTCGGCCATCGGGCCCAGGCAGATGGGGCACGGCTCCTCGTGGGCCTCCGGCGGCCATGCCCACGCCTCCCGCCTCCTGTTGGCAGCCGCCTCCCGGCTCATGGCTGCGGCTGCCCTGGCTCCAATCAAGGAAGGTGTGGATTTGCTGGAGGCTGCCTCTTGCAGAGCAGTCAGCAGCCTCCGCGCCTCCACTCGCAGTCCTCTCGCAGGACTCTGCTGTCTCACGCACTGGCAAGGTCTCAGTGGCTCGTGCTCCCACAGGAAGACGTTCGCACCTCGAGAGTCGCCAGCAAGACTCAGCGCGGGCTGGGCCCGCTGGGGATGGGTAGGAACGCGGCCCACTGTGAGGTCACGGGGTGACTGTGACTCTCCGGTGCCATCACGAAGCACACAGATAGGTGGAGGTTTGCTGCCCCGTGGCTATTGCGTCAGTATTTTGGGCATTTGCCTGCCAGAGTGCACCCGAGGACTTTCAGTGGGCCATTTTCCCAAGCAGTGACAAATAAAGGATTTCTTGAAGCAAGCAGTAGAGCAGCTTTGGTGTTGCCGTTGATCAGTGCAGTAGCTGTGACCGTGCCGGCATTTGATAGTAGTGCTAGCAAAGTAAATGCTGTGCTGGGTATTTTTCAGCAAGCAGTGAAGGGGCAGTGCTTGCCAAGAAGGGATCCCCGTCCTGGTCCTGGTGGGGAAAGAGCAGCACAGCTTCTCCATTTCTCTTGCCTCCTTCGTGTCTCTTCCCGCCCCTCCTCTGCACCCTCCGGGACTTTCCCTGACATCCTCCCCTTATCTGTTCCCTTTTCTGGGTGACTTCTACCATGTCTTGTGTGGAGAGTCATGAGCATCAGTCCTATGTTTCTAGCACATCCTTATTGGAGTGTGTTCTCCTGCTGAGGGCTGTGAACTCTGAGATCCCTCTGGATGGCTGCACGGCCTTCTGCGTCATCATCCTCAGATTTGCTTGTAAGCATTTCTGTGTTCTGTCTGCAGGCCTGCATGGGTAGTTGAGCCTTACAGGCTGTAATTGTGTTCAAAAATGTTTTGCCCTTATTAACTCTTGTTTTCATTTAATGGTAACTGTCTTCTCAGTTCTTAATCTTAGCCTTTTAAGATTCATAGTTTTCCACTTCTCATGTTTGGAATCTGTTAGTGTTGTTGACAGTACTGTTGTTACTGCCTTCATCCTTTACTGAATACTGACCATGGGTGCACCCCAAATCAATCTCACTGTGTTTGCTGTGGTCTCTACTAGCTGTCCCTTAATAGCTACAGTTTGATGTCAGTCAGTGATTAGTCTGCTGAATACATTTGGTGAGCAGAATGTTGGACTTTAAGTAATAATTTAGGTACAGTTGAGTCAGAAATCTTAGAGAAGTTCAAGTCCTCTTCATTCTCACAGCTGCCATTATCAATCAGATTTGTAATCCTGCCATAAAAAAAGAGAAAAGATAAATGTGGTTTGTTTAAACCAATTTTCCATGAAACACAGCAATTTTAGTTCTAGTCTGCAGTGCTTTGTTGATAGTTCATGAACAAATCTTGTATTATTTTGCCAATTATTAAGACTAGGCTAGACGCTCTTCACTTATCCGGAGTCATCCGTAACTCTTTAAAATTGAGACTTCTTGGCAATCCTGCAACTTCTGGCATTTATGGGGTTGTTTTCCATGATGTTTTAAAAGGTTAACAGTGCTCTAATTCCTTTCAACTCCTCGGTCTTTGTTATCTTGACCCGTTTGATTTCGTTTTTTTCCCTTTTTTTTTTTAAACTCTTGGCAGACAGCCCATGTTAGTGCAGGCCATTTAGCTGCTTGATTATCAGTAATCTGATCAAACCAAGTTGAGCCATAACTTTTCGTTGAACTCCGTAATCCTAGCTGTAATTGAAGAGTGTCTGTGAGGCATTTCTGCCTCTTTTGCATCTTTTTGTGTATAGTTTTACCATCAGCATATGCTTGCATGCAGGGTTTTTGGTATGTTTTATTAAATCTCTTGTTATTGTCTGCTGATCTCTCTTTTATCCATTAGCTGCTTCTTATCAACTTCTAACTTTTTAGGTACTGCTTTTGTATCTTTTAAGCAGGAATATTTTTAGCCTGCGCACCTCCTTAATTATTTTTTGGTGTAATTATGACTTTTTCAGCTGCCACAGGAAAGTCCCTGAAGAATTTGTAATTATCAGCAATGCTTTCCCTGTGAAACACGATGCTCCCACTCAGTTACGTTTACTGTCGTTGGTGCTTACAAGACTTGTCCTTTCTAAAGACTTGAGACTGAAAGACGTTAAGGAGATACAGAATAGACTTTTTATATTGGTGACTGAATTCTCCTGGCTTTAATCTTGCAGACTTCTCCGCAAATACCAGTAACTTCCTCTGCCTGTAAAGCTCCTGTTGGTTTTAAGGTGCTGTCTGCGCAAGTATATTTGAAGGATCTGCTTCTAACAAAGGACCTGTGTCAATGGGAAGGTTTAATGTGAAAATAATGTGATCAAGCGCTAAGTTGCCTTCACCAGCAATTAAGTGTAACAGCACCTAATGGCAGACTAGGAAGGATCAGCCCGAGGGCAATTTCTACCACTGCTTCTCTGCGGCATCGCTGTCTAACTTAATAAACTTTTCATGCACAAAGTTTCAATTAAAGGGAACGCTCTTTGTATTTAAAATCAAATCAGGCATGTTCTCTCGATAGTCATGTGGCAGCTGAGATGCTATGGTCAGAGTGCTCTGCCTCATTGCCAAGACCATTGAGAAAGGAGCTGACACAAAGCTGTGCCCATCACAGCACCGCAGCAGAGCATCCCCAGGCCTGATATTAAGCTACATATTGTTATGGTAATGGTATTTAAAGGCAGAGAGCTAACTTTCTGGTTTCAAGCAGCATTCTCTCCTTGCTTCCCCCCTCCCCACTGCTCCAGTCTGAATCCCCTGTGGGCATTGCCCTGCTCCCTTGCACAGTGATGTTTACTCCACTTGAGATGCCTCTTTGTTTTCTTACTGTAGTTCCTCACCCAACCTGTAATTGCTGTAGGAACACTAATGAGCTCCCTGCGATAGTGGCAAATGTTATATTCATTTTACAGACAGAGGATGTGTCTGGGCAGAGTCGCAGTGATTTTATCAGTAGAACCAGGAACAATCATCTTTTGCTGACTTTTAAAAAGGATCCTTCTTCTGGGTCATCACTTGCTTATTTTTATAATAAACTCATTGCCAAGAAAATAGGAGGCTGTGCAACTTCCAGCAAGGTCAGGTAAAGAGGAATTTGGAAAGAGGGGATAAAGGCAATGCTGACTGTGTGCATGGAGTTAAATGGTGACTCCCCAAAGTAGTGAGGTGCAGAGAGGCAAGGCAGACCCACAGCATGCTTTTGTCATTGGAGGGTCTTTGTAAAAGAATCTCAGTTAGGTGAAAGAGCCTGAGGTACATTTGGGATGAACTTCAGCAGGCTGAAAGGTTAATTAGTGGAACAAGGTAGGCTGTAGCTCGGTAGCCTGAGCTGAAGCAGCCCCTGTTGAAGCTTTTGCATGGTAAAGCTCCTGATTCCAGTTCTGTCTGGACGAAGAGTGAAGAGAATGCTTTTCGTACTACTTATGCTTTTTTTTCTGGCAATGCCGGTGGCTATGACTGTATTTCTAGAAAATTAGTTTGCAGACTCTTTTTGTATCATTAATAGCACAGCTTCTGTGCAGACACATTACAGAGACTGGTGAGCTTTTGGGGTTAGTGTGGACCACCAAACACTGCAATCTTGAAACTAATACTGGACTCCCTTCTTCATCATTGTTTAACAAATCCAAGATTAAAAAAGAAAATACTACAAGTATTTCATGCCTTTGCAGTGGTACAGTACTTAACAATTGCATTCCTGAATGTGTGTGAGCACTACTTTGTTGTTTGGTACTGGGACCTTTGAAGCAATGGTAGCTGCTTTGTAGGGTTGGGAATAGAGGACTAGCCAGAAAGCTGTAGTGTAACGGCAGTTTGAGATGCATGGAAGAGTTTGTATTATCAAAATGAACAGGAAGTGAGCACGTGTGCATGATGCCTTGTGGATTGGTCCATTGCCAGCAATGCCTCATTTGGAGAAGGGGCATCTTCAGTTTCTTCTTGTGATCTTTTGGAAATTTGCATGGTGGGAGAAATGATGCTAACTGTTTGTGTACTTGGTGAGTCAAGCTAATCCTTTGGCAAACCAGGTATGGTAGTGTTTTTGACAGTGACATCAGTAGCAGCAACGTTATGAAGGTGTGAGTTTTCTTTTGGTTTTTGTTTTTCACCTGGTCCCTGTCCTGCAGACTAGCTGGTCACACACCCTGCAAGCTTCTCTTCTGTAACCGTGAGATCTGCAGAGTTCAAACCTAACAGTTCAGCCCCCTCAGTATTTCACAGGGTACCTATGTGTGTTGCTCCTTACCAAAATCCTTCAACATTTTTTGGAAGGACTCCTCTTGACTGAAGGCCTCAGGAGCCCAATCTTCAAGTTGATTCCTTGTGGAAGTCCTTCAGCATCCCCGGAAAGACTTCTTACAAATGTCTTGTCATCACTTCAGATTCAGTTCTGACAAGAGGCCACAAGGGCCCCATTTGTAAAAACCTTGCACATCATATTATATGCCCACAGTTACTGTAGACATTTCTGGGCTGCAATAAACTTGCATGACAGAAACCATTCTTTCTTTTTACAGATGACATCCCCAAATTGCTAGGTTCTATTCTCCATTGCTTTGCCCCTTAGCTGGTGTTACACAGCTATGCAAACTCCTACCAGATTGGAACGGTTGCATTTCATCCTCTTTCCCTGGAGAGTCAATGTCGGCAGAAGTGAAAGGCAATGGAGAATTGAGTTATACAGCCTCACTCTTCTCCCCAAGTGAGCATTTCAAAGTGGTTCGTTCCAGACATAAATGAAGGTGTGGGATTTGGAGATAGCTTGGATAAATGCATTTCTTTGTGTGTGACCTCTAAAAATGAGGAGACAAACTTGCTGCAGTATGTTGCAAGTTGCAGAAGAGTAATTAGCTGGGGAAGGGTCACCCCGTTTGTCAAAAAAGCAAAATTAGATTAGAGGAGGCATTTTGGCCATGGGGCCTTCCTTAGGCTAAAGGAGAACAGGATGTTGTTCAGTTTTGCTGTGTCCTACTTTCACCATGCCCCGGGGAAGACCCCCAAGGCTGAAAACTTCTTTCTGATTGTTTTATAAATGACTTTTTCTTCCCTCTTTGGCATTCATAATAACATCAATTTTGAACTGAAGTGTTTCTATTGGAAAGATGCTTCCCGAACAAAGGAAGAATTTTAAAACATATTTAAGTAGTCACTAATTTGTTGTCACTTTCTTAGTTTTCTTCCATATTCTCTTTTCTTGCTAGGCTGAGTGTGTGGTTCTCCCAGCTTGGGCGTTCAGTATGATTGTATGGGTATCTTGTACAGAGGGTCTAAAATTTCCAAAGGCACATTAGGTGAAACATGAACTGGGTTTTGTACCCAGAAACTTCCAGGGAACTGATGAAGTCTAAACCAGTGATGTGCAGGGGATGAGTGCTGCCGTCGTTATATCAGAAGCAAGACAATGGCAGTGAACCCAAGGCCAGACTCTCAGCTTCAGGTGCCCCAGTACTGCGGTGGTTGGTTTGTTAGTGATCAGAGAGCACAAGTACTCTATGTGCCCATTATGTAAATTAGTTATTTGGAAAACTAAAATTCTTAGTAACTGATGTGTTTTTTAGTGCTTTTAGGTGCCTCCACAGTAAGTGTAGGTATCTGAATGTATTGATACATAAGGTGAGAGTTACCACGTTTAACGATATGAGCATTAAGTCATGAGCGATGTGTGTTCTCATGTAACAAACCGCTTAGAATATTTAGTAGTAGAGCTATAGTCTGAAGTGAATCAGAATAGCCTGAGAAGCTGGAAACATCCAGGACTTCTAAATTTGGGCTGTGACTTCTGAAATACAAATCACTGTCTTTAGAACCTGGTGACAGGCAAAAGAGCTAGATGTTGAAGATATGGGGGTAATTCTTGCGAAGAAGTTGAGATTACACATATACACACATATATGTATTTTTAAAATATATAAAGTGGATGTGTGTCTATAAATATATACAGGATGCCCAGAGAGGTTGTGGATGCCCCGTCCCTGGAGGTGTTCAATGCAAGGTTGGATGGGGCCCCGGGCAGCCTGGTCTAGTATTACATGTGGAGGTTGGTGGCCCTGTGTGCAGCAGGGGGGTTGGACATTCATGATCCTTGAGGTCCCTTCCAACCCAAGCCATTCTATGATTCTATGATATACGCCTATATGTAGGGATTAGGAAGAGAAAGATGTAGCTGCATGGATAACTTGTCATCAAAACCACAAGTAATTTACACCAAGTGAGTAAATCACATGCATGTTGAATTCAAGTTCCTAGAGTACGTTGAGGTGTATTGATGAAGATTTTTTTCTTCTTGCATAATCTTGAACATAGATCACACTAACCAGTACGGGTAAGCTATTTCTCTCTAACATCTTTCTAGAATGAAAGAAATAAAATGGAATCATAGAATAGCTTGGGTTGGAGGGGATCTTAAGGATCATCCAGGTCCAACTACCTGCCATGGGCTGGCTGCTCGCACCAGCTCAGGCTGCCCAGGCCTTTAACATCCAGCCTGGCCTCGGGCACCTCCAGGGATGAGGCACCCACAGCTCTGGGCAGCAGTGCCAGGGCCTCACCACCCTCTGAGTAAAATTTCTTCCTGACATCTAACCTAAATCTCCTCTCTTTTAGTTTAATAGAAATAGCAGTGTTCGTGACTAGAGAATGGTAACCGTATGGCATGTAACTTGTACATAGAAACACCTGGTTTTGCTGTCATTATATAACCTATCTGTAGTTTCAACTGTGGTCATTTACTTTCTAAGCAACCATGAGATAGTTTAATTAATCTCTGGTAAAAACGAAATAGTGTGCCTTTGGAAGGACTCACAAGAAGGAATTTTGTTTTTCTTCAGTTTTCTCTCATGAAAAATCTGTTTCCAATTGGAGGAACAGTGGCAGTGTGAGCTGCCAACATAGCACCTGACGAATGGTTAAAGCTTCTGCCTTCTTTCCCCCATCTCTGCAAACTGTTTTGTGATTTTTTGATAATTTTAATAAACGTTTCTCTTGGATGTATTTTCTGAATGACTTTTGCTGGTGCTGTGCCTGCCGCTAGCATTAGGTTGGCTCTTTGTGATGTTGGTCACATCAGCTGTGTGAAATAGCACATTGATGCAGCAACACTTAAGACAATGAAATGTGCGGGGAAAACACTTGAATCCTCGTTATCTTTTCCTTCTTTGGCTGCAGCTGGTTGTGCTGAAAGGGAACCCCTTTTTCTGACTGGAATTTTAAGAATTAAAAGCTTCACAATCAGCATTTCCTACCAACTCCATAAACATGCCTAGAATTTACAATTCAATCCATATCTTTTTAAGTGGCTGCTAACTTCAGGTGATGATTTCTGACTACCGGCTGATACTCAAAGAGTGGCAGTCAGCACTTCCTGAAGCTGATGGTTTTAGATTAAGGTAAGCATCCTGTAAAAGATCACCTGTATTAGTGTAGGCCCTGCTGAGCTTTACCCCGATGAAAGGCAGCATGGATGGACCCCTTTGTAAGATTTGTTAGGCAACATGTAAAAATTGCTGTCACAGTTAGAAGCTGAAATACAAAATAAGACAAAATAAAAGCCAAAACCAACATGAGCTGATGATGCATCAAGTAAAAACGTCTCGTGTGTTGCCCAGAATGTCAGGCTGTCCTCTGGGAAGAATGATTTCCATGGGGGCAAGGGACCTGCTGGTGAAAGCTAGGCTGCCAGCCCTCTGTACACGTACACCAGATATTTATAGCATGCTTAGAAATGTAAATAGAGGGCATGCAAAAATGCTAAATATAAAACATTATCAAAGATGACATGAATTGTGGCGCTTAATGAATCTAAGCAACCAGCCTTACTACTTGTTTATTAAATGTATCTTATCATACACACAGATCTCTGATGAATGGGAAGAAACGCAAAGTGTTGCCCCAGGCTATCGAGGCAGATCTGGATTGATGTTGCCAAGTGAGCACAGGAGGCTTTGGAGGTGAGGGAATGTTTTTTTCACGAATTTAGCATTTTATTTAGAAACATACCCAAAGGCATCACTGACTTTAAGGCTAACGAGGGGTCATTAGACTGTGTTATCTGATTAAATTAGTAACTAGGAGCATATAAAAACATCTACTTCCTTCATATTGAAGACACTTGAAACTTTAGATGTCAGGATCACCCAGCCCTTCCTCACATTGCTCAGAGGGATCTGGCTTTGTCCAGTACGGAAAATGTCAAGTGGTATTACGTGCTTTATTATTACCTTTCTCTTCTGGCTCTTACTGTTTGGTGGCAAATTTGTGGATCATTCAGTCCAACTCCTGGCTCCACGCAGGACCACCTGAATCCTATGTCTGACAGCGATGTCCAAATGCTCCTTGGACTCTGGCAGCTTGGGGCTGCAACCGCTGCCCTGAGGAGCCTGTGCCAGTGTATGGCCAAGGAGAGTTCTGTATTCATAGGAAAATGCCCTGAACAAGCTTGTCCAAGACCAAAAACCTTTGGCAGCTGCATGGAAGAAAGTTTACGAACTGACAAGCTAGTTTGATGCCTGCAGAATTGGAGAGCAATGCTTAGGCAAGATGGTGTCTGCTGGTCATGGTGGTTGTTGTGTTTGGGTTACGGGTCATGGAGAAGGCACAATGGCTTTGTAACCCTCAAACACGTGCAGCAATGTGCACAAACAGCGTTAGGAGGGAGGAGGCAGTGCTCCCACCTCTCTTTGCCCCCCTCCAGCAGTTTCACCAAATTTAAAACTTCCACGTGTAAGGAGGGCAGGGAAATGAAGCATTTTGCTTCACGCCAGTTTGAACTAAGTTTAAACATTCTAGTGTGTGGATGCCTAAGTCAGATACCTAAACTATGGTAAAGAATAAATAGACATACCTGTTTGGAGATAGGAAGAGTGGGGTTTGTTTTGGGGGCTGAGTGAAGATGTTTGGGTTCCTGGCCAAAAATAATAGAAAAGTTCATATTTTTCTGGATTTGTGAAGAGTGAAAAAATTGTATGCTTCTGTCTCAATTAGTTTTTGTTATTCATCCCTAAAACAAAATGTGCTATTTATTGCCTTAGAGTGATTTTCCTCCTAATGCAGCATAATGCCTTTACCAAAAAGTTTAGTGTCTGAGTGTTAAAAAGTAAATCCTTATGTGTTTGTTATTTTGTTGAATGCTGCTGTTGTTCTTACCTGGAAAAACTGCTTTTTTGCATTGACAGAAATAGTGAAAAATGACCCAATGTCAGATTGTTTACACAAACTAGCTTTCATTCCACACTTAGAAACGTAGATCACAGTACCATGGAATTTAGAGTCAAGCTTAACTTTGCACTTGTGAATAGCTGTATTGACTCCAGTGGAGCTGCTCATGTAGACAGCTCAGTATGTTGTTACGTGTCCAGCAGATCACTTACAGAAGGGTTGGGTGGTTGTGCCTGGAAAATGCTGGAGTGCCTATGGACTCCCAAGCTGGATCTGCTGTATAATCCTAAAATAACTGTTCTGTGCCACTTGATTCCCAACTCCACCATTGTTCCCATTTTTTGTCTTCCCCCCTGTCCCTTTTTTTATTTGGCTGTTTTGAGCATGAATTCTTTAAGGTGGCATGTCTTTGTGACCCTTCAGCTACTGAGTGTGTTTAGGTGTACCAGTGTGAAAGGTGACCTGTCTTTATATATCCCTCTTCTGTTCTGCTTCTCTTCCATGCTAAATGTTCTGTGCTTTGAAGAGCTGGTGAGACTTGCTGGTGTGCAGGTTGTTCCTCAGTTGCAGGTGTAAGCATGATGCACAATGGCACAATGGAGTCCTGCTCCATTCTGGAGTAGATGCCCTTGTAATTTACACTCTGTGACCATTATTAATGCAGTCCTGGCTTTATATTTATTAATTAACAAATTTAGGAAATTGAAGACTTAATAAAATCATAAATCTAGGTCAAATTGAGCCTGAAATACTGAAGTGCATGTGTAACGCATTCATCCGCGTGATCTTTCCTATTAATCCAACAAATGTCTTCCTACAGTAAGCAATTCTGTTTCCTGTTTTTCACCCTCATCCACAATAAGCAGCTACATTTGTTTCTTCTTTTTCTTTAGCCTAAAGATAATTCATTAAAGTAGCTCTCCCTCCCCCTTTTTCTGATCCGCCTCTCCACCTCCCAACACCCCCCTAAAAAACACCATCAATATTTCATAAACTTACAGTGACAAATGTATTTTAATGTGGTCCGCAGAGAACCTGAGATTGATTGGCCTCTCAGAAATATGACACGTTTCAAAGCAGGATATTCATGGAGTGTTTTAGTGCCTACATTAGTCAGAGAGAAGCAGCGCCTAAATTTATCATAGTTATGGCTTTCTCGGTATCCATTTTCTTTTAGCCGCTGACAGCAAGTATCTGAATGGTCCCTATTGATTGGCTTTGTGGTTCTGTCTTTAAAATGCATTGGCTGTGGGGGTTTTCAGATCAAATTAAGTCTTGGCTTCCTGGAGTTTGTGCATATCTACGGCACAAGTGCGGACAAAGCTGGCTTCATTCATGCTGATTTTCATTCACAAGGGCATTACGCGTACGGGAAGGGAAAACTGAAATCTCCACTGATATTGTGGGTGAACCGATCCTGTTTGAAAGCAGTCAATGCATAATCCCAGAAGGAAGCAGCAGTGAAGGATGGAGGACAGGAAGCACCCACTGGTGTTCCGGCCATGATGCTACATGGCCTAGGGAGCTGGGGTTTGGGAAAAGCTTAAGAAGTCTCCATGTCTTCAGCGTGGCTCTGAATGCCTAATAACGAGGAGTGTTGTCTAATGGGCTGTTCAGATTGTGCTGTTCTTGTCTAGCTGTGAATGGGAGTCTCGTGTGTTATTTAATATCTTTTATATCATGTTAGAATCCTTCACTGTCTGTGGATAACTCAGTACCACGGAGAATTGCAAGTTAATTTTAAGTGTGTTGATCAAATGTGATGTTATGAAGAAGTTGGTTTAAAATAGGTTATTTTAATTGTTGAGTCAAGGAAAATACCTTATGTGACGTTAAAGTTTCAGTGGGTGTTCCTGTTTTACACAGGGGACTTGAACTAGATGATCTTTAAAGGTCCCTTCCAACTCCAATGCTTCTATGATTGTGTACATTACCCAACAGTATCCAGAAAGTATAAAAGGTAATGGTCTTTTTTGGCCAGATGGATTGGATTTCTAAAAAGCTTGGAATAACTTGAAGATGAGTTCTATGAATCTGGTTTCGAAAAGAAACTATTGGCTTCCATTACCCTTTTTCTTGATTTGAATTGCAAGGCTTGAGCAGAGCAAATGTGGATGATGAACTGCATTATTCCATTTACAGAATATTCCTTCAGGCCTCTTGTTGGATGAGGTGTGCTTTGTGTGCTTGAACCATTTTAAATTCCTGCTTTCTCCCCCCATCCCCTATGGTTTCAGTGTCACCAATCTAATACTCCCCATGAGTGCAAAACTCATTTTTAAAAACCAAGCACAATGAATTAGCTCATAGCAATACCTTAGCATATGGTTCAGCTTGGCTTCAGATTGCACTCCGATCTTCTGTGCAGTCCTGTTGTAAAAGAGGAGTTCCCACAGTGGCTGAATATGGGTTGAAAATCAGAATGACTGGATTTGCCAGGAAGGCAGAAGGATGGCTTTCAGAGTTCACAGCTCCATGAGGCCAGGAGGGACCATGATATTGTCTCTCTGACTTACTGTACATCAAAGGCCATTGCATTTTGCCTAGTTACTACATCACTGATCCTGTAACTTTTAAGCCTACCTACAGAGTAACTTATGTCTGCAGAAAGCAGGTATCCAGACAGCATCCATTTCTTGATTTGAATATATCAAAAGATGGAGAATAACCGGATTTAAAAAAATCGTGGCTGTTTTAATTTAAGTCAGTCTGGCTTCAGTTTCCAGCTGTTGGATTTTGTTACGCCTCTCTGATAGATTAATGAGCCGTTTAATACCCTTTATTTTCTCCCTGTGAAGGTACTTATACACTAATCGAGTTACCTCTCAATCGCTGTTGATAGGCTAAACAGATCGAGCTTGTTCAGCTCTCGTGATCTCGGTTATGTTTTCCCCAGTTGCTCAAATCTTTGCTTTTCCTCAACCTTGTTAAAAAAGTTAGGACACCGCAACAGAGCTTTGTGTGCCTTCCACTGGCCTCAGTGATACCATAAATAAAAGTACAGTCACTTCATCAATCCTGCTTACTGCTCCTTTTGTTTATACCTCGAAGACCAACGTTAGCCACTTCTGTCACAACATTGTGCTGGGAGCTTACGTTGAGTTGCTTGTTCAGGAACTTTCTCAAAGTAATTTATTTGTGGAGTGGAGGCCCTCCTTCAGCAGGGAAGGATGGCGTTTCTTTTTCTTCATTTTTACTGCACTTTCACTTATGGACAGCATTACCAATATAACAGATTTTTGCTTTCTGTGAACTAGGAAAGCCACTTCATGTTCACACGCAGGGTTTGCACCATCACAACTGCCCACCACCACCACCTTGGGCACATCTGGACAGGACGTGTGCTCTTGAGACTTGGCAGACATCGCCCTACTCCCCAGGGCCCCACCAAGCAACTGCTAACTGTTATGAGGATGGTTCCCCCGCCTATTTTGTGCTGTGATGCAGTCTTTTTGGTTTAAAAACAAACAAAAGAAGTCAGAGGTTGTTTACTTGGTTTTCTAGCCAAAATAGGTTATTTTAATCATTGAGTCAAGGTAGATCAGACGTAGCCAGCGCCATGTGATGGGGCTGACAGCTGTGGTTCCTGGCCTGGCTGACTGTGACTTGACTCAATCCCAGTTCAGCAGCAAGAGATGCATTTTATGTGGTCAGCTCATTTCTGTACACTCAGACTTACTCTTTTGTCGTCTTCTTTAAATACCGAGTTACTGTAATGCTGAATGTGATGATCATGCTTCCCTCCTAAAGGAATCCATGCTGAGAGTAACATATGCTTTCATCCTCCAGGACAGACTATTCTGTTAGTCTCTTTTAAAATAAATGATTAGAGCTGGCTGAGAGGGTTTGTGAGAAGGATTCTACAGTCTTGCAGGCTCCAACAGACCGCGCAGTTGGACTGTGATTTGTTCCTCTGTATTTACTCTTACAAATTAATTTTATTTGTATTGGGAATTCACCCAGAAGTCTTCATTAGGATGAAGATCATAGCGTGAAGACAGATCCAACCACAGACACCAAACTGAGACCTGATGAGAGCTGATGATGATTACTGGCATCTAATTTCTCACTCTTGAGGGCTGGTCGGGGGTGGGTTTTGGTACATGGTGATGTCTGGCAATTGGACTTTGCAGGAAATCTCAGGTTAAATCCTCAGGAGTCGAAGCATCTGAAATTGCTTACTTTAATGTCACAGTATCTCTCCTGGAAGGTATTAAAATGAGTTTTGTTCATGCAGATTCTTAGGTAGTGGCTCTTTTACGTCCAAAGACTCATTTTTGTATGCCAGCAATGGCTGTTCAAGATGCAGCAGGGCTACATGTTTATCTTTGTCCCTTGTTACTTAAGTTGGCTCCTAGGTTTGTGAAAATATCACTGCAGATGTCCCAAAAGATAAATTTCATTGGAAAATTGGGAGGAGAGGAACAAACCCTGAGTTCTTAATAGCTAGATAAGGTAGCATAATAATGCATGACATCTTGTACAAATTGTTTTATGCAGATAATGGGGTAGAACTATGGAGCCAGCAGGCACCTGCGTTGTTGTGGTGTTTTGTTTCTGTTTCTTGACGTTGTGCCACAGCAAAGGCATCCTTGGTGTATCTCATTTCAGGATAACCCCAACCCCCACTGAAAGCAAATAGCCATGGGAAGCTTTTGCTCTGTTTTAGGAGTGAAACTGTGAAGAAGAATCTATCTGTAATGCAAACACTTGATTGGAGCAGGCTGGGAAAAATGACACAGCTCAGTGAAGCATTCTGGTTCTGGAAGCTGCCTGGTGTTTATGGGAGGTGACGGAATGCACTTGGAATGGAGGTGGTCATCAGAGCCTGCATCTTGGTTGCCAAATTCTGTGTTTTGCATGGCATGCCTAATTGAAATGGCTCATCCTTACAGGTAGAATGATGCTACTTTTTTTTTTTTCAATCAGAATGTAGTTTTTGTGAGGTGGTAAAGCATATTTTACATATACTAGCTGCATGGGACCTGTTGAGTCACGGCCTGAACCACTGAGGCAAGGACTGAGTCAGCTGTGGGAGCACAGGTGAAGGCAATTCAGCTGTGTGACCAGAAGGGCTGCACCTCTCTTAGACCCCATTTAAGGGCTGACTGCTCCTGGGGAAGGATCTCTTTCTGGAGATCCATCCTCTGTGGAGTTTTTCCTGTGAACTGAGACCTTCAGATACAGGTGAGCATTGCTTCTCTGTTTGTTTCTTTTCCCATTTCCACCATGATGTAACACCATCTGTAACACTAGTCTTCATCAGAAGAATATAGAGTAGGAAATGAACTGATGGCTTAGCTCAGGTGAGCATCCAGCCTTTCCCTAGACTTCCCTGTGCTGACTGCTTCCATAAGAGTGCAAATGTATTGCTGCAAAAGAAACTACTTTTAATGTGTATGTGACTAGCTGAACTTTGCACTGCAATGTTGGCAATGGGCACAGCTTGCTTTTGGTGAGCTTGATTTCATTGCCTGTATGCTCAGTTATTAAACTTCCAGAACTCTTCTCATTTATTGACTCAATTTACCAATAATGACTCTCTACTTCCCAAGCTACGTAGTTCAAGGTAAGCAGAAAACAGTCTATTTACATGGAAAATTTAGAACACTTCAGTATTTTCCCCCCTTCCTGCTTCTGGATGAAATGTCAGAGTGAAAAGTGGTTTTTTGGGTCTTGTTTTTTGAAAGCAGAGGTCCAGTTTGCCAATCAGATCAGATTAACTTCACATAAAGTTGCATCTTTAATTATGAAATAAGCTTATTAGCTTTAAAACCTTACTTTTCTAAGGAAAATCCATTGGAAGCTGTTTGGGTGTTCCTATTTTCAGTCTTTGTTTTTCTTTTATAAGAGGGAATTCTGAAAGGACTCCATGGGGAATTTTTTAACATCCAATTGTAATAAAGGAGGTATTCTGAAAAATAATTGGCTTTGTAAGTGCGGTTGGTTCTCCAAAATTTTGTTTTGGGGTAGAAAACATTCATTCAGATTTCTCAATCAACGTTCCCTATCATCTCATTAATCGCTTCTTAGGACTAAGAAAAATACTGATCTCTCAGAATGTCTCCTCTTTAACTGTTGAAACAGTATTTGCTTATATTTGCTCCCATAACTATTTTAGCATGGTTTGCAAGGTGTTAAGCAGGATTAAATCATTTTGGCAGTTACTGTCCACATCAAGCTGTACTTACACGTTTGGCAGCTGCTTTGTCCCGCATCTGAATGCTCTTTACAATCCATAGGGTGCACCGTAGTAGATTTGAAGAGAGAGCTTTTTAATCAACACAGGGAGAGGAGAGTTTTCTGGCAGCAGTTTAAACCTGTTTAAAAATGGGGCTGGGTTTTTGAGGAATAAAGCAATGCTAAACTAAATGGGGGAAAAATGAGCTGAATTAATGCATATAAAGTAATATCTATCAGGGAGTCTGGAAAAGTCACAACAATATCTGGTAAATGCAAACAGAGTTGTGTGAGGGAAGATCATGTGAGGAGAAAGGAACATTTCTGGGTGCAGAAAACCAGCAAAAACAATCCATATAAGTTACATTAGAGAGCCTGGTTGCACAGTTGTTCAGAGCAAGAATAGATTTTTGAAGGGCTACCCTTAGAGGAATTGATAGTTCTGAGCTCCTCTAAAAATAACTGCCAGCAGTGTTGACATCTCCTTAAATATTTCCACCTGACAGAGTAGTCTGTAACCTGATACAGAATTATTCCTGATTTGATATATCAATACAGACCACACTGTAGAACATGAGAGGGTTTGAGCTCTAGTTCTTGTATCTTCCTCCAGGATTCGTGCAGTGTTTTGTTTCAATAACAAATCTAATTTCTCTTCACCGCTGAAGATTGCGGGTTAGTTTTGTTTGTTTGTGTTGGCATTTTGGAGACTCCTTATTTTTTTGGCCATGGGCAGAAAGAAAGGGTCAAAACACCTGGTGAACTACAGGATGCTTCTGTTGGACCAGAAGCATGCAGCTTGGCTGTGGAAGCATAAAAAGCTACCATGGTTCATAAGCGTTTCTCACTTGTTTTTAAGTCTGTTGCTTCTATTAGTATTTCTGTGTTTCTCAGTGCAAGTTTTTGCACTTTCTGTGGTCTGGTTAAAAGCATACATACATTAATAGAGGCTTTTTGACTTGCTTTAGCAGGTTCAGGGGCATTATTCATGCCCTGAAGTTGTAGGGGGATTGTGTGCATTGGGAGCACAGCAAAATGGTTGGCATCAAGCATTTTTAGGAAACTCTGCATCTCTGACAAATTAGGCAGGGATGCAGTAGCGTAGGCAAGTGGTCTAATGTGGCCCAACTTCTTGCCTATTACTGTTTGCTGATTATAACTCTTTGATATTTCCAATAGGAGATTGAGACTAATTCAGACTAAACCTATTAAATCACTTATTGAGAAATAAATCAGCATAAGAAGTGCTGCTACGGTGTGTTTCTTACCTGCTGTGCTGCATTTACAGCAAGGCATAGGAGGTGATCACCATCACAAGGCCAGTAGGAAGTTGTGTTCCCTGTGAGCATGTGAAGTAACCTTTACATTGCAGCTGATGTTGTAAATGTCCAGAGCTGCCCTGTGTGGGCATCACTGTGGAAGCCCAGGGCTGGAGTGAGATATGATGCTCAGGTGCCACATTAGGTCTCTATACAGATCTGTTCCTAACTGTATCCTCATTACCACTCTGATCCCCACTATCTTTTTTTTCTCAAGAAAAAATATCTAATAGCATAACTACCTCAGAACATCCCCATACCAGCAAAGTCCTACACAAATGTACTTTTTTCTTACTGTTGGTTCATTCCTAATCTCTGTTGCTTACAAGGTGTGAAAAGGTTCTTAGTCACGTAACAGATGAAGTGATGATATTGGGACACTTTTCCAGATGGCAAGGTTTCTCTCATCTCTGTGCAAGAGACTTGGTTCCAGGAATGTGGGGAGTGAGGAGAGATGTAATGGGTTGGCATGTTTCAAACCTGCATATGCTTGTGGGGTGTGTGTGTGTGTGTGTTCTCCCCACGTCAGGCATTCCGTGGGTAAGGAGGCATGACAGAGATGTGTTAAATGTCAGTCATCCTCAGAGCCTCTGACAATGAGCAGGGATTAAACAAGAAGCTGTGGAAGAGGAAAAGAAAATTGCGTGTGGTTTTTAATAATTCATAAACGTTGTGTCTGTTTTACTGTTCTCTGCATTTAAAAACAGTGCCCAAACTATGCCTGCAAGCACAACTTATCCCTTACTGTAAACGGGAAAGAATTCATTATGGCTAAATTGTAGTTTTGTCTTTTTTTTCTTTCCTTTTTGAATGATGGTTATCTTGCATTTGATGGATTGAACTGAACCAAAAACCTTATGTCCAAACCCTAAAACTGAAATGTAGATAGAACTGACAGTGAGCCCCGGATGGTGACAATTTGCAAAGCTTCTCTATTCCATAGCTTTACCAATATTAATTTTAATATATGGATGAAACTAGAATTACTCATCAGTAAACTCAGTGGTGTCCAATGCACTTCCATTACAATGTCCAGGATGAAGGGGGAAGGTTAGGATTAATCCTTTGAGGTCAGCGGGATTATGCTGGTGTTGGAAGAGTGTAAAAGAGAGGTTTCATCTCTCTCTGGTCATCAAACATTAAAGCACAAAATTCTTTCTTTTGTGCTTTTTATTTATTGCAGAATTTTAGCACTAATAAGGGATGTTCTTTGGATCTTTTGTGACGATAGAAGTATGACAGCGTCTTCAATTGTTCCTGTGCTAGAAAACCATGAAAACCAACCCCACCTCATCCCCTCAGTTCTGTGTGTGGTATACCTCTATCCTGCTGTGCCCCTTTTGAGTAAAGGTGAGAAAAAACAATGCAGGGAGGTGATGGGGTGAATCTCAGCAAGCTTTCAGCCCTCCCTTCTCCTTCCATTGCAAGAGCAGTGGGCTTTTGCAGCTAGTACTGCTCAGGCTCTGGAAGGGCAATTGGGCTCAGGGCTGGTGGGACCACCCAGGCCAGCACAGAACAGAGCACAACAGCACTCTTCTGGCTGGTGGGGCTGGTGGGTTCATTCAGGAGCATCCCGTCAGGAATGTGCAGCACCTCATCAGGTCAGCCTTGTGAAATTGGATGTTTTTGGTTGCACACGGGTACAGATGTTCTCCTGCTGGAGAGTACATTATGGGAGTTTCATGGCTCTGAAACGTGCTTTAGTGTGGAAATAAGGGCTTGGCAGGGATCACAGCAGTGGGATTTATGCATATAAAATAATTTAATATACTGTTGTGTGAGTCTGATGCTGAAGGTGAGGGATTGATGGCACTCGATATGAGTAGGCCCGGTGAAGGCTTTGTTTCTCCTTCTGTACTTCTGTCTGTTTACTTACTCTCCTGCTCTTGTAGCTCCATTGCTGGGCATCTGCCCAGCATCTGGGCATCAATGGGTTTGATGGCTGTGCTGACTTCTGTGATGTCGAAGTCAGTGTGGCTCTGGCCAAATGGCTGCTAAGCCTTCAAATAAAATTGTCAGGCTTATGATCTGTAGCTATGTGTGGGTCCAACTCAAAACTCAGCAGTGGTAAATAGTGTGTCAGGTCAGAAAGCCACTCGTTTTTCTGTTCAGAGAGTGTTTGCTGGTGAAGAATTGCTCACATTGAATGACCAATTTGAGATGGTCTCTGTGCCATTTGATTCTTGAGTTAACTTCCATGCAGGCCATTGTTACTTGCAAATCAATCTGGAACTAAATTACTGCTTTTCCTCGAAACTTGTTGAATCAGTTTTGCTCTGTAGTATTGCATACTGCTGTTGGTACAAAGAGGAGCTGTTCTCCTCCTCCTGAAGTGCAGGTGGGGAAAGTTGGAATTGGTGCGTCAGCTTAAACCAAGGAATGTTAATAACTGTAAGGCTATAGGCAAGAGGGACTTTGTTAGAATTACCTCCCCAGTCCAGAAAAAGCAGGGTTAGGAGAGATTTGTGGTTTTCTTATGAGAGTATCCAGTCTTGCACTTTCAGATAAATCTTTCCTGTGATCTTAATGTTTAGTTCAGGGTTCAATTTTGTATCTTGCAACATGTCTTATTAAAATATATATTGTGCCTTTTTATTAATATTTAATAGCAAGCACTTAGTAAAGGTTTCATAATAGCCTCTAGTAAGCTTTTATGAAACATTAACAGTGGTATGATGAACTCATTTGTGTGGTTTCCATGTAGGAGAGCCGAAGAATGGAAGACAGGAGGGAACAGAATCCCTGTGGGATAAGGAAACAATCAATCGATTTATTAATTGCAATTAGAGTTGCGATGCTTGATTCAGGACAACTTGATTTAGGTACCATTTAAACAGGAGCAGGGGATCCACCCAGTAAAGCCCTACTTCTTGTCCCATGGGAAGCAAATTGGACCTTTGGGTATTTTTAGGACAAAGTGTAGTGTTAGCATTATTAGTTGGCTGTGAATGCAGTCCCAAAGAAGCAAACTGACTTGTGTGTGCAGGCAGGTCTTCCTTGCCAGGTTGGAGTCCCACCTTTGTATAGTAAGGGGCAGAAATAGCAAGGAGGAGGAGGATGTGACAGCCAAACATCTACAAAGGAATTTTGGAACAGCAAAAAATGACTTTTAGGATAATACAGATTCAAAAAGGGGAGATGTTTTATTGCTTAACAAATTGATGTCCTGTAAAAAATAAAAATAAAAAGGGGGGGGGGGGGGGGGGGGGGGGTCAGGAAGAAATGCATGTGAGCTGCAGCAGCCATCTGTATTTTGCAGTCTGGGTGTGATGTGTACTCTATTTTCTCCATTAAAAGAGAAGAGCGTTTTGGCAATTGCTTTAACGCAATTTGTATGGAGATATTTGTATTTCTGCAGAGGAGCAGATCTGTTTCTAAAATTAACATTTGCTGGGTCTGTGTGTGTGATGTGGGAGAAAGCCTTGGCTGCAGAATATCTGGCTACCTGGTTTGTATCTTTAAACAGAACGTAAGTCCTGATTAATGATTTGGTTTTTAACAGTTCCTAAGAACATTTTAAAAAAAAACCATCTCTACCATTTTTCCTTATTGAGAAGAACTTTTTTAGTAAAGCCTATTTGAATGTGTTTCTCCCTTGGAGTAATCCAGCTGAAGGTTGTATTTGGGGATCGCTGTAATTATCTGCAGAAGGTGCAGCTCTCCTCTGAAAAGCAAACCAACTGGGATGGACTTGTAAATCTTCCAGAAAGTCCATCTGCATCATTATTACAGTGTAAGGAAAAAGCCAAGACATGCAACATTGGGTACCTGCATCAGACCATGCTGTAGCAAACCAATGGGGATTTCACGCTATTTAATGTAGGTTCTTGTACAACCCAATGTAAGCACTCTGTCTCCCATCCTCACTTTCTTTGGACTTCTGGAGCAAGATGTCTGGTATCAAAGCTGTGAAGAGGGTGAGTGTGGGCAGGATTGTGCCCTCCTTATGGAGGAATTGCTGCATGCCTTTGCTGTCCATTTCTATCACAAAGCAGTGACTGTCAGTTGAATGTAGAAGAGGAAATTATAGGCAAATGACATCAGGCAGATCTTCAGTTAGGAGTTGTTAGCTCTGCGCTGACACTGGGGCTGGTAGAGAGCAATGGGGAAGGGAGAGAGAATGGAAAGAGGTAATGGAGGGAAAAGAAATCTTACCTTGGCTTCACCAGTGGCTACATGAGCATATGCAATTATAAGATAGCTGGCAGATGACAGAGTTAGTTAATGTAACAAGCCCTGTAAAGCATTTAGCCACATTCTAGTGTTTAATCAGCTGTGTAAAGTGCAATATCTATCTTTCAATTTTATGCCATTAAGGGAGACAAGATTTTGATTAGGTACTTAATCTGGGCAAGAGGAAAACAGGCCCAGAGCAAGCCCACAATAGGCAGCAGAAGGGACATTCGACGAAGGATTCGATAAAGGAGAAAGACAGAAATTTAACATAAAAGAGAATTAGTGCAGCTCCTTTCAATTTAGTGCACAGATTTTTATGGACTAATCAATTAGAGGCTGTGGCTGTGCTGCTGGGAAGTGGTGCCGTGTTAGAGGCTTTGCCATATTAATTTTGTTCATTACACTGAGGTCAGGCTGAGTGCTTTGGAGAAGCCCCCGCTGCTGAGCAGGTCACGTCGTGGCTGTCATCCCTTTGTTCAGAGGGGTAGATGGTGCAGCCAGCAGGGAACTTGTGGGGGCAGCTGTGTGTGAAGCAGTTTGCTCCATGGATGTACGTGTGTGGGTTATTTTGCTTGCTCTCATTTGGTCTGTCCTTTGAAAGCTGCGTCTGTAGTATTTTTCTCTATTGAGGAAGAGGTTTGCATAGAGAGAAAATACAGATCCAGTCATAGGATGCTGTATGGAGCCCTGGAAGGTTGGGATGCAGTTTGGAGGTTTACTTCAGACTTTCTTCTGACCTTCCAATGAATTGAACAACTTGGTACAGCTGGTGGCTCAAGCAGCACCTCCTGCAAAAGGAATGAAGTTAACCCTATAACCCCGAGGAGGTTAGGAATGGGAGCACTTGTGAGCGAAAGGGAACATCCCTGTACAGACCTGTTATCCCATGCAAATAAGATGTGTGCAGGTGTGACAGAGGTATTACAGGCTGTGTCACGTAGTTGCTAGAGCTGGTCACCTGCGGAAGTCAGAACGCAGGAGGGAGCTTCAACCATCTGCCATGCTTGTACTTGAGTCAGGTGGGTAGCAGCATGGGCTTTCTGGAAAAGAGGTCTTGCATGAGAAAGGCTTTGTTTCTCTATGAGATGGATGCTCCATGGTTTGGGGTAGGGATGGCAAAGACTCGCTGTACTGGAGAGCTGAAGGAGTGCTGGGTTCTGAAACCTTTGGGAGGTGAAACTGAAGAGGCTGGAGAGCTGTCCTACCCTATTTATGGTAATATCCCAGTTCTTTGGGGCTATGTTTGGGCCCCTGAACAGTAAACACAGATCTTTCAGCTGTGCTTTGTTTGTGGCACATCAGCTAGGACTTGCACCATAGCATGCTTTGTGTGCTGATTTCAGACATGGATAAGTCTGTAAAAGTCAGGGGAGAAGAGGCTGCGGGTGTGAAGGTTAGAGGAGAATCGTGTGTGTTTTGTGGATGCAGACTTCTGGTAGCACTGTTACTGTGTCTCAGAAAGCACTTTGTACTGTAATACTCTCTCTTCTACCTCGGCTCTGCAGCTGCCCACTGCTCTGAGACCTGCACTGCCACACACCCTGCTACAGGAGCACATCTGTCAGTCTGTCTGTATGTAAAACAGTGGAATTCTTGTATGCTATGAACTGAGAAGTCCGTGGTCTGTAGAAGAGCTTAAATTAGAAATTACCACTTGGCTCCCCCTTCTCTGGCACAGTGCGTGGGTTGGGATTTTTTTTGTCACCTTCCATCTAGTTTCCATCTGCACTTGGGCTTCTGATGGTTCCCTCTAATTCTATTAAAGCACAGAATTACTTCTGTTGTTCTAAATACAGCGGCTCCTTCAAATCCCTGTCTCCCGAGGATGATGTGACGGAGCATATTAGTTTATGGTAAGCTGCAGAAAACTTGAACTCTCTGACTGTTCAATTCCTGCAGAGTTATGACAGGTTATGCCTACAGGCTGCAAGTTAGGGAAATTATTTTCTGTTCAAACATCTCATTTCTCTGCAACTCTATAATTCTGTTTCTTTTATTTTCTTTTTTTTTTGTCTCCCTGCAAGGGAAGTACTGTGATGTAAAGCGCTTTGGCTCTGGCTGCTTCTTCCCTGCATCTCTGTGAGATGAGGCAAATGAGATGCATTTTTTTCTTTAATCACGCAGCCATCTTGTTTGCTAACCAAAATCATTCAATGGAAGTCACAGCTGAAAGCATAAAATGTGAAGGGAAGCAAGGGTGGGGTTTTTTAATCTCATTAAGTCTGTAAAAATGAGACTTGTTGCAAATGCTGCTAAAGGCCGGTGTGGAACGGGATAAGTGGGGTTGAATTCCAAACTACTGAAAGCCCCTCAGTGAAGGTTTGGTTCGGTACAGCTGGAAGCAGTTGGGCACAATGGCAGCGTGGTCACACTGTGGTGGAAAGAAAATAAAAGCCTTTTTAGATGATCTCTTCAGGGTAAAGTTGGGCAGACCATCACGTGTACCTGCTTGCACCTCGCTCTCTTGCAGGCAGGTCTTGGCTCTTCTAAAACTGTGCAGGATCTCCCAGTACGGTGTGAAAGCCTTGTTTTGGACCGGCGGCCCAAGCACTGTGGGCACTCACCAGGAGAGTGTGCTCAATAAGGTAACCTTAAGCTGGAAGGTGAAACTGCCCTGGGATCAAAGTGCAAATTGAGAAGAGAGTGAGAATACCAGGAGTATACCAGGCTGTAAGGATCTCATCGTGGTCAGAACTGCTTTTTGTCCTTGAGGAGCTGCAGGTTTCCTGGCTTATCCTCTTTGCATCCATGAACTAAACCAGGATCTGATTTGAACTGGGATATAAATGTACCTCAGGCAGAAAAATCCCTGTTGGCAGTTCCCATAAAACAATAAAATCATGTCAAATTTGACTAATTCTTGGGATGCATTGCCAGCAGAATGCTGACAGTCTGAATTTGTCATCACTGGAGGGAAAAGTGTGTGTGTGTTTCTCTGTGTCTGTGCAGGAGTGGGGAATGGACCGGGGGAGAATAAGGCAACTGTTAACAAAATGGAGATGGCGTGGTACTCCATTAATGTTATTAATAACCCTATCAGATTTTATTGAAAAGATGCTCTCTGTATCTGAATTTGCCACTATTTCAACCCATTTATTAGAGCTGAAATAGCTGGAGTCAGTTCAGACCATATTTATTATTATTATTTGCTGAATGAATGCTGTGATTATGGGTCCCGCAGGAATTAGGAGAGATAAAGTGTCATCTTTCAGTCTCTCCTCACCTTCCCCAGGGAGCAGTGGATAGAATGGCTTCCTCTCTGTCTTCTCCTATTAGACTTCTCTCTAATTTCTATTAATAGGGTTCTGAGACCTGCTGTAACACTTGAAAATTTATCTCCTACATTTGGAATGGTGATATTTAACAATAATGGTATGCTCAGAGGAGTATTTTTCTTTTATGCTTCCTCCCGTGTCTTCCAGAGCTGGCCATCGATTCCCAGCATTTTAGCAGTAGTTTGGGGTTTTTTTTTTCTGGACATCCAAAGCATCCTATGGGCTCAGTTTTGATGGGAGATATGAAAGCAGTTTCTGTATTACAGGTAAAGCTGTGTTGGATACAAGGGAGATAGGAGCTGTGAGGGGGGGAAGATGCCCCTTTTATTTCTTCAGAGAGTCAAGTAGGAGTTTGGCTCTTGAATGAGGGTGGTGAATTCGGATTCCTCTCAGAGTATCCGTGTGTTTGAGGTGTGTGCTATTGCTGAGCTCGGGCAGCAACCTGCAAAGCCAACAGCGCTGGTCCTGAGCAAAGCAGTTGCGATGGTGATTTAATGGCCATCACAAGCAGTAATTGCAGCGTAGTTCTGGGGGGAAGCTGGCTGCTCTGAACCACAGCTGTTCCATCAGTCACTAATGTAAAAATATTATGAAAACAAGAGGCGTTTGGTCGTCTTCCAAAAGTGCATGTGCTCCACTTGCAGCTTGTTTGGGCATCTGGGGGTCAAGGTTAACTCTGCAAGGAAACAGCGCTGAAAATGAAGCCTGTGTTTTACTTCATTGCCCTGCCTGCCTTTTTATTTTCCACTCCCTGAAATCTCTCTCCTTCTATTCGTGTTCAAATTTCATCATCAAAGATGAAGAAAAACAACGACTATGTAAACAGAGCGAACAACAATAAGGGAAAACAAACATACATTAGGAGCCTGGAAACATATTTTCCTGCCTTCCTGTACAGGAACAATACCAAGAGGAATAAGAACTGCAACCTTATGCCAAAGCAGACCTGAAAAACAAGCGTGCAGTCAAATGGCTGTCCTGAGTGCACAGCCACTACTTGGCCTTGCAGGGGAACGTGAGCTGACCGAGGGACAGCATGGGTAAAGTCCCAAAGCAATGGCTTGTTTTATTCCTACCCAGGAACCAAAGCTGCTCCCCGTTGAGCCGAAGTTCACTCTCAGCAGCTTCCCTGCCTGCAGGAATACACTTTGTGCCCACAGATGCCTTCTGAAGATGCTGGTGGTGTTGGGCACTTAGCAGGTTTGTCTTTGGGAGGCCTGCTTTCCTCACACTCAGCTGCTGAGGCGGGGTGAGGAAAAGCTCTTTAAGTGCACTGCCTTTTTTTTTTCCTCTCCTTAAAAACCTTGGTTTGATTAAGTTTTGGCATTACATTTGTTGCATGAAAGACAGGAACTGCTCTGATTATTTGGATCGTAGAGTCAGGTAAATCAAAGGAACAGATCAAAAGAGGAGGAAATATTAATGAAAATCTATATTCTTTGGTCAGCATTTTTAATAGCTCTTGAAGAAAATCAAAAAGGAGAATCAGCTGTACCTAGGAAACTTGTCTGATAAGGATGATATAATGCAGTGCATTAATGCAAACTTCAGTGCTACATACAGCTGGAAACAAAACCGAAAAATGATGTTCTAAATAATAAAGCAATATTTGACTGTTTAAAAGCCTCACAGCATGAAATTTGTCAAAATTTGACTCTTGTGATTGGCCTGGGGAGGCAGAGCACAGCAATAAAGCCCAAATCTAGGAGGCTGGTGCTCTTGCAACAGGAATGTAACTGGAAGAATCAATCACCCCACTTGCATTTCTGCTGTGACAGCTGCTGAGTGGAATATGGGGAAAGTGCTTTTTAATTTTGGGGCTCTTTTGGCTTCTGTGCTCTAAAATCCGTCTGACGTTGCAGAGCTAAGTGGCGAACTGGGATCATCGGTGCTGGGTGCATTGGCTGCATGCTTCTATCTGGAAGTGGCTGTTTAGCATAAACTAAATCCCTAAAAGTGGTTCTACCGGAGCTTTTTGCACCAGGTGGTGTTCCTGGTCTCAGTGCATTGCATGAACAGAACCTGTAGGTGAGAGCTGAATTACAGGCAAGCTTCATGTGTTGGGAACGGCCTCTGCTCTGCGTCCTTCTTCCAAAACCTGTACGTGGGAAAAGGCACGGTCTGTTCTCACCAAGCCCAAGGAATCAATCATGTGGGAACACAAACTGAGTATCCATGACACTGACTTAGTTTTTTTTTTAAGTGTAATACAATCTGAGCATCATTCGTTTGCTTTCAGTTTTGAGTCTGGAGGGTGTGCTTACTCTGTTTTCAACTTCTGTGCACAGCTAGGAGTGCACGGAGCGCTTTTAGATGAGCACAGGACCTCTCCTGTTGCTGGCTGTAGGAAAGGGTTTGTTTTATCTGTCAAGGAAAAGTGTTCACCGAAACTTGCTACAGTGTAAATGGGCTGCTGCTAATTGCTGTCCCTGTCTGTACTGCTGTGATGGATCTGGTAGGAATGAGAGGCTATGAACCATTAATCACAGCCTTCTAAACTGAGAATATCCCTTCCCCAAATGCCTTACACAAACTGAAGATGAAGAGGCAGTAAAAACGCTGCAGGAACAGAAACATTGGCTTAAGCACCGCTTTGAAAAGATTCATAAGAAATAGTTGGGTTTAGCAAATACAGACACCTTTGATCTTGAAGGAATCTCAGTTACTTTGTGTAGTTCACCCCTTATGAATTTGTCTTTAAGCTCGGTTTCAATGTAGTTTTCAGGTGGAAGTTCAGTGTGAATATGTGGAGTTTGGGTTAGTCTGGGACCTTTGAGCATAGGATTGTGAAAAGAAGTTTCCAAAAACAGTGGGTTTTATAGAATCAGTGGGTTATCATAGAATCACCAAAGTTGGAAAAGTACCTACCAGATCATCCAGTCCAACTATGACCAACAGATCTCACTTAGTGATTAGTGTTATCACTGATGAGCTTTTACAGCACCTCAGTCTGCATGGCTGAGAGCAGCCCCTGTCCCACTGGATCAATCTGAATGGGGATCCATCTCCACTCCCCAGTAGCACTCCTTGCAGCCCCGTTTCCTGGTGCACATGAGAGGCACTGGTTCAGAGCACACAGGGCTGTGACTGTCTGTGTGACAAGGGGGTGGTGGAACCCTCCTATGGGCATCGTGCTGCAGAGTTGGGAACTTGTGGGGTTTGGAGGTTGCAAGGCTCCAGCTGCCCCATCTGCTGCTCTGCCTTCCTGTGGGAGCAGGCTGGTTTAGCTGGGCTTTTGCACTTGTTTAATAATTGCCAGCGTGGCTTTTTTTAATGCAGTAGGATTTCTGTTGTATCTTCAGAAAGGTCTTTCAAAAGCATATGTGGCTCAGGAATAGCAAATGGCTGTTTGGAAGCCAGAGCTCTGCAGGCTGTGCCCTGCTGCAGGAGCCAACACAGGCACTTCTCAGGGCAGTGCCTTTCTCTGACTTTGGTTTAAAACAGTGATCAGACGTGGAGGTGCCAGGAATGTCGGAGTGTTTCCATGCCAGCCCTGCAGCTGTTAAAGGACGCAGACTTGGGATAAGGCTGAAATAAACATCCACTTTTTTTCTTTCTATTGAATGTTTAAATGAATGAAAGCTGAGCTCTTAACCTTCTGTGTTTTCCAACTTAAGCACGTATTGAGCTGAGGAAATACAGTGGAGCACAGCGCCTGGCATAGGTGCCTTCTGCCTTTCTGCCTTCCAACCCCTGCACTGCCATATCTCCTCCCGAGCCCCACTGTGGGATCCTGCCTTCCTATTACCATCAGAGACAAACTGGAGAAAGGAACTTACTTCATAAGCAAGCCCAATATTAAACATATAAATAATGCATCCTTCAGCATTATTTATAATGCAGGAGCATCACTGTGCTATATCATATGCAATTTCACTTTGCCTTGTTTTAACTGCTTTCCTGCCAGGCACATCCTTCAGTAGGTTTGAAAGCAACATCAGCTGCTTGTGTGATGGCTTTTTACTTGTATTTTATCTCCTCCTTTACTAGTTATGTTGTGCTGAGAAACCTTTTCACATGCAAAGCATAGAAAAAGTGTAAATCCTAATATCAGCAGGTATGATGGCATTTATAAGACACTGAGTTACAATACCATTTGGATTTCCAAGTGAAAAGTGCCCTTTGTGGCAGAAACGGCCAGCAGGGTTAGAGCAGCTTCAGGCTCACTTCTTGGTGTCAATGCTGTGCTCAGAGAGTGGCTTTAAAGTTATTTTGGAATGAGAATAGAGTGTTCTGTTTCGCTGGTCAGTTGCCCTATGCAGACCAGTTTGCGTTTATAGGGAATGCTTTGGTGCCCTGCACAGACACATGCAAAGTCTGGAATAACAATACTGAGGTTTATCTTTGGAGGATCAAATGAAGGCTGCAGTTGAATGTTCCATTTGTTTCTTAATGAGCGTTGTCAGGCTGTGCCCTACGCTTAACAAAAGCATATGTGCAGATATTGTTCTGTTATGATTACAATATAATTATATCATGTCTGTAATGGGTTACTGCATCTGGCCTTTTCTTGGTTTAGGAAACTTAGAATAAGATTAGTAGATAACTTCAAAATGCATCTAATTTTTTTTAAGCAGTGCTTTCTCTGTTGGCCAATTTCCCCTCCACTGATGTTTGAGAGAAGAGTCTTTGGGGTCTGGGATGGAAAATGGACTTTGTGACTAAAGAAAGCACTTCTGATTATTTTGTGCCTGTAATTGTTTTGTATTTAAAAGCAGCAGCAGAAGAAGAATAAAAACAAACAAAAAACCCACACTTGAAGTAGCAAAATTTAAAAAAAAGCAAAAGAAAAACTCCAACTTGGAAATGAAATACTTGAGTTCCATTGTGCCAACGTGCTGTTCTATGAGGAGGCAGTGTTTCACCTTTACCTCCTTGTAGCACTTTGCTCTGTCCCAGCCTTTGCTACTGACACAGTGTGCTGTGGTTCAATGAAGGACCCTTCTTTGATGGGGGGGGAAAAATGGAGTGTGTAAAGCACAGCAGTGGCTATTCAGGTTTGTATTTGCTTTTGGTTGGGTGTGTGGGTGGGAGGAATCAACTTTATTTGCTGATCAGCCCACTTCATAACATGCTTCTGTTTTGCCTGACTGCTGCCCATTGTGTTAGGACACATTCTGTTTCCTAAGGAACAGGGAAAAAGGGACAAAGTGATGCACAAGTGTGAATGGCTGCCCCTAAAATCTTTCTCACCTGGAATGTGTGTGTGTAATCCAATGGCAGGGGATGTGCTCTGTGTGCTGTCACCTCCTGCTTCGTCTGCACTATTTGCTTTATTTTATTTCTGCAAAGCTTTTTTTCTTTTTGGTTCAGAATTTAGATTTTTTGGGCAGCCTGCTCTGGTTCTGTTTGAATGATGCCTTCTGTGTGAGATTAATGCCTGTAGGTGCGATGGTAATAGAAATAATTAATGAAGGGCTCTTTAATTCTTCATCATAAATGTTCTATGGCATGTTTAAAATACAGCTAAGGCAGAGCCGTACGCACCAAAACAGACACAGCCACTTACAGCAACGCGGGGCTATTAAAATACAGAGTTGTATTACCAGTGACCTGTGCTCAGCAGGCATTTAAAATCCCACAGTCCTGGGCAGGAATGAGAAAATAAGAGATGCTGAGCACAAGCTTCCTTCGTGCCCATAGCCTGAGCTGCATATCTTGATGGTTTCACCACATCTCACTGCTCTTCTGGTCTGAGCCTTCTATTACTATGCTTCTCCACCTGCTTCTTCAAGAGTTTGGTGTGTGCTTCCCATTGCTTGGTTAGCCCATGTTGCAGCTGGCGTGTGTTTGTTTTAGTGATTGCTCCCGCAACAGGCTGTGGGGATCAGCCTCTTCTCACAGGCAACAGTGATAGGACAAGAGGTGATGGCTTTAAGTTGCACCTGGGGAGGCTCAGGTTGGATGTTAGGAAAAATTTCTTCCCTAGAAGAGTGGTGCTGCGGTGGCAGAGCTGTCTGGGGAGTGGTGGGGTCACCGTCCCTGGAGGTGTTCTGGAATCATGGAGATGTGGCACTGAGGGATGTGGTCAGTGGGGGTGGTGGGATGGGTTGGGGTTGGGGATTGTGGTGGTCTCTTCCATCCTTACTGATTCTGTGATTCAGCAGTGTTGTTACTGGAGCAGCGAAGCACCCGAGGCTGTAAAATACAAAGCAAGGAAGTTACAGTTGTGTTTTCTGTGTGTTTTCAAGCTTCTGTGTTGAAAGCTGCTGTAGGTGCAGTTCCAAGGCAGGGCTTGGAGGGATCTGTGTGTGCTGAACGTGTCAGTGCCCGGAAAGGACTCTGTTGGTTAATTTCTGTTCAAGGCTGGAAAAAGCTTTCACAAGCACCTGTTCTTGGGGTGTCCCTTCTCCTGAGTATGCAAAGCCAAACTGTTGTGGCTTGCACAGAAAAGAGGTATGATCCTCCCCCCATAACTCAAATACGAACATTTTGGTTAAGGCAATGCCAGGACGTTGTGATATTCTGCTTTTTGCTTTAGCCACAATGATCACAGATCTCAGGTTGTTTCAGCGTGTGTTAGGGCTGGGTGACACTGGGATGTAGTCCATGGCAGTGGATCCAGGTTGCTGTAGGTCACGGTGTGACCTGGAGGAGCCCCACACCCTGCTGGCAATGGGGCTGGCCCGTGCGTCCCCTTTTCCTGAGGGGTTCAAGGCACCATCCCAGGGAAGGAATCCAGCTGAGGACCAGCAGGAGTCACAGCAGAGCTGCAGTGCCCTTTCTTTCCCTTGTCCTTCAGCTCAGGTATACAGCTCGTGTTTATTTTTCTTTAGCTGCTGGAGAAAACAAACAGCTGAGTCTAGAAAAGACAGGATTTTCTAATCTCCCATAAAAAGGCTATGGAAATTTGAAAGGAAAGGAAGATGATAGTATCGCCCGCACTGAGACGGCAATTATGGGTCCTGGGAGGAAGTGTATAAAGCCTTATTGAGTGAAGATAGCTGAGAAGGCTGTTGGGGCCTGCATGGTGCGAGGAAAAGGCTGGAGGAAACCCTTATCAGACCTGTTATCCTGCCTCTGTCATTCCCATACAGATTAATGAGCTCCAGGATGCCCTCAGCCGTGTTCAGGCCGGGGTCTGTTTATCCCAAAATAGAAGGTGCTGCCTTGTGCCAGAGTGTCATATTCCCAGGCCAGCAGCCCCATTGTGTTTTATTACCCCATTGTATTCAGGGGTTACATCCGAACTTTTCCTCTTAGCTCCTTAATCACTGTTTTGATGGATGAGCTCCATGAGAAATGCCGCCGCAGCCATCTCCGCCACCGGTTCTGCATGGATCAAAATGGCTCCTCTGCTTCTGGCTGCTCTTGCTCCAGCTCTGGGCGAAGCAAGGAGGGGATGGATTCCCTTCTGAGCAGGGACATGGGAGCCCTCCCTGAGCCATGCAGGCAGCCGTAAGCCTCGTGAACCCACAGCCATTAACGCTGCGGGGCGTGCAGTTCCCTCCAGGGCTCCCGCGTCTGCTGCCATTTCCCTGGTGCAATCCTGGGGAATTATCCATATCTCTGACAAGAGAATAGGTTACTAATGCACCAACACAGCTGTTTTGACACTTTTGATGAATAACATTCAATACTATTAATTGGAACAATTGCTTTTCATTTAACTAAATCACTAGAATTGCTAAACTAAATTGAAACGGAATGTAATTTTGCCTCGCTCTCCTTTAATATGGGCCTCTAAATGTCTTCTCCCTGAAGAATTAGTAACTTAATCACCTAACAGTGATAACTGTTTCATAGCCCTCAGCTGGAAGGCTTTCCTGCTAAGCAGTATTGCATGGGAGTAGAGTGTTACAACAGGGAACGAATCCCATCTCTTTCCTTTCTCCTCTTTCTGCTGCAATATTAATCACATTAAAAATGATTCTCTTCCTCTTTTTCTGTTCCAGCAAGATCTTTATAGATCATCGTAATCCCCTCCCCCCCCCTTTCTGCGTTGTATCAATCACTTGACACGGCTAACAGGGTGCACAACAATTATAGCTGTCCATTACGTTTGAGATGGATGTTTGCTGTCAGTGACTGTGAGGAGGGCTCTTGTTCATTTTCCAATGAACTCGTCATCCAGTGTGCAACGCAAACAGCGCAGCGTAACGTGCTGACCGAAACGTGCTGCATGGGTGCGATGGGAGGGCAGACGTTTATCCGCATTGCTTCTGATTTTGGGTTTTTGTTTTGGAATTACTTAGAAAGGATCATGGTATAAATAAGTGAAAATGCTCTGAAATGTATTTACATTACTAACAGGAAGCCATTAACCACTGTCAGTGGTCCCCATTGTCAACTGTGTCTCTAAAAGTCTGTCAAGTTGGACTTCTATCTATAGCTTCAACATCCTGCTTGTCTGTATCGGGCCATATTCATAGAATCATTTGAGTTGGAAGGGACATTTAGAGGCCATGTAGTCCAACCCCCTGCAGTGAACGGGGACACCACAGCTCCATGGGGTGCTCAGAGCCCTGTCTCCTGACCTTGGGTGTCTCCAGGGAGGGGGAATCCACCAGCATATTATTGATAGCCATTTTACTTGTTCTGTGCTACACAAAACCGGTACTGTGATCAAGTTTCTCAATATTATTTAATAATAATATGTTTTTATGTGACCTTAAATTCATGTCTTTGTAATTTATCCATGAGATTCTGTCACTGTGAGGTAAAGGAAAGTGGGATTAAGAGGGGAAGCCTTCTGCTATAGCCAATGGCACTTGCATGGCTTTTATTTCATGGCCTCTTGCCCACACTGGTCCACGTTACATTTGGGAAAATGTCCCAAAATGAAGTGCTTTGACTGAGTTATACAGAAGATTATTGGCAAAATTCAGTTTGCCAGTGAATTGTTTTGTGCTCTTTCTTCTAAATTCGCAGTTGATCTTTTTCTGGCAGTGACTGTTTTGCAGACCAAAATGCAAAGCAAAGCTGTATTATTGCTTAAATTTCCTAAGATCTAGTTAATAATAATGTCACTCCTTTGGGATAGTTTTTAGTGGGATTTGAAGTGCTAAGAGAAAGCCTGGAGGTCTCTGTTGATGCACAGGGCAGGAAGATGCCCAACTGAGCCATCAGGAAACCTGAAGCAAATGAAATAAAAGTCAAATGGATGTAATTTGGGATATGCTAGATATTCATTTTTGCTTTCTCGGATGTGGGGAGGGACAAAGTAGTCTTTGTTGTAGGTTAAATTGCCCACCTGTTTTTTGGGTTACAGTTAATTCATTCAGATCTGCTGCTGGGATTTTGCCAGCGTTTCCCTTCCTCGCTCACTGACAATAGGCCTTTCCTACAGGGCAGAGCTGTGCGGGTTCCTGCAGGGTTCAAGGCTGCTGCTCTCTGAGGTGGTGCTTTTCTACGTGCATTATTGTCTCTGCAGCTGAGACTGCACAGTTCTGTCCCAGTCGTGGTCCACTGAATCCGACAATTGACTTTAGTAAGTCTGACGAACACAGATACCTTTAATGAACGGTAAATAGATCTGAGATGTTTCCCACCGGGTGTGGGGTTTTATGGTATGATTGGTCACTGCTATTTTTTCTGTAATCATCTCATTCTGTGGTGCTTTGGCTTTGACAGGTGGTTAACTTACTGGTATTGGTTCTGTTTCCTGACTGAGTGACTTCCTAAAATGTTAAAATGTGGACTCTGTTCACCAATTGCTGGTGAATACCTGTAACTGTGGTACTTGTGATCTGTGAAATGCTTCAAGCATTCACTGATATGAAATCATAAGGAAGTACCTCGTGACAGATTAAGCTGAGAAAAATGTAAAGAAGCAGCTACAATACCAGGTGCTTATATGAATCAAACCGCTGAACTTGTGTTGGGAACTCAGACTCTTTTTCAGGGTCTGGTGTGATAGGATGGGGGGAAATGGTTTCAAAGTAAAAGAGGGGAGATATAGATTGGATATAAGGAAAAAGTTTCTGACAGTGAGGGTGGTGAGGCAGTGGCACAGGTTGCCCAGAGATGAGGTGGTGCCCCATCCCTGCAGACACCCAAGGTCAGGCTGGGAGGCTCTGAGCACTGATGGAGCTGTGAGTGTCCCTGTTCAGTGCAGGGGAGTTGGATCAGATGGCCTTTAATGGTCCCTTCCAACTCAAATGATTCTATGATTCTTTCCTCTCAGTGCAGCTGGATGGGCTGGGCCATTGCATGACTTTCCTGCAGGACAGAAATGCACATTTGCTATGCAGCTGGGCATCCCATTCATCTAATGTCGCTCTTCTTTCCTTCCTTCTTAATGCTCTTTGCTTCTCATGCTCCACTCTCACTATCTGCATTTACATGCACCAAACCTTTGTAATGCTATAGAATATGCATTGATTTAAGGAGGCAGTCAGAGCTGGGGATGGCATAAGGAGAATGTCCACCTAAGGCTGAAGTTCTTCTGCATATGGCAGTGATTTACAGAGCCGCTGTGACTCTGTCTGGTCACTTGCAAGGTACTTCTAAACATAACTTCGTTTAGTCCAGTATCTGGGAGAGGAAAGGGAAGTGTGATAAAGCAAATGATGGAAACTTGCAGCTAAAAGTGTTTTGGCAGCTGAGGCCTGCAGTGGTGCTGCTTGAAAGATGAGCACTCTGTGAATTGAGGGCATCTCAGGAGAAGTAAATCTGCCTCCTCCAACACAGACTGAGCGCTGGCCCAAAGACCCCGGGTAAATAAGAATCAAACTTCACTACAGGACATTTATGTGGTCGTGATTTATTAGTGCTCTCAAAGCCTTTGAACCTTTGCAGCCCTTTGGGGGAAATGGTGTGTTACAGGGGCTTAAATAAATAAATAAATAATAAGAAGAAATACATGCCTATAGCTACAGGAAAAACCTATTGTGCCATTTGTTCCAAAAGCCTTGACACGTTCAGGGCTTTTTCCTGAATTTGATTTTTTTTTTTATAGGATTTTGGTCAGTCAGCCAGTGCTGTAGGAAATAAAACAACTCTCTGACAGATTCTTGTTTCTCAGTCCCTTTCCCAGCAACTTCCCCCTCTGGTAAAGCGAACTGAGCTGCAGGATTCTGATGGAAAAATCAAACAAACCTGCCGAGCGTGGCTGAGGAGTAATAGAAAACTAGTTGGATCTCAAGGCCCTGCCAGTACAAGTTTAACGTGGGGTTGTTTCTTCACCAGATGTCAAATATCCTTTTCCATCTTGCTGTGGTGTATTGTGTCCTTGGTTCATCCTTCTGTGAGAGACTTTGGCGTGCTGACTGCTCGGGACGCAGTTGTCTCTGTGTGAAGGCTCTCTAACCCTCTGTACAGCCCACCTCGCTGCCCTACATGCATTATAAAATATGTCTGGAGACATAACTACGGCCCGTGCTCTAATTGTGTGTTATTTGGCTCTGAGGAAGGAAACTGGTATAAGGCAAAACATATCTGTTTCTTCTGCAGAAACCTCGGCTGTATTGGAGTTGATTGGGATTTGACATTGGTTTCTGTTACTGGGAGGCAGTTTGTACCTTCTTTGGGACAGTGCAGCTGGTTGTATTCTCCAGGATGTGGGGTACCCTGTATATGGCACTGTGTGAGAAGCTGTAATATAGAGAAGATAGGAGGTAAGCTGTATGTGCCACCAACACGTGACTGTTTGGTGGCTTCTTGTTGGTTGGAATGGAGGACATGTTTTGGTGTGTGACAGGTGTCTGGTTTGTTATGTATACTTATGGGTCAATACTAATAATTGGGCCAGGCTGCCCTGGGTCCATATTAAATATGGAGGTTGGCGGCCCTGCCTGTGGCAGGGAGGTTGGAGCTTGGTGGTCCTTGAGGACCCTTCCAACCCAAGCCATGCTCTGGTTCTATGAAAAACAATTTTATTTTAAGAAGTATTGGAATTCTTGGTTGTTTTGTGGTGATCTCTGTTAATGATTTCTATACCAGATAATGTCGTTAGGAGATACCATCTTCCCTCACTCTGTTATCCTTCTCCCTTTTTACACTGATAAAAGGTAGGAGAATAAGGTTTGAGTTCGAAAAGAAATCAATTAAAAAAAAAAAAATCAACCCACCCCCTTGGCAATAATTACCTGTTCCTTGTCGGTCTTCCTGTGAACCATTAGAGAATGCTGAAACTGAACCAGAAAAAAAATGAGTACTTTTAGGAAACCACTGTGGTATAAAGTCAACTGTGTGCATGGGTCTTCTGCTGTTGGGAAGCACAGCAGGGTCGGCTCTTCTGCCTGAGAAGCTGCTGCTGCAGCTCCATCCCTGCACTGACACAGCTGGTCTGAGGTGTCTGCTGGAAGCCTGAGCCTGCCTAAGGAAAGCTTTCTTCCTGGAGCCTAGAGGAAGTTAAGGATGAGCCAAGGCTTGTAATGTTCTATCATAGTAACTATAATTTAATCCTTAGACATTGTTTCCAACATCTGTAGCCCAGAAGCAGAGTGTGCTGGGGATTCACAGGTGTGATAAGTCATTCTGATGGTCCTGCAGCTCCAGGACATACTTCATCTTTCACGTGTATGTCCTGGAGGACTGCATGCAGGTGGCATGGCTGGGCTGGAGCTGTGCTGCTGCTGTGCTGTGCATTGTGGGTGAAGGTGATCCAGGTCTTCCTGTGCCAGACATGGAGAGTTGCAAGGTGGGTGATGATAGGGCATGGAAATGTGCTCTCAGCCTCCTTTTTCTACTTGGCTTCTTCCTCATTGCCAGCTTCCTTCTGGCTTCTCCTGGTCTTCATCCCTTCTGACCTCAGGAGAATCCCTTGGTTTTGGTGCTATCTGCTTTGTGGAGCCTTCTGCTTGCTTCTTGCACTCGTGCAGGTAGGGCAAACGATGCTTTGCGTAGAATGAGAAACTCTAATTTTGCGAACTTCTTTTCTAAGTTTGCAAACTTCTAAGAAAAAGATGAGAACGGCTGAGGCAATGGATACGGAGTGGCACTGTTTGGGTGTTGGGGGCTCAGCACAGCCCTCTACCCACTCTGCTCTGAATTCTGCAGCAGTTCCTCAGCCACTGCTGCCTCCTCACATCTCCAATTCTCTTGAGCAGATGGCAGTGGGTGTGAATGGGGATGGCGGTGGCCCTGAGGGGTGCAGAGGTGGCTATGTGTTATCAGTGGGACCAAATGGACTTGGGGAGGATCTGCAATGGCAAGACTGGCTATACATGGCTGTAAGCTCTGCTATTTGTCTTTAATGTCTGAAACGGGGAGTGCCTTTCCTGTGTGCTGTTCTGGAGGATATCCCCCTGGCCTCAGAACGAGCGTGTGTGCCTGCAGCTAATGAGAAATGCTGGAAGCGGGGTCCCAAGAGATGATTAAACCCCACGAGCCAATTAAAAGGAGTGTAATTACACAGCAGGGACAAGTTGTTAAACAAGCTAGAGGTTATTGTCCTCAAATCAACATACTGGAACAGCCAGAAAGAGCCTACCAGGAAATCTCTGCCAGAGCAGTTCTGCTTGACATAAGGCTTCTTTTGGGGAGGTGCAGGAGCTGGATGGGGAGGAGTGGACTAACATGGCATTTTGCCTTTTGTCTGTGTCTGTAGGTGATGATAAGTGCTTGGGGTAGAGAAAGCTGGAAAACAACTGCTGTGTCTGCAAGTTGAGCTGTCTCCTGGCTGGTGAATGGAAAGTGTAACCCAAAGTGCTTCCCGGCGTGGTCTCTTGCCAGGCTGGGAGAGAGCGGGATGTGAGTGGGTACAGAGATTGCAGGAACCCATTGGCACAAAGGGCGATGTCTGGGCATTGCTTTGGGCTCTGCCAAACTGCAAAAGAGAAACTTTGTGCACAACGCGGGTAATGTGTAGTGACTGATGGGTTCTTTGCTTTTATCTGCTCATGGGTGTCTGCAGACTTGCAACATGATGGTGTTGAAAAGGTTTGATTTAACTTTTTTTTTTTTGCTTGGATTGAGTGTAGGGAATGTGGAGTTCAGTATTAGCAGTGTGAGCATTATTAGTTACTGGTGTTGGGGGAAATGAGTCACATCCCACTGTTTCTGTGCTGCGTGTATCCAATCCCAGGTGTGTAAACCTAAAGCTGTCTTGTCTGACCTCTAGGAGTCCTTATTTGATAGGGACCCTGCGAGGCCTCAGCATGCATCTTCATCTAGAGTCTGAATTAGCTGAAGGCATTGATTGCTGGTCCCCTGTGTGTCCTGACCACTAGGTGACATCACACACTTAGCATATTTTGTGAGCACTTCCACTGGAAATGTTTCACGTGTAACCCACAAACTTGGTTTTGCTCAGGCAATGCTTCTGCTTTTCAGACGTGTCTGTACTCGAGCTCTATGTGATAATAGAAGGCAAGCTAAAGAATATGGATTTAAGCACAGAGCAAATGAGTTTTCCTAAGACAGAGTGGCTTGCTCCAGTAAAAACTGAGCTAGCTCTGTTCTGTTGTCAGTCAAGCTTTTCTTTAGGTGAAGAACTCAAATGCTGTATGTTTGGCTGGCTCTGTGTTCTCAGACACTCTCCTGTGTATCCTGTGACCGATAAATCCCCTTTTTGTTGAGATGGCTGTAAGTTTGGCATTCTGAAGGCCTTCTGCTTTCATTCCGGAGTCTTACAGCTGCTCTTGTGATGTCAGAGTAGCAATAGGACTTTGAAATTCTTTGATTACAATAGCATAGGGCATGTTTGTTTGCCCTTGTATTCGGGCTTCAGCCTGTAGTTAGGAAAATGAAAGCAGATCTACCTTTAAAGCGAGCCTCTCTAGAGGGCAGAGGGGCCACTCAGCTGTGAAAGGTGACAACACGGGGCGAATTCAGCCTGGGGAAAGCACGTGAAGCTCTGCTGACTTCCAGGGATGGTCTGGGTCTGCTGTATCTTTTGTTTTACCCAACTGAAAAAATTGCTCCCTCGTTGGAAAATCCCCATGGATCAGCTTCTCAGTCAAGGTCACATCCCCATCTCTTGTACTTTTCTTGGCCATTATTTCAAGTGATAGATGCACTATTGACTGGCAGCAGTGACAGAGCTTGGAATGATGGGGGAACTGAGGCATATTCAACACACTGGCACACAGCTAACTCATGCTAATGTTCAATAATCCCATCCTGCTGCTACACTCTAATGGCTGTGGGCTTGATAGAGCCCCCTCATTGAACTGGTGTATTTCTTATGGGCCTGCCCGCCCATCCTTCATGAATTTTTATTAAACAAAACTGTAAGCGGATTGATTTTGTACTCCTTTATTGCATTTTTATTTAATTCCTTTCAATGGTGGAGGCTTCATCATGTTATCTCGGTGTAAATCATGCTGGGGCAGCATGCCAAAAAAATAAAAAGACTACAGGATCATACTTGCATCCAGTGTAAATTTCACTCCTATAACCTTTATTAGCATGGATTCATTGATTTGCTTTATTTTATCTTAAATTTTTTCTTCCTCCTCACCCCTCTCTTTCCTCCCCAGTACCTCCTTTTAGTTAGGCTTAGGTCAGAACTTGACAGCTCTACTTTTAAATAAAGGAAGCCAGGAAAAGAAATAAATTGATTAACCAGGGCTGCTTTTCTGTAACGCCCAGCTGAGATCTTCCTGCTGCTGGGAGTTCTGTGGGCAGTCACGGCTGTGCTGCGATGGGATTGCCAACAGGAGCAGGTTCCTCCCATGCCACCCCCCCAGCTGCTTGCTGGGCTGTTTCCCCTTCTCACAGAAATCTGGACCAACGTTCCTGTCCTGAGCCCCTGGCAGTTGCTTTTCACCATCTCTCTGTGCTCTCTGCCCATGGCTGAAGCTTTCAGCAATAATAATGAATCACCTTTTAGCGTATCTGGACTGGGAGCTCCTGTCTCCTGAACTCAGCCTTGTGTCTTCTCACTCGTGTCCATCCAAAAAAAGAGTTTGAGCCGTGTTTGTCAGCGCACCACCTAAATACGGCTTTCTATGAAGCGCGGTCAGTGGATAAACAAGGCACCAGTAGGTGGCATGCGAGAATCTATCCCACGGTCCGGCTGTGCTCCAGGTGGGCTATAAACTGTGAACTCTGAGCTTTGAAACAGGCGATGGCTCCCGCAGTGCCTCGGCTCTACTGCGGCCCTGGAGTGCCGTGGGGTGAGCTGTGCCATCTGCCAGCTTCGTGGTGTGGGTAGGCTATGGATGACCAGCACGGGGTTACAAGCTTGTCCAAAAGTAGATTTTGTTGTTACGTGACGTCTTTTGCTTGTTTGTGGTTGGCTGTGGTCATGCACGTTCCTAATCTAGAAGCACACTAGGTGGGATCCGTGCTCCTTCTGTAAGTTATACGTGCTTGATGCAATGGCACAAAGGAAAACGTGGTAAAGGCAAGAGAAAAAGGCACTTAAAATATCTTTCTCCTGACTGATGTATGTCTTGATCCTGCCCAGGATACGCTCCTGATCTGCTGAAAGCAGAGCCTTGTGCTCTTTTAAGCTGCCACTGCTGCTGATGGATGTGTGAGGGTTAGCTTTGTCTCGGGGAACTGGAGCCCTTGACTTCCATAGCAGCTGCTTTCTGAGGCAGAAGGCAGTTTCCCACTGAACTGTGGAGCTTTAATGTGACTCCTGAATTTCTAGTTCTGTTCAGAAGGTAAGATGCTGCTTTGTTTCACAAACACTGCTCTTTGAGGCTGTTGGAGCAGAGCTGCAGCGTTCCCTGGTGAGAAATCCTGGGCTGAGCAAGCAGGTGCCGGTGTGCCATGGTGAGACCAAGGGGTGTGATAACCTCCCCTGGGCGCTTTGCAGGGGACAGCACAATTCCTGGCCCAGCCCAGGTCTGTCCTGAGTTAAGCCTAGAGATGGACTTCTGGCCCAGGCCGTATCGTAGCTAAGGCAGCGTGTGAAAACAGGACACGAGCAGAAATTTCTTCTGCATCAACTTGCAGTGAAACAAAAATTTGAAGACTCCTAATTTTTATGTCTTAGTTGTTCGCTGGTATCTATTAGCTTATTTTATCACTGAGCTGGTAATTGCTAGTCATGGTTCCCATGGTGGGCTTGCTCAGAAACAAAACAAAAAGGCTGTTCCTGCCCCCAAAGTGCAAATAGTTTAAATGTAAGGTAGGAACAAGGAGGTGATTCACTGACACAATAGCTGGTACTCATTAGCGAGTCTAACCATTGTTGTGGCTTTGTATGTCTCCCAGGGGGAAGGAAGGAGGAAAAAAGAGAGAAACAGAGAAAAAGAGAATAAGAATAATTCAGTGCGTTAGGACCAGACACCTGATTTTTCAGAAATAACAACATTCACTCAACAGAGAACTCTCAAACGTTGCTGAAGTCGGGTCTAAAAGCATTTAGGCACTTTCTCAATTCAGTTGTTAGCCTCTTAATGCTACCATTTAATTTCCCGTAGGAGTTTGACATGAGTATTCAAAGGTAAAGAGGGACTGAAATGGCATCTTGCTGTGTGTTAAGGATTGTCTAACGGAATACATGCAGGAGCCAAGAAGGGGCTCCTTGGTTGCTGCTGGTCTTGTCCTGCCTTGTCCTCGCAAGGGATGCATTCCTGATCTGTGTGCAAACAGATCAATTTGTGGCTGAATTCTGCAGGGGGTTATTCTTTTTAAAATCTAAAATGACCAATAGTTTGCAAATAGTTCTGGGTCAATTTATTGATGGGGGGGGGGGGGGGGGGGGGGGGGAAGGAGGTAAAGCAGTTTCAGGGTTGGAGGGGGAGCAGCATCTTTTGGCTGATAATTGGTGCAGGACAAAGCCAGTCTGAGTGGGGTTAATGCATTGGTTGTTCACGGTGGTTGGGAAGAGTGTTTCTTACAGGAACCACAGTGCTAATCAGAAAACAAAGATGGCGATCTAGAAAGCTAATGACATTTCAGTTGATTTGATTATAACATAATGATTGTTTAAAACTGTCACTTCTAATTTTGTTAGAAGAAATAATGAGTTACTTCCATAAGATGGAGGAATATATGAAACGTCAAGGAGGAAAGTCTCAGGCCATTAGAGATGCCCTGCATTTAGGGGATGCTGGGGAGGGGGGAATGGATTGCTAAATTAACATAGAGGGATTTAGAGGGTCTTGACCTTTTCTTAACCTTGTATGCTTGAGTTTTAGAATGAAGTTGCTGTCCTTACCCTCAGAAGGGGGGAAAAATAAATTGCTGGCTTAGGGGGGGAAGAGGGAATATTTATCTAAGTCAAAGTGGTGGCTGGAGAGAGAGGTGTGATAGGGCTGTTTCCTGCTGCCAGCTTGGTTCACCTTTAAGTCACATCGTGTGTTCAAACACTTAATAATAAAAACACAAAAGGAACTGTTTTTGTCCCTCAGTCTTGTGAGATTTATGTACTTTTGTAAAGCTGAGGACAATATACTGTACATAAACCAAGCTAGAACTATCTAAATTGTTAAGGTTTAAATGAGCTCTCTGCGTTTGGATGGATTTCTAAAAGCTGTTTATATTTTTCCTTTCTATCTCTATGCCATCCCTGCAGAAGTACCTATGGGGACTTCTGTTTGTATAATCAGAAACACCTGATTGGTGCTGAAGTCTGAGACTATTTTGGGATGCAGACCCATGCCCTCTGTGGGTATACTGATGAAATTCTGCAGTTCTGGACATGTCTCCTCCTTCCTTGGAGGTGGAACTATGACCTTGGCAGCAGGCTTGAAAGAGGCAGAAAGGTGAAGGCAGAGTGGCTGTTTCTGTCGAGGAAGAGCTGAGCTGTGCTGTACGTGAGGCTGCACACACCTCCCGGCTTCTCTGCTGCAGGTGAGATGCAGACCTCCCACAGCCCAGCCTCCTGTTAATGTGGAAATCTCAGTGCATTGACTTGAGCTCAAACCTCTGTGCCTGCATCTTGCTTCTCTCCCTGTCTTAGTCTTTCTTGCCATGTAATCCCACAGTCTGGCAAGCTCCATAATAAGTGCAGATAGATGAGTGTGTGTACATCTCCATTAACATGACTGTGCAGGCTAATGATGGGGACCTCCTGCTGCTCTCCGCTTGTTTTCTGTTGATTGTTATGTAATGTTCGGCAGCGGGAGGTAAATTCCTCTCCAATTTTGAGACCCGTTGCAGCATGCAAACCCCACTGTGAGAAGTCACGGTGATTGAGCTTTCGAATCAAGTCCCATGCTGATAACTATAAATCAGGCCTATTATACACTCCGACCGACAGCCGGAAACCTTCCGTACTGCATGTGGCACAGCGGAGTCTTGGAGCTGCACTGGAGTTTGTTTTGTAACTGTGAACACTTGTGTCTTTGAAAGGCTGTGATTTAGGTTTGGTGGGATGTTTGTGTTCTCTCCGATGAAGGGTCGCAAGTGTGCTGGGTGCTGAAGGTCAAGTTGGTGCTTGGGGTGTTCCTTTGAAGGCTCGCTCCTGCCCTGCATGCCGTGCTGTGGGATTGCAGGGCTGGAAACGAAAGAGCTCTTCTAGTGGTGGGGTTTGTTCCAGCTGCTCCTCGGTCAGCATTGCCAGGCAGGACTGATCTGTGCTTTAGGAAAGTGCTCCAAATTACCTTCTGTTTGCTTTTTTTTTTTTTTTTGAGGGGCTGATATGTTTCAATTTGGGTCAAGATTTTAGGTGTGCAAAAAGCAGGAGGGACTGCCAGGAACCTTCCTAAGCCCTTCCAGCATTGCTTGTAGGCATCTTTTGGACCTGGAAGTTAAGCAGGAGTAGTCCTTCCTCTAGTGAGATGAGCTGGAGGAAGCTGAGTGGCCATGCAGCAGTAAGACACATGGTGAAACAGCAAGGTTGGGTTACTGCAGGAGTTGCTGGGTTAGATGCTGAGGCCTTCTGTTATGCAAGGGGACAACTTAGTTGTTTCTAAGACTATCCTCGGAGGTTTTTGAATCTTTCTTCTTCCTGGGCTTATTTTCCTTTGTTTCTTGTCTAAATCTTTTTGTCAGTGTTTGCTGGATAACAATATGCGAGCTGTTCGGGTGTGCTGCATAGAAGAGGCTTTTTGGTGAGATTCCACCTTCTCTCTGCATCAAACTGCCTCTGGAATTGTGCAAGAATTCACTGTGCACTGCAGTCTTAAACCCCAGAAACAAATCTTAACAGAACCTAGGTGTTTTGTTTGTACTGTTGCTATTATTAGCCTTTGTGGTAGGTAGGATAACTGTTCTTTGTTGTTGAGTGGCCTTGTGATCACAGTAACATCTCCGTGTTGCCTTCTCTCAGTGGCAGACTGAGCAGATGCTTGAACTCAGCACAACCTCAGCTGCCCGACTTGGAGGTCTCCATTTCTGCAGTACTTCGATGCAGTGCTTCCAGATTAAGTTCTTAGTGCTGCAGCTTGCTGTTGCAACTGTTTTTGGCTTTGTGGAGTTCAGAGAAGGGTACTGTGTGAGAAGGACCTGAAATAGAAAAGCTGTCAGGATATTGGCCTTTTGGAATCTTGGGCTCCTTATTGTGCCATTGACTTGGATGGAGTTTTTGCACTTTTGACTTCATTGTTACGCTTTTTTTTCTTAAACTTCATTGTTGTACTGCTTAACCTTGTAAGGCTGTTACAAAGCTTAATTAATTGATAGAGTACCTTGAAACTCTGTGACTAGATCTACAGCTGGTTTCATCTGGCACGCTTCCACTGAGAGGAGCAGACCTACGCTGATGTGCATGACCAGAGAATTTGGCTTGTGAATGCAGTTGCTGAGTACCATCGTGTACATGGAAGAACAGATCCTACGTAAAAGTTATGTTCTGCTCTCCAATGAAAGGAGCTGGCCGTGAGGTAGGCCCAAATAGTTGAGTGGCAGGGTCCCAGTATAAAATTTCTCTTTTATCCTTGTTTAATAGTCAAAGATTAGCAAGCATCGAAGTAGAGATATATGGTCTAGACAGCCTGTGATGGCTAAATGATGAATGTGAGCTTGAGAGAGGCTTCAGATTCACCTCACATGCATAAATATCACAGGTGTGTGACAAGGACACTGGAGGTCACAGAATTCTATCTGTGCTCATTGATGACCTTTATAAACTTCATACTACTGGAGCATGTTCCCTCTAGGATAAGAGGAAGCATGGTCAGATGTTGTCATATCCAGAAACCTTTTCCTCGTGACATGTGGAACTCATGTCCTCATGACACAAGCTTTGCAAAGTTGTAATACATGTTTATTTTGTGGAGTATGTGGTATGTAAGTAGGTGTTTGTAATGCTTTTTCTTCCTGTCTTTTCCTTTCTTTTTCCATTCTCCTTCTAACTCTTCTCCCTATCCCACACTGTCAGTAAAATTTTACTTCTCAAAGTTGCAAGGAAGAAAGCTTTCAGATCACTCTGACTTCCTCCTTACAAATGCTAATAACTCATTTTATAGTGCATTTTCTAATGTAATTGCAGGTTCTACACCCAAGCTTTACTTCTGAAGGCTTGTAAAATAAGTGTTGTAACCTTGAGTGTATTTTGACTTTCCATAATATCAGCTAATGAAAACAGGCAAGCAATGACAAAAACTTCAGTTCCTAACCAAAAAAGCTGCAAGATTAGGGCTGCTTCCTTCAAAGAAAGCAGTCAATCTATCTTAAGTGAATTTCCTTGGTTTCTAACATTACGGTGTTAACTGTAAAGGTTGTGAGTGCGTTAATTATTAATGATAATTAACCTGGCATCTTTGGAGTGCTGGGAGAGAAGCTATGGGATTAGCAGATAGGCCCAGGGTATGCGTAGCTGCTTTTAGCCTTGTCCTTAAATTTCTAAGTATGGATAATTAAAACCTTTCTACTCCGATCTCAAGCTTGGTTTACTTGGCTGTCATACTGTAAGCTGTTGTCAATTAGCATTGTTTTTCTCCGTGCTGTTTATTTCAGAAACATAAGAATAACAATAAAAGCAAGTGCTGGCCTGTGAAGCATTTGAAGTGTTGGAAGGAGCCCCGACTGTCGCTTTCTGCTCTTTGATGTTGCGAGGCTCAGAGGGCACACACGTGTGCTGCTGTTCCAGACGTAGCACACTTGTTTGTGTTGCTCCTTCCCAGCCCCCACAGATGGGACATCACACGTTTAATCTGAGGGGCCGCTGTCACGCTGCCCGACAGACCACATTAAGCCTCCATGTAAATAAGAGTGTCAAAAAGCGTAAGGGAAATCAGTCAGCCATGTTTGTGGCACCTGAAGGAAGGACTGCAATGGTTTGGCTGGCCCCAGACTGTCTGGGGCTACGGCCTGCTGTGGTGCTGGGGCCTTCCCCTGCGCCTGGCTTTTGGGCTGTGCACAGCTTTCCTGGTGTGGCTGCTCAGCTCCATCCCCTGGGCTCTGTCTGCCCGAATCCTATGGCTGATTCTCGTAGGGACAGTGTGGGCCTTAGGCCTGGTTAGTGCTGAGGGCTGTGTGCCTGCTGGAAAAGCTTGCAGGGTATACGTTGAGTTGCTCTAATAAACCTATTGGGCATTTCTATGGAAATAGCAGAACACTTCTGTTCTGCAAAGAGGAAAATGCATTGATATTTTACTGAAGCGGCATCTTGTAAATATTACAGATAATTCACTCTTTTTCTGAGCATGTTTTGCAGCAGTAAAAGGACAATATTTGAAAGAAAATGCAGTTTTGCTTATGGTTGAAAACATCATTGTGTAGTAATATCCAGGCTTTTATTTTTATTTTTGGGGGGTGGAGGGGGTGTCCTTTCATCAGTTCCTGCTTTGTCTCGTCACAACGGTAATGAAGTAAACATATTCCTTCTTAAGGGGAAGGACCCAACTTTTTAAAGGAGAGTGGTGTTTTCAGGAGTAACTGGAATCCTTTTTGTCCTTTGGCTGTCTGACACAGGCCAAATTTTCATCAGTGTGTTAATCCAGTTAGCACTGCAGGCTGGAGGAGCCTTAATTTTCAGTATTCCTTAGTTTGAGGAGGTAGCTTGGTACACATGAGCATCTTAGATCTTGATAGATGTTTCACCTTATGTCAGTCAATGTTGATACATAGGAAATGTGATATTTATGTTGTCCCTGCAGAGCTGTGTGTCTCTGTAGGCCTGTTAATGAAAGCTGTGAGTACATCAACAGTGTCTGTGTTTGAAGTGCACATATGAGGAAACAGCACTCGAAATAACTTGGGACTGTTTGGAGGTTGGAGTACACTTTCACAGTGGTATACTGTGAGCACTTAAAAGGTGGGGAAAGTTAGACTGGTAGCAGATAACCTACATATGTGCTTGTAGATTTTTTCATCCTTTTTTATATCTATATTATTTTTATATTTTTCAGGTTTTTTTTATAGGAACAAATATGTAGTTCACTCTAAAAGTAATGCCTCCCATTTATTTCCGTGGAAACTACAGCAGGTACAAAGAGTACAGTAACACTATTTGATAGAGCAAATTCTCAACTACAAAACGCTATTTTTCAACATAATCACCACTAATAGATATGCATTTTTTTCAGTAATCAGTAAGAACAAGTCTGCATGCCACGCTCATAATAAAAAATCTGCACCAGCAGATGTGACCCGTTATCACTGTCACTGCTGTTGAAATGCACCACCCCACCTCCTCACTGTGCTCACATCCACTGTTTGGTTTCTAGAAATGTTCAGCAAGCATTGATGAATACTGGTGCCATTTTTTCCATATGAAGGGATCCAGTGACACACCTTTGCATCTTACACACTCCCATGTCAGATGTCATTCTGTCAGACTGCCCCTCTGCTGCCATCTGTTACATGGCAACAAAATGGAATGGGATATTGGTGGGAAGGTTCAACCTCTGCTGCCATCCCAGCAACATCTGCCTCTGACATTGTGGGCCAACATCATAAAATAGGAGGCATTACTTTCAGAGCAGCCCTTGTATATCTGCTCTGTAAAAGATCAAAGTTCTGGAGCTTTACTGCTTTGTTGTGACTGTGCGGATAAAGGAGTTACAGAGATGCTAAAACAGCAAAGCCTGCAGCTTTGAAGCTGGTGCATTTTGATTGAACAGAAGATGGAGATGCATGGATTGGTCCTCTCTTAGCTGTAACTGTTGAGAATAACTCCTATGTAGTTTTCTATGGTTGAAGTATGCAGAGAATACTTCAAAACTGAAGATAAATGCAAGTCTGCTACAAACTGGTGGAGCTCCACCTGAATTCAGTTCTGTCAAATCAGAATAAATTACAAAATTATCTTTATTCCTCTAATATCTCAGCTTGTGAAAGAAAAGCACAATTTTTTTTAACTTTACTGAATCATTTTTCTTTTTTTGAAATGGCATTTTGGTTTTACTTGCATTTTGCTCACTAATTTTTGAGTAGGATGCACTGAAATCGCGATCAGATTCTCTCAATCTTTTCTCTTTCAAGCACACAGAGAACTCAGGGTAATTGTGTGTATTCCAGCTGTGCTCTGCGTTGTGCATAGCCACTCTTTGTCATTTCAAAATCAAGGCTTCCTTTGTTTGGCACAATTTTCATTTACTTGGTCAGTTCCGTGGTAGTTTAAATATTGGTGTAGTGCATTTTATGCACCATCTAACGTACAGAATAATGCTGTTATGTTATGGGCTTAAGGCTATTAAGGCTGCTGAGCTTGAGGTATAGCCGTTTCCTTCAGCAGCTGAAATGAACTTGGCATCACACCAGTTCCTGCGGAAATTATAAGAATGTGCAGAACCATTCTGCTTCAGGCCCATGGATCAGAACAGAAGGTCATCACTCATTTACATTGCGGGTGAAAAGGCATTTCAGGAAACGTGAACGCTCTCAAAAGTTGCCGCCTCCGCCCTTCTAGCTGAAAAACACCCTATTTTGAAAGGTCTTCACACCAAGTGTTCCCTGGCCATATTTCAAATGCAGGAAAGCAGTCCTATTTCTAGAGGAAAACCCTAAATAATAAAGATTTTGTCAGCAAAGTGATGTAGGCCAGAGAGAAGCTAAAGGTGAGTCAAAACTGAAAAATAAACTGATTCATACAGGAAAGAAAGCATGTTTTTACGACTGTAAAACAGCTTCTATTTGGTTCCTTATACTATAATTAACACAGAATATAGCTTACGCCGCAAATTGCTGGGTTCAGCCCTTGTCTCTGAGTGCGGACTGATGCTTCCAAAAACTTCAAATTCAGGACTTCTTCATGGCGTTAACTCTTCAGGCTGTGATAGTGCTTGGGTACCTTGCTGGATCAGTTCCTAACCATCTGCAACAGGTGTCTGACAGCTTTAATAAATAATGAGGGGACCAGGGAGGCCCAGTGCCAATTCTGAGGTGCCAAAAACAGAAAGGCGCTTGCTGGTTTTGCTTTAGAAAGAAACTTCAGGTTTTTATTATTGTTATTATTGTGTTGTTTGTTTAAATTGTTTATTGCCCAGTTTTGAAATGAAAGTCCTCATGAAGCAACTGGAATGGACCTTTGTGCTGAACTTGAGCCTGTCTTTCTGTCCAAACCCACGTTACCCATTTCTCCAATGGAAAGGTGCCTCTGTACCTTCTCTGATGCTTCCTGGAGGCTACAGGGAGCCTGAGGCTGTCTGCTGGACTCCTGCCGTGGTTTTGGTGCAGAAGCATTGAGGACACTAGTTGTAGCCCTTGGCGTTTCCTCAGAGCTCAAGAAAGAAGAGGTGACAGGTCTTGGGGAAGAAGGGGTTCTAGAGAGCAGCAGCTGGTACGGTGGCTCTGTGGCAGATGATTCTTCAACACCAAGATTGAAATCAAGAGCCCCTGCTGCACTGCCAATGGATGTAGTGATGTCTCCAGGCAAGCATGATGTTATAGTGCTTGCCTGGGCCTGATGGAGGTGGATCTACCTCCATCAGTTTGTCCTCTGGAGGTAGGTACATCTCCAGGGGCTCAACATTGCTCTCTGGTGGGTCTACATCCATTGGCTTGGGTTTGATGCTGCTCTCTAGAAACCAAAGCTTCTAGAAGGGAGGAGGTGGAGGAGAATCCGTCCTCCTCCACAGAGGACAGCACAAAGGCTGGGAAAGGGACTTAGTAAGTTGTATTTTGTCTCAGGCATATGCCTTCCAGACAGAAGTCGGTTAGTGACTGGTGTTCTGTTGTCAGGGTCCCTGTATTTATAACACTCAGCAAGGTGCTCATGACATCGGAAGGCCATCGCAGTGTGACCCTAAGAATGTCCCATGATGACCAAAACATGGCTGTGTTGGGCATAGGGAGGCTATGGCCGGAAAGTTGCCCTACATGCCACTAGTGGGGTTCTGCAGGGCTCCATTTTAGGGCTAATTCTCTTTAATGTTTTCACTGTTGATTCCAATAAAGACCTAGAGGTTATATTAAGTAAATTTGTTCATGATTTTAAACTGGAAGGAGTGTTGATTCCCATTGGGGGTGGAGAGGCCCCTGAGGGTGGCGGGTATGGCCCTGAGCTCCTGCAGCTGAAGGCACGTTTGTGTTTGGGTGGTCCTTTGTGGAGCCAGGGGTTGGACTTGGTGATCCTTCTGGGTCCCTTCCAACTCAGGATGTTGTATGATTCTATGATATTCAACACTAAGACTAAGTTTGGCACTCTCATATTACTGGATGTACGTCTAAATCTCTGGCTCACGCACATGCACTGAATAGCTGCAGAAATGTGCCTGTTCAATTCAAAGCTGGATTTATCTCTGTTATTTTGGCAACAGCAGTTTTTTCTCTTGCTCTAAAAAGCGATTTTTTTTCTCAAGTGAAACAGGCATAAATTATGTTGTATCTCATTTATCTGCATTCAAACTATGCATTATGTAAGTGAAAATGTGTTGTGTTTCCCAGAGATTTTCCAAAGTTGCTCCAAATAAGAGTGAAAATTTTGTAACTTTTCTCATAGTACTAACGTGTAATGCTTTACTGAAATGGAACATCTTGCTGTCTGAATAGGAAAGAGTTGACAACATCATTAAATGGTAGAAAAGCAAAACATAGCAGGTTGTATTCTTCAGAAGCATTGAAGTAATGCAGGAGTTTAACATTCTGGAGCACTGAACTGGATCCCTAACTCTTGTCTGCATTGCAGTACTTCCAAGGAGGAATTGCACCTCTGGAAGTCCAGATGTCTGAAAAAAGCCCAAGTTACTCAGTAGGTCAGAGTGCCAGCTGAGATTAGAGTTTTTCTGTTTGTTCCTATGAGCGCAGCTCCAACTACAGGGATGGCGTTCATTTCAGTATGCAGATACTCCTCTGAGCCATGGTGTGACCCTTATTACCAGCTAGCATGAAACACCCTGAAACAGGCACTCCTGGAACAGGACTTACTATTGCCTGTCCCTGTTAGAAGGACTGTGTTTTGGAAACATCACTTTTCCATACTAAACAAAAACGTAGAACATAAAGGTAACCTGGTTGATGCATCTGTGTGTGGATGTCCCCGTTCTACTTGCTGAAGTTAGAAGAGAGAGATCCTACCCTAAGGATTTCAGTTGCAAATTGGAGTGGAGTATAGCAAAGCAATGAGAGAACCTTGTGGTTTGGGCACCACGTTGTGTATGCATCTCCTGTTGTCTTTGATGCGTTCTGAGCATGTATGGTTTAGACGTTAATGGAACTGTGTGGAATGGGCTTCCTTGGGCTACCTTTAGGGAGTGCAGAATTGCATCTGACCTGTGCCCTGTGCATCCTGGGGGTCCTGCTGACTCATCTAAACTGTATGCTTGTAAGCTGTGGTTTATAAGTTGCTAAGCAGGGAAAAGTACTTGAAAGGCAATAGTTATCTGACTCAGATTTCCAAGCGAATACCTTTCTGCAAAGTCTGAGCTTAGAATCATAGAATGGCTTAGGTTGGAAGGGACCTTAAAGATCATCCAGTTCCAATTCCCCAGCCATGGGCTGCTTGCCCCCAGCAGCTCAGGCTGCCCAGTGCCCAGCCATGGCCTTGTGCGCTTCCAGTGATAGAGCACCCACAGCTCTGGGCAACAGTGCCAGGGCTTCACCACCCTCTGAGTAAATCATTTCCTCCTAATATTTAATGTAATTATCCCCTCATATGGTCTAAAACTGTCCCTCCTTGTCCTATTATCAGTCTGTTGTTTTGCTGATGCCTACAGGAGTGCCCTAGTGAGTGAGTATTATGGGATCAAGTCCTTCTGAGCTGCAATAAAGCTGAAAGGAAGATGAACACCTTTTCCTCTTGTGGGTGGGTGTTGCTGACGGTGTGATTATGGCTGTAGGCATGGTTCTAGGAGCAATGCTTTCTGCTGGAGGAAGCTTTATTTATTGCCATTGCTGGAGCTAGAACCGAACCTTTCGAAGGTGATTGATTTTTTTTTTTTCTTTAATACATGATACTTGAGTTGAGCAGTCGTCAGTGCAAAGTGTGCTTTGCTGAATTGGGACCTTCGTGCTGGAGAGGGGACTATTTCTAAGCTTTGGTACGTGAAGAGCATTTCCCATTAGATCATAAATTATTTACGTTCAGGTCTAGTGAAATCCCTCCTGATTTAGAGTGATGTATGGGAAAGTCAGACCCATAAAGTTAGTTTGAATAATTCTTCTGGTAGATCTGGAAATATTTAAACACATTCATTTTTTACAGTACTGTAAATTTGAAGAATTTAACTTTTGAAAAATTTGTTTCTGCTGTGTCATGTAACTTGGCTGTCACGAAACAGCCCCGTAGGCGCCCATTTGAACATTTGTGATGTATGTAGCAATTGTACGGCATCTGTGATCTTCTGAGATGTATCAGTGTGGTATGGATCCTATGTCTGCGTTAAGCTAGAGAGAAATTGCAGGAGGACAGTCTTTGAACATGTCACACATACAATCTGTATGCATGCCTTTCAAGACAGGCCTGTTTCTTATTGTTCCAGTCTGCATTTTTTGGCTCTGTCTTGTTAAATAGAGTGGTGATTTTTCGACTTGTCTTGCCTTTGTCACTATGTGCTGTGTGACCTGGAGCAAGGAGTTACATCTCTGCGCCTCAGTGTATCTGGCAAAATGCATGGTAAATGGGTAACTGCATCCTTGGTCTAACTATTGCAGAAAAGAAACTTTGCAGTAAGTTCAGTTCAGTCCCCAGCAGCTGTCTCATGCACTTGCAAGCCCCACTGTTTTTCCCATGCTGACTCTGTGTGCCATTGGCAGGGATTTGGTGCAGAGGTGAAGGCAAGGAGCAGCCTGGTGTTGTGCATGGCAGGGCCCTGCACTCTGTGCTTGCAGCTCTGCAAGGAGGAGTAGTGCCTGCTCCCTCTGTATGAACCATGGTGCAGATGTACACTGCACCTCCAACAGGACAGGAGGTGTCAGGTGTGTTGAAAGGACTTGAAAATACATGGAAAGTAAAGGTTTTCTGGTTTTTGCTGGTTGTATACATGTAGACCAATATTCTCTTGGGTTTTGAGGATCAGTGTTGGTATTTCCCTTGGGTTTTAAGGGCCTCTTATGCTCTGTAGCTTCTAGATAATTGGTGACGTAAAGGCTATACCAAGAGTTGAAATATGCTCTGTTTCTTATAAAGCACCCCAAAAATGGCAATGCTGGCATAGGGAGATAAATAATACAGTGACTTTTTGTCTGCAGAGTTCAAAGAGAATAGCTCAGTTAAAAAAAAATAAAATAAAATAGAATTCATACAGGGATACCAAATCAAACTTACTGGAATAACAGTACCTTAGGTATAGAATAAGGTGATGTAGCAGAGACATTTTTCACTTAAAATGTTCTTTTATCAGTGAACACTCTAACTGAAGTTAACAACTGGAAGCTAAAGAAGCTTATTTTAAATTGTTTCTGTGCATCTATTTAATTCAGAAGCACGTAAATGAGCTAACATTTACTGGACATTAGATACTGGTAATTGATCTTCTGTGTGAATTATGTGCTTTGGGAAAGTGATTTAGGCCTCTAGATCACTCAAACAGCTTTGAAATCTGCTCCCTCTTTGTAGAGCTAAATGAGACGTGTCCTGCACATTCATTTTTTTTTTTTACTAGTGCTCTTTAGTTTTTAGATCTTACAATTCTATTGCAGCATCACGAAGTACTGGAGAAGGCTGAAGAGCTTTCAAATAACCAGATAATCTGCAGCCTCGTTTCTGAGCAGTCCTCTGCTGTGATCTCTCCTCAGGTTTTGCGTGGCTGATCAGTAATGCTGTTCCCCTTAAAGAGGGGAATGCAAGCTCTTAGTCCTGGCAAGCTGCTCTGTGCTTTGGCCCTTCTTCCTCTTAGGAAGGTGCTAAACTTCTCTAATAAAGAAGCAGAGGATGCTGCAGCACAAAATTTCCCCTTGACCCACCTTTCAGAGGCCCAACTTCGGACCTCAGCTACTTCACATCCTCCAAATGACACAGATGGCAGGATAGAGCCAATCGGAAGCACTCGATAATAAAATGGCAATTCATTTTGCAATTCCTTCAGCATTCATGCTAACAATACTGGTCCTGATGGGCTCCTTGGGTATGAATGTAGCTTTCAATATGCAATTCCACAGGAATTACACCACTGCTCAGCTCTCATTAAGTCTGCTTTATTGTAAAGTGTTGCTGAGAAATCCTCCTATTACAGATACAGGACAACTGCTTTGCTTCAAAGAACTGCCTGATTTCCTAAAGCTCCTGTGTGTGTATCGGCAGGGTTTCATTTTATACTCTCTTTACAGTGCATTATCTCATTTTGTTTATATTTTGGACGCTAATGTGATGTGTTTAAGTATGTAAATTGCCATGATGCGAGAAAATGAGATGTTAAAAATAGCTGTGGAGTGCTGAGAAGAGTGGGATGGGGTAAGGTGGCCAGTGTGGGAGGAAGCACTTTTGGATCCAGAATTTCTCTCTCTGTCCTTTTAGGGAAAGTAAATCCCTCTCTGATGTCAAACCCCCAAGAGAAAGCTGTTTGTGAGTGCTGCCTTCTGCAACTAAAACAGATTTTTACCTGCTTACTGCAAGTAGAAACCTCACCTTTTTAAGTAACACCCAGTGTCTGCAGTGTGGGACTTCAAGGCTGAGCCCCCACAGTGGTGCTGGGACCTGCTTCCTAGTGAGTGCCTAGCATCCATTTGAGCTAGCCATGTAATTTAAGCATGAAATTAACAATTCTAACCTCAGTCCCGAAGACGGGTGCTTTTTCCCTGCTGGATACCTGCTGCTGATCCACTGTTGATGGTATCGGGTCTTTTAAAAAGCAGCAAGGAGGGGGGGGGGGGGGAAAAAAAACACAGGAAGAATCCCTCAGCTGTGATTGAACTGCACACAGCATAGTTTGGAGGGGTTAGAATGCATGGTCATGTTCAACCTGTATCAGTCCCTAATTGCAGAGGCTGTTTCTACTCTTTCCATCCACTCCATGCAAATGCTCTGGGCAAAAAAGGCCTAAGAGTAACGAGGTGGCTTAAGCAGTGGAATAATCATAGAAGACTTGCTAAGAACAACTCTCACCTTCTCACTCATTTCATTTATCATTCATTTATCTGTGCTTGGGTAGGTGGTGTCAATCATTTCCCACACAGTTTGTCTACAGAGAAGATGCCCAAATAGCTGGAAAAAAAACTCCACAAAACCAGCAAAGATCAGTTCCCCATCTCACCTTTTTAGACAACCAGTCCTCACCTTGTGGTTGGCCCTCCCAACCCTCGTTTCCATTACCTAAAATCCCAAGTCCATTAAAATCTATCTCATTAATCACTTTCTCTGCTGTTGCCTGAGGAGGTCTGGAGAGATTTACTGTCTTTGTCACATGCTGGAGCTCCTCTTTCCTCAGCTTATCTCTGACACCAACACAGGAACCTACCACCACTTCCCTGCTTCCCTCATGGCTTTCCTGGCTGCTGTGACCACATGGCAGTGTGCTGGGACATGCTGTAGGAGTTCTGTCACTGCTGTCAGCTGTAAGCCCTGCAGGATGTTGCCTTCACCAGCGAGGCTGGAGATGCTGATGGTGAGAGCAGAGCTTAAAGTGCCTTCATGATCCTCATCGTGGGGCTGTCGCTGGCGCTGTGGTAGACTTCTAGGATTGCACTGGGGAGGAACGAAGCTGTTCCCATAAGAAAAAGCCTCACAGTCGCAGCACTTGAGGGGGTGAACTTGAGGGGGTGACGTTGAAGTGATTGATAGGTATTCAAGCCGGTAGGCCGCATTCGGGCCTTGTTTGTGTAGCGCTGGGAAGCATCTGTATCTGGCCTCCAGCCCTGGAGGATCCGTGTGAAAGCCCTGATAATCAAAACATGTTGCCTACTGGCAGCACAGCATTAAAATCAGGCCTAATGAAGGGTTCTCTGTCGTCTCTTGGGATTTGCCTGTCACACCGAACCCTCCTCCGTCCAGCTGGGAGGAAGCCTGGGGATGAATGTGGTGGTGACAATGAGGCCCCCATGGCCTGCTGCTGGGCTGCTGATTTCCATATTAATGTGCAGCGTCCCAACTGAATGCTGGGCAAAGGACAGTACATCTTTAATTGGAAATATAAAGGACTGCTCATGGCCCGGCTTGAACTGGGAGGATTTATGTCTCTCCCTCTAGATGGGATTGAAGGGAATGGTATGATTCACTGAGCGGCATGCATGTCGCCTGATTTACTGCCCATCATTTACATTCCACTAAAGTCAATCAGTGCAGAAGGTCATTCTCAACCTGAATTTTTTCACGTTAAATCTTTTCTATCCCAGACTTAGTCAGGCCAAGTGAGGCAGTTGGCAACCCAAGCTGTTTTTGAGGTTGTTAATTTTAATTCTTCGATTAGGAGAAAGGAGACTATAAAAAGAAAAGAAAAATAGAAAATGCTTGAGAGTCTGTTGACAGAGTGTGCGTATGTGATAAACACAAGCAGACGCAACAAATAGTTGCTTCCCTTCTATAAAATCTGTACTTGCATATTTGTTGTGAGGCTGATGAATTCCTTATGTTCTGGGTCAGAAAGGCTAGTTCTGCCAACAGTGCCTGAATCATGGACTTGTACAGTCCTTTGCCTAACGTTTTGGCCCATCCCTATTCAGAGGTGAAGGATGACATGGTTTGGATGCTTCTCTTTCTCCATGGTGGTGCTTTGCACACAGGTAACCCTAACATAATAGTTAATACCTTGAAACTATCCTAACAACATTTTTGTAATAAATCAGCTTCCAGTAAGTTGTGAATCTTCTTGCAGTATATTGACAGTTTGTAATAGAAAATTAGGACCAGAAATCTGTATTAGCTGTGTAGTCTCGTTTCCAAATGTAATGTGCAGTTTAACCTGCAGGCTTCATAACAGCTTTTAAATAACTTAGTATGAAGATGTGAACTAACACAGCCACAAGTGTAGCTTGTTGATTTACTTGCACAATCTTTTAATGTTACATATGATGCTGGGTTTTGACAAGTTTACATTTAATCTCTAATTCTTACTCAGTTTATTATGAAATGATGGCAATAGAGGGTGTTTTTGCAAGACTTTGAGTAAATAGGAGCTGAATTGAGAGCTACGAGCTTGATTTTTTTCTTGTAATGCAGCTTTGAGCAAATAATGCAAAATAAGTACGAACATCAGTCTGAGTTAAGGTGGAACTTCAATGACATTGGAACAGTGTATACTTAATAGGACTCTTGTGGTGTCATAATAACTCTAGAGACAAGTGTTTGTTATAGCAGAAGAGCTAGTAATTTGAAATTTATTCTTTATAAGGTATTTTGATACAGAAAGAGGAACTTTAAAAAAATCTGTTATCTTCTTAATTCATCTGCTTTAACTATTCTTTCCTATATTCTTTTCTCCATGTTTTGAAACTTTGAGAAATTGTTGAAAAACCTTTTGCTGGTGATTGTTGATTGAAGAAGACAATTGGGTTGGGTGTTCCTTTAGTCAAACTGGCCAGCATAGTAGTGTGCTGCACGGGCTGTGTGCTGCAGAGGGAAGTCCTGTAGCTGACCCATGGAATATCGGAACAAGACTTGTGTGTAATATGTACACAGGTTAGCACCAGATTTGTGTAGATTTGTTTGTGGTTTTTATTGGTGAATGCTTAAACAAATGGCTTGGTATCTTTGGGATTACAGAAGCATGTAATTTTGAAGAGCATAATTGGCTTTCTTCCTTGGGACAAACTGGTGAATAGCCTGTCGTCCTAATTAAGTAGCCTTTCTGATTAACTCACAAGAGCAGCTTACTGGTGACCTAAGCCACTTAAACACTTCAGGAGATTACTGCAGCTTAACTGTTTTAGGGTCTTTTTAAAGCTTGAAGTACTTACTAGCATCTCTAAGCCTTTCAGACCTACAGGAGCAGTAGTTATTCAGTTGACAGTTTAGTATGAATAAACCATAGCAGGCAGTTCCTCATGATAGCAGATGGCTTTTGGTATTGGGGTATCTGCACTGCAACACTGCCTATAGTCAGAGATAATACTTCATCTTTAGTGTTCAAAAATAGTCAGTGGTGTGTGCCAGGCTTCCACCTGAAGTTTATTGCATGACGTTGCAGCTTCTGTGAGGCAGAAGTGGCTCTGGTTCTTGCTTCTGCAGCTTATGTCGCTGTCAGGCAGAAGTGTGCAAGTCTCTGAAAGAAGCTCTGAAGCCCTGTGGATACCACCAAGCTTGCTTGGGTGCAGTTTGAGATGCAGAGATGGCATCCATCTGCTTCACAGGGGGAGCTCATCCAGTTGCAGGGTGCAAGAGGCTTCTAATGAAGCAAAAGCAGAACTCCTGCAGCAACTGTTCCTTTATAGACAGTTCCACAGATTGTCCAATGTCAAGTCACTGGTTGTACTGACCTAAAACAGAACCTGCTCTCAACAAGCAGTCAGAGCCCATAGCTCCTCTCTGTGTCCTGCTTCTGAAAGCAAGCCATGCAAGGATTGGTTATAGGGAGCTATCGGTTTAGCAACAGAGGTTCTTTTACTGCTTATGCTAGGCTGGCAATAATATCCTGACTTCAGAGACTTCTCTGGAAATGCTGAGTGGGCTAACAACGGCAGCTTAAATTAGGTGAAGCTAGCAAAAAATGAATTGTGTGGTTCCTTTAAGTCTCCATCAATTTCTTAAATTCTAAGCATCTCAGAACAGCAGCAAAAAGTGATGTTCCTCCATAACTCCTGGCAGTATTTGTTGATGGGCAGCTGTGTGGGGATTTCTTAGTTTGCTTTCCTTAAAGGGTTTCCTGGGGTTAAGAAAAGGTCTCCTGGACTCACAGTGCAGAGGTCATGTTGGCTGTAGAGGCTGCAGACCGTGAGCAGGGTTGTGAAGGTCCTTCTTCAGGCCTTGCTCTCAGCTGACTTCTACCTTTTATATTGGATTTATTCTCAAGGCCTTAAATTGCTAATAATTATAATTCTGTGGCCCAACTTTATGCGTATTTCATATGTAAAATAGAACCATTTGTGCTGTTTTAATACAAATATAATTATGCGTCTTGACTGTGGGAAAGGTTGCCCTTTTTTGCTCATCGGTGCAGGGATTACTCACATTTACATAGAATCTCTTAGTGATGAAAAAACTAATTCATCAGGCTGGTGTTCCATGCTAGACTAATGCAATTTGTCTTCTTGAGAAAACTGTTCTCTGAGTGTTTGGGGTCACTGGAGATCTTGTACAGTTAGTGTAAGAATCCATTCAGAACAAAGCTCTAACATAGATTCGTTTTTTTCCCTGGGTTGCCCGTGAATATCTACTTTTCATTCATAAAATTAAAGAAATCCCATGGCTTGAGGCTTACATTTTGTGCACGGTGCCTGGATCCTACTAGTTTATATGTTACTGCAACCCATCCATACTAATGCATTGTCTGAGAACAAATGGGTGTTGTGAAAGACTGTGCTCTCCTGTTTACTTGTGTAAATGAGAATGCCATTGTATAGCAATGCTAACTCTTTGGATAGCCATTACCTGTTTCTTCTCCATGTGTGTTTTTTTTTTTTTTAAGGACAATCCAGGTATACTATTTGTTGGTTTATTTGAAGAATAATTTTTTTCTGTAATTACATATAGTTGCCTTGTCAAAACCCTTAGTCTGTTTGGATAATGACTTATATAATTTGTGCCAAATGCTAATGCCAATTTATTTTTCAACCTACTGTAGTAAACTTGCCCAAAGAATAAGAAAGTAGCAGTACATTGGCAGGGAACTGCATGTAATTTATCTGAGCTCTGTTACGTAGAACCTACAGATTCTTTGGAATTTCTACTTGGAGTTGATCAGGTAATGACCAACAGCACACATCCTGCACAGCACGTGTAGCTTTACATCCCCACTGCCTAAATCCTAAATCAGCATGTGTGTGTGAATGGTTGTATCAGAGGACCACTCTAGAAAAAAGCAAGAAAAAAAAAAACAGACCAAAAATCAACCATCCTATACGTTCTCAGAAGAACCAAAGAAATAATTCTTGATTTTCTTTAATCCATAATTCCTGGAAAAAAAAAAAAATCAAGTTTTCACTACTATTTTAAGAAAAGTGAAATATTTAGTAATCATATGTTAACATGTTAATATTTCCCCTTATGATGACTGTAGGATTAAATACCTCCTTTTCTACTTACCAGAAGTGCTAACAGCGTGTGATCTATTCTGGGATTGGCTATGCATTACAATTCAGAAGGATGGTTATTAGTTTTTGAAATCTTATTGGAAGTTGATGTTGTTCTTGCCTTGTTCCTCTTCAAGGAAGGTTGTGGAGAATGCTGTGCTCAGCAGAATAATAAAAATAGAGCAAACACCTGTCTTCAGATTGGCTCTGTGCGTGGTACCAAAAAAAAAAACAGGAAAAAAGAAAATGCTATCAAAATGCTCTTTAATGTGTCAGATGTATGTGTTTAAAATAAAAAGCAGAACTGTGATCTGTATATTCCTCTTATATAGGGTTTCTATTGTGAAACTCAAATTGCTCTTTGGGAAGCACTGGAAGACCACGAGTTCCAGAGGGATTTGGCAGCTCTTCACTTGGATGGAATCTTACACGTGTTCAGTGAGGATGTCATACTGCCTGCAGCAGGGGGTCGGAGCTTTGATCCTTGAGGTCCTTTCCAAACCAAGCCATTCTATGGTTGTATGATTCATATGTACAGAAAATAGATCTGCAGCCCTCTGGACCTATAGACATCATCTTCAGTTCTGTGAAGTGAGAGCAATGAGGTTTTCCTTTTCCACAGGATGGTAGTTGATTTTGAGACCCTTGGACATATTTAAGAGCAGAAGTCTCACTAAATCAGACCAAAACAGAGGCAAAATAATTTTAAGCAACTTTAAACTTAATGAGCACGGAGACCAAATGTATTATTTTAGAGGTGTTGTTCAAGTTAAAGCTCAAATATTTTGCTACTCACTGGGATTACTGTGTGTGAGTATTAGCTATGCCTTTCATTTGTGGCTCAAGACCACCAAGCGTGCTACTGTTCAATGAGGAATGAGTTGCACAAGCCTCCTTCCTAAAGGCTGTATTATATCTTGCTTTATCTATATGTGGTCACTTATACTTGCATAAATAGAATAATTAATTGCATCCCTTTCTTATGGCAGTAATAACACAGGATGCAAACAGTAAAGAATTGGTCCCTCTATGTCCAGCTCCAGGTGGGTCACAATGTCCTTCTGGCCGTATTCATTGAAGAATGACAACATTTTCCTTTGTTTGCTTTCCTTATGTCAGTCTCTCATGTTTCTCCATTTCCTTAGCATTTCAGTGGACCAATGTGAACAGCTGTAACCACAAGGAAATTGGTGTAGTTTAAAAGCTGTTTCTGACTGGTCAGCCCAAATCTCAGATCTTCCCATGTTGCTTTGCTGGCTATGTAAGGAAATCAAGCTTAGCTTAAAAAGATATCTAGGGCCAGCATTCTGGTGTATTCAGCTAGGGTATTTCTCAGAGCGTGGCAATTGCATGGAAGGAGCATTGAGTATAGTTAAGATTGGGAAAACAAAAACAAAGGCAGCAACCAAAAACATAACTAAACAGCCTTACTGGCATAAAAAGTAATTTCTGTTTGAATAATGGTTTCTCTTACTGACTCTGAAAAGAGACAATTATAGACTTATCTAAACAGGGATAAAACTGAAGACAAATTATCTCAAATCCATGTGTTTTTTTAATTTAGGATTGGCTACACTACTGTTTAGATATGAGATTTCTTGAAATTAGTTGGATCCTTCGGTTACATACCACACACCTCCCAAGTCATGTAGAAAAACAGAGGTATTAATAGTCTTTTCTTTTCTCTCTAAAAGAAAAGTTTTCTCTTTTCTTTCCTATGGAGGCTCATATCTCTACCAGATGTTTGAGCAGTCTTTCCTAGCACAGCCTCCATTCAGACACTGAATGAGTTTGCTGGGTCTATTATTTCTCTATCAGACAACTTTTTGTCTCTGTCAGTGTTATACCCATCACCTCATCTCATAGGCATTCTTATATCCTCTTTAAACATAACTTGTTATATTTGGCCATGCTAAAGAGTAAGTTTAGTTGGTTACGTTCCTGCATGTGCCAATTACCAGTCAAACTACTGAAGAAGAATTGTCCTAATAACAACTAGGTATGCAAATAAAGTTGCATGCTCTTGAATAAACAACACTGAGACTACACTGCAGGCTTTTTTTTTTCCCCTTGGTTAAGTCACTATCATTTTCTGTGATGCAGAGCTGTGGTACAAATGCACAAAAATAGTGGACTAATCCTCTTTTGAGAGCTGTTTTCCTATGTTCTCTTCTCATCCTTCCTTTATAGTTTCAGTGCTAGAATGTCAAATGGAAGAGTCCTTAACACTGAAAAATCACTGCTTTGATTGGACTTGAATCATATAGATCAGCCATCAGTACTCAATGAGGATGAGGTGTTGCAGTTCAATAAGCAGTGCAGGTACGAATGACCCTGGTATGGGATGTCTATCCATCATTGGGTGATTGATACTACACCCAGAGATACCACGTAGAGTTAAAGACCCCCCAAATAAGGAAGTTTGCATTTTTTTTACTGGATGGCTTGAAACATAAGAGGCTTCTCTGCTGCTTGCTAGCAGTATTTCAAGTTATGGCATTGACATAATATAGAGCAACAGGCCAAGAATGAGCAATTTCTGTAAAAGCCTACTTAGGCAACAGCTTCAAGCCATGTATTTCACGAGCTCCACTTTGAGATTACAAGTAATATTTGTAGGTACTTTTCAAAGTTTGTCTTAGTTTCAGTTGGGACAGAGTGTCTGGTATGATGCTATGTTTTGGTTCTAGGAGAAAAACAGTGCTAATAACATACTAATGTTTACAATTCCTGCTAAGCTGTGTTGTACAGAGCCAAGGCCATTCTTGGCAAAGGACCCAAGGAGCTGGGAGGGTACAGAATTAAGACAGTTGACTTATAGTGACCCAAAGGGATGAACTGGCCATATGACATCAAGCATAAGGAGTTTTCAAGGGGGGGTGAGGGTTCATCTGTCTCTCTTCTGCTGTTTGGGGGCTATCTGGGCATCGGTCAGGGGATGGCAAGTGCTTGTGCATCATTTGTTATATATTTGTCATAAATAATTATCCTTTTCTCTATCTTAGTAAGTAGTTTTTATCTCAACCCTCAAGTTCTACCTTGTTTTTTTTTTTTTTTTTTTTTCCCATTCTCTCCCCCATCTCACTGAGAAGCAGGGAGGAGTGAGTGAAGGACTGTATGGTGTGTAGCTACTTGTAATGTTGTTGTGGTTTAACCTGACAATACTTGGCTACTTTAATCTTTAGTTAGTAAACCTGAGAATCCTTTTGGGTAAAATGCACAAAATATGTGAAAGTACAAAAGCTTTATGAGGTTTTTTTTTTTTGTATGAAGAAAGCAGAAACAAATAGAATTGATTGTCATGAACAAAGTTACTGAAGTCCAGTAAGAACATGAGTGGTGGATAGCTTTGTAGAGATTGTATGTCTTGGTCTATAAATTTCTATTTTGGCTAAAGAAGGCAGGCTTTTTCTCTGTGAAACTACAAAAGACAAATTTCTTTCTTCAGGCTCTATCCCTTCCTTATTTGTCTACTCAATCCATATTTCAGACAATCAAATTCTCTTGGGGGCAAAATTTTGTGCATCTTTGCTATCATTCCAATGTGATTTGAGTCAAAATGGATTCTTTTGCTTCTGTTTGCAAGTAATGATCCTTCTGGCATGGTTATATCTAGTGATCTCTCTCGATACTATGAGTTAAGTTTGTCCTTGGTGGGCATGTGCATCTTCTTGGTCTTGGAATTTAATTCTTGGAATTTAGCTGGTCAATGTAGCTTTTGTCAAATCTTCTATTTTCAGCGTTAGCACAACTGTGGGCAGCCTGAGTGGGTGAACATCAAACAGGGAGGTGAGCAGACGGAAGAGATACTGTGGGAAATTGTTCTGTAGTAGTTTGGGCACATTGCAACAGTTCAGAAGGCTGATTCCAAGGTCTTGTCTTGTTTTCTTGGCCATAATGTCATGCCTTTGGGAACACTTCTTGCAGATAATAACTGGCAGTTATAAACCTTTAAACATTGTGGGCATGAGGTTTATGTGCTTTTTTTTGCCTTTTTTTTCTCCTTTATAATTTACTTACCCAGAAAAGCTCAGCTCAAATCACATTTACCATCTGGAAACCTGTGTGGTCCAGCTCTTCGTTATTCTATTAAATCCACGAGTGAATTCCTTGAAAATGGTGTCTGCATGGCTGATGCAGGGTTGCAGTCCTTGTACCCAGAAAAATTCTGTTGCAAAAAAAGAAAACTTGCCTATGGGGCACCCACCATGTGGGCTGTCCTCTGGGAAACTCATTTTCTCTCTCCTATAAGTTCAGAGAACTTCTGAACAGTAAAGCAGTGGAACAGTTTTGTAAGGGCGGAGAGAGCCCCAGGGTTTCTAGGGCACTAACCTGAACTTCAGGTCTACATGGGAACTGTCACTTTCTGTCTCCTAGGAGTAACAGAACCTGCTGGAAATCATCCACTGTGTGCAATCTGAGGACAATCTCAAGCTGAAAGTTCTGCTCTTGTCCCCAGATCTCCTTTGATCAAACCCCTCAGCTCTTGGCGTGGATGAGTGAGGGGAGGAAGGCAGTTGCAGTGGAATTGACTGCATTTCTCTGTACATGTGCACTCAGTAAATGGTCTGACCAGCACAGTATGCAGTTCATCTGCTTACCTGGGAGTTCATTCTAGTGCGTAGTTAAGGTTCTTCCAGTTTTCTTGGTGAATTTTCCCCTGTCCATCACAGCTTTGCATGTCTGTGAAGTGTGAGAGAGTTGAAAAGTATAACTTTCTTTTATGAGCAGGAAAGAGGTCATTGAAGTTCATGAAAGTATAGTAATTAGCAGTCTGTCCTCATATGAAGTGCGAATGAGAAATCCACCTGTCAGTGACACATGAGGCATGCTTTTGGAGCCAGTATGCTTGCAGGAATGTAAAGGAATAAATTCAGCTTTTTTTTTTCCCGTGACGGCAGGGTGAGGAATGAACTGTGGCAGTCTGTCCACTCCCCTTGGTTTTTCACCTTTCACAAATGCAGGGTTTATTGCTTTAAGAAACAAAAAAAAATCCCACCACACCTACAGTGACTTCTCACGAGTGTGCTGTAGAGCTGTTTTTGCATGGCTATTGGATAAAGATCCATCACCAGCTGACTGATATGTGACCCACAGGTACCACATATGTTACCTAATGACCAGTCACTTAATTATGGACTGGGTGACATGTTTATAAGGGTGAACTTTAGAGTGCTATTAGAGAATGGACAGATGAACTATACCAGTGCCCTCCGGGTAGACTTCACCCAGACTCTTCTGCCTCTGTGGACCCATTACACAGTAATTAGGGTGATTTTTAAGTAGGATGCAAGGAGTTAAATGACTAACCTTATTATTGCTTCATTTGTCACTGTGGTAAGTGCTGCTTTGAGGGAGGTGGCTTGGAAAAAAGTGAAAGAGAAAAAGAAAGAAAAGAAGTGGAAGTGTAAAGTGCCTTCTTCTCTAAGTCCGGACAAGGAGAGCAAGAAGATGAAGGGAATTTAAGACTGGACAAAGCTTTGAACAACCTGATTTTTGTTTTAACAATGGCAATGTCCATGAAATGATATCAGTTGCATGATGGTGTTCCATGACAATGGTTTTTTCATGCTAGTCATTTCCTTCATAGTGCTAAGAATAAGGTATGCATCTTGGGGACATAATTGATTTGGTTCAACGGGATCTTTTCAGAAAATGGTTTGAAAGTGGTTTTTATTTTTTTGCCATAGTAGGAGGTGGATGCTGGACTGGGACTCAGTTTATCTTGATTTGGTCCTTGGCTCTGCCACAACCCAGAAGAGATGCTTTCAGCAGCTTCTCAGTCTCTGCTGTTTTGTAGCTCCACTCAGTGCTAGGATTTTGGGTCAGACATTCATTACACATTTTTCCAAGATGTTCTTCTGATAAACTGAGGGAGTGATGCAAGTCCTCATATTGGTAGGAACAGAGTATGTGCCATAGAGGGTCAGATGCCAGATCCTTGCCTTTGCCCTTCTGCCATTACCATTGCGGTGGAGATGTATGCAGCTAAGTTCTGGTTCTCCCTTTTTACCTGAGTTAGAATGTGGTTATGTTGCAAAATCAAGTTTCTGGGTCCTCTGTCCCCACTAACAGCAGCATCAGATTTGTCTGATGTTGATCTGCGGGAGCTGCTGCCCTGAGGGAATAGCACTGAGCTGTGTCAGGGAAGGGCCAGGTGGGCGTGAGGAAAATATTCTGCCCCAGAGAGCGGTGGGAGTGGAACAGGCTGCTGAGGGCAGTGGGCATGACCTTGAGCTGCTGGAGCTCAGGAAGCACTGGGACACCACTTTTAGAGGTGGGATTTGGGTTTGGGTGGTGCTGTGCGTGGAGCCAGAGGTTGGGTTTGATCATTCCTTCCAGCTCAGGATGTCCTATGATGTGTCAATTTCGGGTGGTTCTTCTAGAAGGATGTCCACCTCCATGGGCTGGACGCTGCTCTCTGGTGGATCGACATCCATCGGCTCAGGTTTGCTGCTGCTCCCCTGAAGCCGTGGCTTCTTTGGTGGAGGAGGATCCATCTTTCTCCACAAAGGACAACAAAAAAAGTGGGTAGGGACTTGGTAAGTTGTACCTTGCTAGCAGCCTTCTGGCCCACGGATCTGGCTGGTTAACAACTGATGTTCTGTTGTCAGGGTCCCCGTATTTATAGCAGTTGTCAGGGAGGTGGTTCATGACACCAGAAGGCCATGGCAGTGTGAGCCTAAGAATGTCCCATGATGACCAAAAGATGGCTGTGTTGGGCATGGGGAGGCAATGGCCTGAGAGTTGCCCTATGTGCCACTTAGTGGGGCTCTGCAGGGCTCCATTTTCAAAACAGTTCTCTTTCATGTTTTTATCAGTGACTCCAATAAAGATCTGGAAGTTATACGAAGTAAATCTGTGGATGATGCTAAACTGGGAGGCAGATTGCCTCCCTTGATGGTAGAGAGGCCTCACACCAAAGTCTTGAGAGATTTGAGGGCAGTCTCTGTCTGCACAAAGCAGAGAAGTGCTGGGTTGTGCAGCTGGGATGGGGCAGCCCTGGCTCTGTGTACAGACAGGAATGAAGGGCTGGAGAGCAGCCCCATGGAAGGAGACCTGGGGGTTCTGGCTGGCAGCAAGCTGTCCGTGAGTCACAGTGTGCCCTGGCAGCCAGAAGGGCCAGCCGTCCCCTGGGGTGCATCAGGCCCAGTGCTGCTGGCTGGGTGAGGAAAGGGTTTGTCATGCTGTGCTCAGGGTGACACAACATAAGAAGGGCATAAAGTTGTGAGAGAGCATCCAGAGGAGGGCTGCAGAAGCGGACGAAGTGTGTGTGAGGAGCAGCTGAAGTTGCTGTGTTTATTTATCTCTGCTCTCAGAGATAGGGTTTGGGTGGTGCTGTGTGTGGCCAAGAGGTGGATTTGATGCTGCTGTAGGTTCCCTTTCCCAGAGATTCTGTGCTTCTGTGCCCAGGCTAGCTACAGCCCTGGGCCTTACAGTTGAGATCCCCTGGTTTCCTGGGGCTCTTCCTGTGCACTTCAAGTGATGAGGCAAGCACCTGTGTTTACTGCCAGCCACTGACTTCTGGATGACCGTGGAAGTGTTTACCTTTCCTACAGCCTTTGTGTGGGGTGTATAAGTTATTGGAACAGTATTTTTGTCTTTCTAATTAGCTGCAGAGAAATTTTGTTGTGGAGGGGGAAGGAGTAGTAATCTTCATTAATCTATCATCTAATTGCTCTTGTAGTCTTAAATGTGGCCTCAAAACAGAGTCCTGTGGATCAGTTATTCCACTATAATGTCACCTCCTTATTTGCAGGGTTTATGCAGGGTGACTGCTCGAGAACAGATGCCCTCACTTTTCTTATTTTCCTTAACTGAATCTTTTCCAAATAGTAATAATAGCAGGAAAAACTGCAGGGCAGGTTTACCTTGTTCTTTAGGAGACAATAATTGCTTCAGGGTATCTCTAATTGAACAAACGGAGATAGATTTGAACTTCTCAACCTGTGCTTTGCACTGGCTGGCTGGGAGCCAGTTCTGATCCAGAGGCCATGTGGGTATTTTAACCAGTGATGTGCATGAGCTAATATGTCCTGCTTAAGATATCCGATCAGGCTTGTAAATGAGCTGAATGTAAAGCAGTGTTTTTTTTTGTCACTGATTGCATACATATATCAGCAGCATGTGCACATGGCTGGGTGCTCATTTCTGCATCTGGCCATGGGTAGGTATGGGCCACCTGCATGCCCCAAGGGGCACATAGGTCTGACCCTACCATACAGGTGCTCTGGTTTATCTGATTTTTTGTTAAAACCTGAGGTGTTAAATGTCCCATTAAATGGGCTGCATGTTCTTCAGGACTCTTGCCTTTTCAGAATTTGTTCAGGACCTTTCAGGGTCAGCCTTATGGCAAGAAAAAACAATTATTGATACCAAAACCCCTGGAAGTTGGCAGTATTTTTCTCTCTATTGTGGCAGGTATTGCTATAAGCACTTAGAGGGTTTAGAAGCTTTTAAAGGTTCTTTGTCCTTCCCTTCTTCTAATGTCTGTTTATGAAAACGGTAATGGGATGAAATTAAATATTGAAATAGGTTTAAGAAATTCTCTCCTCCTTGGGGAAAAAAAAGTGCAGAAATACCTGGGAGACGTAAAACACACAGAGATCTGAATCAGGTTTCTGTTCACCTGAAGATCAAGGTGGATGTATGGATTTTTTTTTCCCCCTTTTCATGTGCAGTTATTAGGTACAGTGTATTTTTCTTATAACTGTGGCTTTTCAGCCCTTCTAAAGGAACAGGGATGTATTAAGGAACTCAAGCTTTTCTAAGTACCTAGAGATGACTACCGAAATACTGTTTGGTTTCAGTTTACTTTGATCCTTTTTTCCTGAGGATGTTTAAGAGTAGGATTTATATGCCTACCCATACCTACCTGCTGCTGTCTGTGCCAAGTGATGCTGGCCTGCCCACCTCCCACTTCTGCACCAAAGCACTGTGAGTTTGCTCTCACTTCTATCTTGTCTGTACTGTGTGTGACTGTATATCTCAAACCCCATCTTTTGGCTGTGGATCCTTCATCAGGTGTCAGTGGTGGATCCTTCAGATGACTGGCAGTGTTTACTGCAGAAAAAGTCACTGTGAAAAAGCCAAACTGTGTATGCCTGAGATTTTACAGCATCTGAATATGCAGCTAAAAAAATCGAGGTTTTTAATTTGATTTTGGAAAGAAGGTCAGATTTGTCTTTGTTCAAAAATATCATCATGAAAGTGGATTTTCTGTGAAATACCAGTAATAGGTGTTTTATTCTATGTCTCTTTGGGACGTTATAGTTGAGCTTGATCTCTTTTCTATTACTGGTCTCCTCCACAGTGACCATCTTGCCATTCATTTCCTGGGGCAGCTTGGGACTGGGAGTTTCCAGGTAGCTGCTTTAGCTGCCATTCAGCTCAAAATATCAACATTTCTGGCTATGGCATTAGGATCCACCACTTCACTGTGATTTCTGGACAGCAGTTTTGGTGACAAAATTCCATGTTGTGTGGTGTGCTCGGCCCCTTCTCGAGCCAGGGAGGAGTTGGCTTCTGTGGCCGGGGGTTTGGAGGCAGAGGGCATTGAACAGACAAGCAAATGCTCCTATCAGCTGATTTTCCTGGGTTTCTGCGAGTGAAGGAGGATTTGGGCTTTCCAGGCTTTCTGTGCAAGGTGGTTCAGAAGCCGTCCCATTGGCAGGTGTGGATCAAGCAGCTCTCATGAGATTCCCAATACATATCTTGTAACAGGGTGTGATTGATCCCTGCTATCATCTGTGATCAGGTGACTCCTGGGAGCTCTTATGCAAGGGATACTGCAGTCTGAGATGTGTAGCAGCCCTTTCTTCGTGGGCTATAGTGTAAAAGTATGTGTTGTTTTTAAAGTACTAAAGGAACTTCAGGAGCAGATGAGTTATTTCCTCACAGAAAATAGTGATGATGCAGTAATTATGTCCATAGGAAAACATTCCTGTCTGACTACAAACATAAAAACTGTTTTCAGTCACAAAGAAACACTAGAAAAAATGCATTTAAATATTGGCCTGATATTGCAAAATCATTGTATTCCCTCCCAGAGCAACGTTTAATTCTCCACCAGATTACAGGCGGAAATTTTTCCAAAGGACTTGCTTATTAAACAGTCAAAATACCAATTACGGCTTTTGGGAAGAATGTCCGTCTTGAAATGAAAAACACGTTAAACTCAATGTCACACTTGATTTAATGTGAACGAGTAATCTTAGGGAAAAAAACCATTTTGCCGGAGAAGAATTTGCCTATTGAAACAAACCCTAATCTCTTTTACACTTGCAGCTTGCTTTGTTATACTTAACAAAACAGCAGGGAATTTCAGATTTCACCCATCAGATTGGACTCTTTACAGACCTTCAATACAAGATTCAAGGTTTTCCATGGCAGAAGGTTTTGATTTTGTTTGGAATGTTTGCAGCTTCTTAAATTTTACCCATTGCTGCAAGCGTAGAGATGCAGTGGGTGCCCAAACTGGCTGAAATCACCTGGGGTAACTGATACCTCTGCAGGCTGTGTTGGTGTACGTACATGGCAGCTAACTTCTGTTAATACACGTGGCGTGACAAATTATAGCAAGTTTCCATGCTGAGTTTTATGCTGTTCTATGTGCTGTGTACCCCGCAGCTGTTTGGAACTCATCTGTGTGCCAAGAGGTGGCTTCCATTTTAAGAACGGCATAGCCTAGTTTACTACTGGTATCTACCAATGAATGAAGGTGGATGTTTTCTTTGCCTTAGCAAGACTCAGCGAGGAGGAGAAGCAGAGTGCGTGCAGCTGGCAGGGCCGTGTGTTGGAGGTGCAGAGAAACCTGACCCACACGGCAGCCCCAGGAAATTCCACGGCGGGGTTGGAAGCTGGTACCCAGGAACTGTGGGGTTGGGAAATGAATTTCAGATGGCTCTGAAATTTGCCTCCTAGATAAATAGTCTGTGTATTCCAAAACGAGCATGTAATTTAAAACAGTGTGGGGCATTCAGAGAATTAGAAGCCAAAAAAATGTTGGAGTGGGGTGGGGAGTGAAGAGAGGTGGGGGGGGGAAAGAAGGTAATTTGAAACCATGATTTAATGAAGAAAATCCAAGACCAAAGTGTTGACAGGAAAATTCAGCCAGTTATCAAGTCCAAGGGTGTCAATGAAATAATTAAAAGCACACAGTTTGAAATTGCTCTGGCTGCTGTGATAGACGTGGGGTTGCCCTACATAGTCTGTGGTACTTTTATAGAATAACATCAATATTAGGGTTTGGGCTGAGCCAGAACTCACAGGAGCTCTGTGCTGGCCCTTTTATTATTTTAGCCAGAGCAATTCATTAGCGAGGCCTGCCTTTGCTAATCACCTAGGAAGGAAAGCCACGTTTAGCTTTATGCTGATGCATAATCAGAACAGAGATGCCCCGACGAAGGAGATGAGCATGTGTAGGATGTCACAGCACGCTGCAGGAAAACAGTTTCAGTAAAATTCATTTCTAATCTAGCTATGAATTCTAGGAAACAAAAACTGTATTCCAATTCATAGCCATTAAAAGAATGAGTGGAAGCATCTGAAGACCCTTGCTTTTCTTGAGAGAAGTAGGATGTGTGGCTTTACCTTCTGCTCTAAGTCATCTCACCCCCCTGCGTTTGGATCTTTTATCCATTTCTAAAAATGAACTTCTAGTCTGTTCTGTATCGATCACCTTCCCCGAGTCAATAACAGCCGGAGTGGAGGTGAGCCCTGCTTGAAATGCACATTAATGGAATTCTGGGAGGAAGGGGCAGGGCGCAGTTGGGATGTACAGTTAGAGATCTATGTAAAATCTTCAGTTTCTTTACAGTATTGTAGGCTGAGCTTTATTTGCAGTGTTACTGCTTCATGAGCTTTAGGTCATCCATGCATGCACCTTCAAACTAGATGTTGTTTTTATTGTAATCGAAGTATTCATTGGAAGTATTTCTTATGTCATGTTCATGGTTCTCATGCATTTTTTCTACATGAAAGAAAGCTCTAAGCTCCCTGTAGGCACAGTTTAAATCCCATATAGTAACATTTAAGTCTATTCAACTTCTCCCTTAAATTTCCTCACAACTTTCCTTAAAGAAAGATAATCTTTTGCTCGGTTTCACAGCAGCCACCACTGACAATGTGGCATCTGTGGCATTGAAGGCCAGGCTGGATGTGGCTCTGGGCAGCCTGGTCTGGTGGTTGGTGACCCTGCACATAGCAGGGGGTTGGAACTGGATGAGCATTGTGGTCCTTTTCAACCCGGGGCCATTCTGTGATTCTTCTGTGCTGCTTCAGCATTCAGCAGTGAGTTGGGAAGCTGGCTGCTGCTCTGGTTTGACCCTGTACCCCAGAAAACCCATTGCATTGGTGGTCAGGGCAGTGGGGAGCAGTTTGTGTTAACTCATTTCAGAATGCTGGTTTGCATCAGCTGTTGGTGAGGGGGAGCTGGGTGTGCTGGGGTGTGGGGTCTGTCCTGCTGTGCTGGGAGGGCTCCGGGTTCTCCCATGTGAGCAGTGGGCTGAGGGCACAAATCTGCATGTGCTGCTTATGGAACTGCATGGCTACAAGTACTGACGTGGATTGGAATGTATATTTTATAGTACAATATTTATAATAACATTACAGATTACAGGATGCATTCTATTATATATAATAGCACATATATAATGCATTGTATGTTTGCATGCATTTAGATGCTCACAGGAATTTGGAATGCATCTTCATAGAGATGTGTGCCTGCACGTATGCATATTCATCGATCTGCACATTACTACCCAAACGAGCCTTATCGTGGAGTGGGGTTGAGCCGAGGTTAGATTTCAGATAATCTGTGAAAGGAGTTAATTAATTGTGAATCGTTTCTCCTGGAAGTCCACGGTGGAGAGCCCTGTGGTAACAAACGGCACCCAAGCAAATCAATGTTTCATTAGCATGTCTATGGGAGATGTCTGTTCTGCTTTGCACATAAAATGAAGCAGGAGCTTTCATCTCCCTGCCCTCTGCCTTTGAGAGGCAGTAAGTGGCTTTGTTCATTAAACTCCAAACTTCCAGAGGTGTACATCCCCCTGCGCTTTTTTCTTTGCTCCAAAGCTCTCAATCAGTTGAAAAGGAGGCAACCTCCATTACTGAGGCCCTGCCAGGTAGATGTTTATTTTCATAATGCATTCATTAAAGTGTGCCGTATTTATTTTTGGTGTAAGAGAGAGGGGAGCATTGCTGCAAGGAAGGGCTGGAGTGCACTTTCACTATTGTGTCTGTAATTTGTGCCTGTGAATTTCTGCATGCAGGTTTTGGCAGAAAAGTGCCCACTTGCACGTTGTGTTTTGCAGCATCAAGAGACCACTGAAGGCACAGCTATTTAGTTACGCGTGAAGCCTGAGTTTTGGTAGTGCAACTTCCGAAGTCTGGGTGGGATAACTGTGAGGAGGTGGCAGCGCTGTTTGCACTGCCAGGGACAGGACTGAGCACAGCAGGCATGAAACGTGTCAAGGGTGTCCCCAACATAACGAGTTGCTGCAGGAGGGCATGGGGGGATGCCGTATTTCTACTGAGCTCCAGGTTTCTTCTGAAACTTTTCCAAATGTAACTGGTAATGCAATAGTTACAAATACTATATACAAATGCAGTATATACATATAATATGTGTATGTATACAAATAATACAAATACCAGTTCTACAGCTTCCCCAGCTGATAGTTTTGTAGAAGCCTAACTCTAACTCCTAGCCATGGGGGATGATGAAACCATAAAGATCATTAGCATTATTAACAATTATCTTCCCAAACAGGCACAGAGCTGCTAAGTTAACAGAATTACACATCTTGTTTGAGTCTGTTTGGGCCCCTTTCTGCTTGCTTGTATAGGAGCACAGGAAGGTATACCAGCATATGCTTCATTAAAAAAAAATACTGCTCGTAGTACTAGAATTAGGCCAAATCCACCATTGCTTAAGTAAACAGGATGCAATTCAGAGTACCTTGCTGTAATTCCTAGCAGCTATGTTATAAAAGGAGTGTTTCTTCTGTGCTTTGCTTTGTTTTCTTTTTTTTCCCCATAATTGTAGTGTGCTTCAGCTCATTAACCAGTAATCATCCTGGGTCCATTAGCCAGATATTGATAATGTATGCGCTGTTGCCACTTGTCGTGACTTTAAATTTTGCATTACCTGTATATTTTCTTTAAACCCCAGTTTCTGTATTCACGTTATTAATGAGATTTTTAGCTGTATCTTAAATAAATTCCTGGCCCACATGCTCAAATGTAGAAACGTAACTGTAAAAACACCACAGAAATGTAAATGTAAAAGCACCGTGGAAGATTTAAAAATAGAAGACAAAGAGAGGGAGTCCCAAATATCATGATTTCTATGGTATAGCTCTATTATTTTTGAATCCATTGCTGTGGCAATATTTTTCTTCCAACTTCAACAAACATCACATATCTGGGTTTGTGTCTTGAATGCACCTTCTTTGTGTGACGCATGATCACTGTGGTTATAAAGAAGATGAGTACAAAGGAAAGGTAAAACAGCATTTCCCCCCACCTCTAACCCTTCCCACCCTTTCCCACATTCTTCTTTTGGGAAGCAAACAAAAATCCCAGCCCTGGCCACTCGTTTGGCCAACACACAGATTTTTCATAGTGAGTTTTCAGCCTTACATGTTTCTCAAAGCAATTGCAGAAGAGCTTTATTCTTCAGAGTGCTGTGCTCCTGAAGGAGCCTTGCCATGCTAGGTTTCCTTTTGGGCTCTCTCGTTTGGGCCCAGGTAAGCCTTACGAGCAGCAGGGGAAGATGTTTCTCACAGATGTGGTGGCACATTTGAGAGGAGCTGGTTGGAATGGCTTGGCACTGGTTCACTAAGAATGAGGGACCTCTGGTTCATGTTTAAATGTCTGACGTGGCTTGAAACTTCTGCAGCAGCAAAGCTGGAAATTGCCGTTTTCATGGTCATAGAATCATGGAATCATTAGGATTGGAAAAGACCACAAAGACCATGTAGTCCAACCATCAACCTGCCACCACCGTGCTCACAGATAGGAATTTTCCCTATGGAATTCAGTCCCTTGCACCATGGCTCTTAGGACTTATGTCCCCATTTTTCCTGTGTATATTAGGCAATAATGTCACCTTCTTCTGTAGCATCCTTTTGTTCTGCTCTTAGAGCATACGTGGTAGGGAACTGTGGACAAGATCCTTGATACCTTTGGCTAAATAGGTTTAAATTGAGTAATAGGGATCTCCATTTAATTGATCATATTTACGTGTAGCTATTTCACACCTGGTTTCTTGTTTGCTTTTTTTCTCTGATTTCCCATCAGTGTAACCACGGTACTGAGTAGTGACTCCTGATTTTGTGTGAATGACTTGCTTGGGCTTCTCAACAGCACCTGAAGCTGTTTATGATCCAGGAACAGTTCTTCCAGAGGAGTTTTCAGGCTGGGGAATAATGATTTTCCATCCCAACAGGCACTGGACAGTTGATGATTAGGATGGTGAACTGATGATCTTTGACAAGGTTGTTCCTCAGAATCTCAGTGCTGGGTTCTACTTTGCCTAACCCAAAAAAGGCACGTGCTTCTCAACTGCAGCAGTGCCTCAGCATGACTGTAACTGTGTAAGTTCAGAAACAAGTACTATAATTAGCCATGACTATATTGTTAGATGTGTACATGTGTAATTAACAAAGCAGGTATTTGTGTGTATGTGACTCTACTTATTTGTTCATGAAAACTTCCCAACATTTTCATCAGCATATTCAGGTTAATTAAAATTAATTCTGTTTGTATTGACTGCCTTTTCACTTATGCAAAGTTTGTGTGTGGCTAGGGCCTTCTTCCCTATAAAATCCATACAGTTTGCTTCAGAGCAGGGGAAAGAGGAATCAGAATTGCAGGCTGTTTGAAATTTAAATCAGAGCAGTGGTGGTCAATAGGATCAAGGTTACGGTGCCCTGGAAGACCTTGACTGGGCACTGCCAGGTGCGAGCTGGGTGACAAGGACATTAGATGCCAATTGAATGGAATTCTATGATTTATGTCCTTTTATTTTGAGTTGAATGCTGGAATATCTGGCTGGAAAATCATGGAAAGCTATGATCTCTTCATAGAGTAAAAGTATACGGGTTTGTTTTGGGGATGATGTTCCGCTTGTGTAGAGGGTGAGCACGAGACCACTGTTTGTGCTCTGCTAATGCTGGGATTCCTCAGGTGAGACAAGTACTTTCACGAGAGACAAGAACATATTAACCACTGAATAAACACAAAGCAAAATACAGATGTTGTCCCAATGAGTCTGCAGTCTTAACAAATGGGATTGATGCACTGTGTGAGAAGAAAAATGTATGCACGTGAATGTGAGGTGATGCTCATGATGAGCACATTGAGAGGGTGCTGCCTGATCACAGATCTTGCAGCTATTGCTACAGGCTGTCTGCAGGCTCAGGAGTATGCTTCCATGTGGCACTGCTCTTGATTTACGTTCCCTTGGTTTATTCCCCACGGAGGGAGATCTCTACAGGGTGTAAATCAGGTGGTTCTTCTTCTTCTTCTTCTTCTTTTTTTTTTTTTTTTTTGCAAGTCTGTCTCATAATTCTTTCAAATGTAAATCTGACCATAATTCTGCAACGGGGTTGGATTCTACGGCTAATCATATAGCTACAGGCTTTATATCTCTGTAAAGCTTGAGGCTGTTTCTGTAGAAATATACAGATCATCTTCCAAAGAATAAAATAGTAACGTCCTATATCATCCAGTTCATTTTTCCATAAGCCCTTGTAAAGGTGAACATATTTTGGTTTGTTTATGTAACAGTTCTGTCATTTAAAAAGTAGGAGAGTGAAATGCGGGGGTATTTTTTTTTTCCCATTAGGGCTGAATTTTAATCTGCTTCCTTGACAAATGATGCTGATGGTATTTTTCCATTCCTGTCTACTCCCAGTAAGACTGAACTATATGCTTCTGTCTGTCTTGGCTCTGATAATGTTTTTGTACTAACATAACATAATGCCATACAATTAGAAATTATATGTTAGCTGTTAGTCATAGCCCAGTGAGTTTACATTAGACAAAAGAAATTAAATGGGAACTAGAGGAGACCTAGTAAGTGCAGTTTATGGGTTTTTTTTATATTCAGAAATATCACATTTCTATTGATGAGCATCATTTATGTCTGTATGGGGGAAACTAACTGTGCTACAGGCAAAAGAATTCCTGGTCATTTCTTCACATTCAAATCATGCATAGTTTGTAAATGCAAAGTTAAAATAGTTTTTCCTCTGTCTGGGAATTGATGAGTTGCTTTGAGAATTTTATGCACTCCCTGAAAGGAAATGGAATTTTCAGTTGTGATTCTCTGTAATACTAAATGATGCCCTGCAAATTGTTTTGTTCCAGGGAGTGAGAATTCAGGCTTCACAGAGGCTTCTCCTGTGGTTGTGTTGAGGGGAGCCCCTCGCCTGGCTCTGCTGCGTTGGAGCAGTGACACTGCTGGCCTGGCACCTGTCTGCCTGCTGGTGATCACCTGCTGGAACTGCCTTACTACAGAGGAGCGTGAAGGACCTGCTGTACGGGAAGTTTTCATCCGCTTCATTGGAGACGCACTTGGGCCCTCAGAACACCTACCAGGCATGTTGGCAGTTCTTCAGGTATCTTTCTCAACCCTACTGCTTTTTGCTCCTTTTACTTAACCTTTAATACTTGCTTCCAGATTCTTATTTAACCATCCACTCTGGAGTGGAAATACTTGTAACCTCCAGAGCTTGTGTGCTACTGTTCCACTCACCTGCTCACTGTCTGCTCAGTTCTTTCTTACAGACAGTGGTGCTTTGCAGAATCCCCACTATTCCAGGTTTGACTGATCCTACAGCTCAGTTAGTGCAGCTTCTTTGAAACAGGAAACACCATCTTGGGGGTATCCCAAACAAGGACCACCATTACAGCTCGCATGTCAGTCCTTAGCAACCAGTAAAATCAGCAGTACTTGCTATTCCAACTGCTGAACTGAAAGAAACCAACTATACTTGTTCTGATGAGGTGGGTAAATCCCTGCAGGAATGAAATTGAAGCCAGTGAATTTATTTCAGACCATACTACTCAGCATGAAACAAATGCAAGTCCCTAAAGTTGAAGGATGAGCGCTAACACTTCAGCTGTCCCCTTTCCTTTTGCTGCTTTGCTTTGTAGGATTGTTCAAACCACAGTTCTGATATGATCTGCTTCTTTTGTATGTGTGTGCAGAACTGAGAAATATGGCCTCTTTGTTAAAGTGGAAATACTATGGCTTACTGTGGGACCACATTATGCCTCACAGGATTAAACCAAGTGCCAGTTTACTGCAAGTGGTACCATATTAACATGTTGGCTGCGTTAAGTTGGGCCTCCTGGTATACATTGGTATGAACTTTCAGTCCAGTTTCTCCAGATGGATACACAAGACTGTGAAATGTTTCTATTAAGATTTTTTTCTACCTGGTGCCAAGTGCCCATCATGAGCATTCTCATTTTAGGGATGCCCCAAGGATCTGCCTGTTACGAACATTTCTTATCTCAGCCTCCCTTCACACTTTTTCTCTAGTCTGCAGTTGGTTGAATTGCTCTGTTTTATAAAATCTTTGTCTCCTTCATACATGGATGTCTTCATAATATGATTGTCTACGTAAGAAGGCTTGGAAGATTAGATTTTGTTGATCAGTTAACGTAGTCATAATGGTTCAAAAGTAAAATAAATTGTCCTATCTTTTTGGCTGAGGTTTTCAAAGTTACTTTGAAGCCTTGGGTTAGATTCACCTATTGCAACAGGGCACCAAAACTAATTAAGTGGTTTGGAGACTCTCTGCCCTTATGTTTATCTTGTTTCTTACTTCTGTGATGTTTGTGTAATACTACTTTGGATTGTTAGCAATTGCTGACAGATCCTTCTTAGACTGAGAGGGTAAGAGCAAGGGAGAAATTTGGCTTCTTCTATCCTTTTTTCTTGACATCGTATATGGAGCAATGTTGTTAGTAAAACAACTGTGGGTTCAGTCGTCTTGCTTCCAGACCTCACTGTGAGCCTCAGAAACACAAAGGTCACAGAGTTTTAGTGTCATTTTAGCCAGATTGTCCATGTCAAAAAGGTAAAAGAAAGATGGTGAAGGAATGCTATAAGCACAGATCATTTCCTTTTTCTGTTTTTATTATTTGTATGTTCTAAAGGGTATCCATGTACCTGTGTGCAATTGCGTTGATATTAGTATATGCTGGCATGTTTGTCTGTCACTCCAGAAATTATTGTTGTTTTCCTTTCACAGTATGAAGAATAACTTCTTTCCTGCAATATTACTGTTCTTGCACATGTGCTGATTTGTTACCTTCTGCTGTACATGCGTATAGATATAGATAGACTATACCAGTCTGGTTTGAAAGTGTTCTTACAAGTCTGTAATGGACAGGTAAGCAGTGAGGCACATCCTTAGAGTAGACCAGAACTATGTATGTTTAAGATGAGTGTATATACTCATACACATTTACCCATACATATATCTTTTCAACCTGTCTTCTGATGAGATACTTCAATCTTGTGGAACAAAAGAGGGAGTGCAGAAAATAAATTGACTGAAAGTTGAGACTTGATATCAGTACATCAGTGGGAATTCAGAGCTAATGAAATGCAGCTCTGCTGCATGGGATTCAGATGACTATATTCATGAATTGAAGGATGAGCTTCAGGACATCTGATGGAAAGGTGTGACCTTATGGAGGGCTTTAGAAGCTGATACTTGAATCCAGTAATGCTTCCAATTTCACTGATGTCATGGAAAGAATATAGACTAAAGAGAAGTGATCCTCTTGGCCATACTTGTTCTTGTTAAGCTCTGAAGTTTATAGTCTTACATTTATAAACACTTGCTCTCTGAGTCTCAGACTTCTGAGTTTATGACTGCAAGTAAGCAGACAGCATCAATAGGACAGTTAAGACCAATTAGCCACAAAGCAGAATCACAGAGCAGCCATTCAGAAACATCAGACACTGCAGTGGCGTTACTAAAATGTACTTTGGAAAACCACTGTCAGAGTATCAAATGTTACTTGTTCTTGTAATAATTTTAATGGGGTGTTAGATTGCTATTTTTAGGTCTGTAGTGCTTAAATGCCAGCTTAATTTTTTTATAATCTGAAAAAGAAATATAAGATGACACTGAGGAAAAAGAAGGATTAAGTCTAAAGTTAGGGTCATTAATAATATTCACTTGCTTGTTGTAGAACTGCTTTTGGAAACCCTTTTAAAAGTTGCCATGAAAACTTCCTTTTTTTTTTTTCTCTAAGAATTTAATTAAGATTGGTTTAATTCTGCCATAGAGTTACGGCCTCTCACAAAATAAGCTTCACAAGATCTGTCTATACATAATTTATCTGTCTCTGATGTATTACGAAGGGTCTTGTAAGTGATTTTTTGAAAAATGCATACTTTGGTCTTGCCTTGCTGTGTGCTCTGAGAAGGCTGTTCTTCTGCCCATTCTTACAGAAGGGCATCCATCAGCAGCCAAGGAACAGCAGCAACTGTTGTTCAGTGCTGGGTTGTGAGAGGAGAGATGGAAATACTAAGGTTCCTGCTATTGACATATCACTCAGTAGCCATTGAAAGTTCATCCTGTATCTTCAGTTTAGATTGGTAATATATTCGGAATAAAATTCCTCAGTGTTCAGTATCAGAGAACATCTGATTTTTTGGACGTACCTACAAAGCTAGCACTTAGTAAAATACAGCTGGCAAATGATATCCAAGCTTTTCTTCTTCCTAGATCGGTGGTGTTCCAGGAGATCTATGGAAAAACTTGGTAAAGGGTTGGTAAGACCTGTGAGTCGGGGCAAGACCAAGAGCTCTAGGAACTGCAGAACAGATTCCCACTGCTGCACTTCTGACAGCATGAGAAGTTTTTCTAAAACCTTTTCTTTAACACTCATCATTATACTCCTCAGATTTCCTGCAGGCAGATGGGAAACTCAAAAGATCTGTTCACCACTGGATTGCTTGTTTGTAGTAGGTGGATTCTATATGACTCGCTGGGGTGATGGGCAGATATTTCTATAGTTCTGCTTCTCTTACATGTAGGCACTAGGCTGCTGCTGCCCTGTTCTTCCCTGTATTCCCAAGCAGATGTGAAAGATCAGCAGTCAGTTTGTTTCCTCAGAACACGGTGGGGGACAGAACCCTGCATTTACTGCTTTAGCGTTTGGAAATTGTTAGCATTGTAAACACTGAAGCCATTAGTTGGTCGTGTTATAGGCTCTGCTGCATTTAACGGAATGCAAAAGAGTTTCCTCTTAGAGGGGAAAAAAAAAGTTTTGCTTATGAGGATATGTGGAGGGAAGCAAACCTTTTTTTCCAGAAGCTACTGGTGACAGCAGGAGAGCCCAACGTAGTCGTTATTCGTTAAGGCTGCCACCTGTAACCACTGACTGAAGACAAAAGAGGCTTTGTCCACTCCAAAACGTCTCTTGATTGCTGCTTCAGCGTTGGTACTTAGGAAGAGAGGATGCTTGTGATGCTGTCAGGTTTTGGACCGTGTAAAATGATTTTATATGGATCTTCTATCAAAAGGTATGGATTTTTCTCAGCCTCAGTATTTTTATTTGAGAGATAAGGCTACTGTAGGGATGTTTATTCATTTCATCAGCTCTGTAAATGGGTGGCGTTTAAATTAAGATGACAGAAAAGCATGGGTGCAGCTTGGAGCTGCAACAGGGCATGCAGATGGAGAACTAACAACCCCTTCTAATGGGAGCTTCAGCGGTGCTCAGTCTGGTTTTCCATCTTCCCTTACTGCACAGTGCATGGCTTTGACTTGACTTCAAACTTCATCAAAGATTGAGTCCAGGTTTGGTTTCAGCTGCGGGTGAAGGTTCAGGTTTGTTGTTTTCATCCAAAATATAGTAATGGTTTGTTTTCAGGCCAAAAATTTCCTGTTAAACCTGAACTCCATTTTGACTCCTGACCCGAAGGAAATCCTTTGGGATCTAGCACATCTTCCTTGCTTTTGTTCTCCACTTGTAAAAATCTTCCTCACTTTTTGCATAGATTTCAGTCTGATGGGGAGGAACAGGCTGTGCTTCTGGCTAGAACATGCTTAACATGCAAAAAAAAAGCTATGTGGTTGCCTTGTTTTACTCGATGATCAGGACGTTTCACCGTCTCTCTTTGTGGCATTCATTTGTAAGTTATTCAGCTACCTCTAGCATGAGGAGCCTTCTGAATAGGATCATTTACATTCTCATTTATATTATGTGTAAATACGTGGCTTCCGTAGTTCGGTTGGTGAGATGCTAACGATGTCAAGGCTGTAGACTCTACACCAGGTCCGCAGTGTGCGAACCAGGATTTTAGCACCCGAACTGCCTAACGACACGGCTGCAGTGGGGAGCACCTGCAAACAGCCTTGCTTGCCTTCGTCCCGAATGGCCGATTCTCTGACCCAAAACGCGCTCCGGGTGCCCGTAAAGCACACAGAACGTTGGCTCCTGCTTTACCAGCGTCGCGTCTTTCAGCAGAACACTGAACTGAGCTCCCCTTGCAGGCAAAGAAAAGCACAAACAAAACAAACCCCTTCCCACACTTTTACGCTGAATGGAAGTCTGCCGTGGATGTGCTTTTAAGAGGAGGTATGGAAACAGGCTCCTGAGCTGAGTGTTAAAAGGGCTTTATGCCTTAAGTGGCAAATGCCACTTCTGACAAAGGATTAGTCAAACTTTGAAGGTCGAAGTGGGGTTCGGAAGCTCTGTCTGAAGCTCCGTTTTCCATCTGAAAAAGGGACCTTCAACAGCAAATTTCAATACTTGACATGCAGCTTTTCCCCCCGTTTCAGCCTTGCAAACAACGGAACAACCAATGACAACAGAGTAAGGAAAGACAACAAAAGCATGTAAAACAGCTTGCAAATCTCTTTCATTCACTGCTGAGCTGCTCCTCAGGGGTGGGGGCTTTCTTCTGTTTTATTATAGTTTGATTTCTTTTGCATATTTTTTTCTTTTCTGGCAGCTAAATACTCTTGTTTTCTGCAGAGAGCAGCTTGAAAATAGGATATCTGATAGGGGAGCCTCCGTAAATACGTGAACCGAGAGCCAGGCTTTGAGCAGTGCCCTGCGCTCGGCGGGCTGAATGTCCTCCCCTGTGCAGCTGCCACACAGAAATAAGGCAGCCAGCCGGGTGTAGTTTCTCTTTGCGTAATAAGAGCACTGTAAGGAACCAGTAACGGGTGAAGTGGAATTGCCAAATTATTTAGAAATCTTTTCTGGCACTGGTCTCTGGGCAGGTTGAATATTTCTAGACACGCAGCCAACGCTGCTCTGCTGCTGGCCAAGAACATGTCAGATTTCACTAGGTAAGCAAGGCAGGGTATGGTCAGTACTTGGTTGGGAGACCTCCAAGGAAAACTCAGGTGCTGTAGGATGTGGTAATTACTAATTCAGTAAATAGACTCTCAGTCAGTGCAGTGTGTGTGTCCTATCTAGGAGGATATTGGAGTGCTGCTAGCAAAAAGCACTAGGTGGATGTTGGCAGGGTGCGTGATGACCCCATTAAACATCTTGGGATTATATATTCTGTATCATAATGACATGAAGACCTTTTATAATTTGTTGCTCACCATGACCCCCCAGAAAGATTCCTCCATATGCAGAGGTTACACAGACCAGTGTGTTTTCCTTCCCTTTGAGGGTCTGAAGTACAAGTTACCTCTCTGGAGTTCTTCCTTGTCCAAATAAATCTTCTGGCTGCCACAGTGGGGGCCACTATGGCACAGGTCTTCATTTCTTTCTCACTTTGACTGGTGATTTTTGTCTTGAGTCAATAATTAGAGCATGGGACCGGAAAAATTCTTAACACTTTAAACTGAAGTTATAGTGTAGGAGGTTGTTTGATGGAGGGAGAATGAGATTGGTATTCAGAACCCCTCAAGAGTATTTGATTCTGGGGCCTTGTATGTTCTTCTATTTTCTGACTCCTTAGTTTTCAGTATTCAAATGTTTAACTTCCAATAAGGTAATACTTCTCATCCTACCTCTTACTGTGCAGGCTTTCACTGTAAAGTATCAGACCTATGTCTTGCTCTGAGAGCTGGTGGATTAGGCTTGCTGAGGATAAAAGTTCAATCTACTGAATAGTAAATAATAAGAAATGTATATATTTTTCTGTGCAGTGTAAAGGTGGTAAAAATTATGTATCTCCTTACCTGGAATTTGCTATTGATGCCTGAATACCTGTTTATACAGCTCAGTAACACAGAGCACATTATTAAAAGATGTTTCAAATATCTTACAAAGTTTGAGACCATCAGCTTTACGTAGGTATTAGGATGTAGACACAGGCAAAGTGATTGTGGATGTTTTAAAAAGATAATGTCTTCTGATACTAAGTGAGATCAATATTTCTGCTTCATTTTAATCCATTTTTGGGCATTTTCTTATGATATTAGCAGTGCATACTGGCAAAGGCAACAACAAGACAGTTCCCTAACAGCTGATCTTTGCTTGGTGAAGTCTTTGAAATCACTCTGAATTGAAGTGTTGGCTGAAGTCGCCCCACTGCTGACAAACCCTGACCATTTTTAGCTGTTAAATGTCTGAAATCAGTACAGCTTTCCTCATCCATCCTGACCAAAACATGGGTGCGTATAAGGAAAGGGGAAGTAGTTAAGAAAAATGTGCATTTTCCATTTTTCCTGTTGATTTTCAAAACCATATCTCTACAACTTGCTGATGCCAAGTGGATGTTAATTACCTTGCTTGTTGCTATCTTTTTTTCTTTCTCTCTCTTTTTTTTTTTAAGATACTCAGGAAGTTTTGCAAATCAGAAATGGACTGGTAGGATATGCGGACGTGAGTTTTTGGCCATGACCATTCACCTGTTTCAGCCTTGGGTTATGTACATCCAGGGTGGTTTGTTTTTGTTTTAAACTAAAAATAAATAGAGTACAATTTCAGTGAGTACAAAGGTTCATATACAGAATAAAGAAAGGCAAGAAGCTCTTCCTTACTGAAATATGTTTGTTGCCAAGTAGACTGAGAGAACATCTGGGCTTCCTCTGTGTACTGTGGTCTTCAGTAGAGTCCTCTTCTTTCTAATAAAGCTGTTGTCTCTGATAATGGTATTATGGGATGGAAAAGCAAGTACTGTTTGCATCAGAATGAGAATCTTTCTATCTGTCTGTTTGACCAATACACTCTTAAATCATGCAATTTCTTCTGTGTTTCTCCCAATAGTTATCATTGGAGCTGCATAACATTTTAACCTCCATAGCTTCTTGACTTCAGCTTTTCTTACCTCTTTTTGGAGCTACACCCCCACCTCCCTCCCCACCTTTACAGGCTTGCGTTGGCTTTAAGGTTTATGTCAGGGTGCTTATTCTGTGCTGCCTTGCTTTTTAACACTCGTGTGCTTACCACAAGTGCTAGTTCTTAGATAAGAAAAAAAATATAGGAAAAGTCATGCTTGCAGAGTTGAAAAATCATATTTATGATTTCAGTGATTCCTCTGCAAGACTTCTTTTGTGTGCCTAAAGAACAGAAAGTGTCTGGTTTCTTGTGTCTAGTTCCCAAAATGAGCCTTTCTAAAGAGCTTTTGATCCGGTACAAAACACTTAACCAGGAGATGGAAGGAGGCTCAGGCATTCGGGGAGAAACCTGCCAGGCTGGATTTCTGGAACAGCCCATTCTGTCCAGGCTTTGTGGAGGAGAGTGGAAAAGCTCACTCAGTCTCTCTCTGCTTTGTAATTCAGCACTGCTCTTTCAGATGGATTTGGGGAGTGAACCACTGAAAAATCTGCCAACTCCTTCCCCACCTGTGTATTTAGGCAGTCTCCATCACTGCTCTTCGTGCACTATTTATTTGTCCTAGGAAGACTGATGGAGGAGTTGGACGGGAGAGAGGTGACAACAGAGATGAGGTTTGAGGAGGGAGGGGAGCGCATATAATGGGGGGTTTTGGGGAATAGGATGGGTCTGAATTGCTTGATAGTGGAATAAGCAGACATGCAGGTAGTACTTTCTTCAGTCTCCTTCACCTCACACACACCCAGACAGGCTGAACAGCCACGTGAGTAACTGTTCTGGTGACACTCAAGTCTGTTTTCACATTCACAAACCACTGCTGATTTGAATGAAAAATCTTTGTTCAGAGTTTTTAGACTTTCTGCCTTTCCAGCCAATATTTTTCTTTTTTGAAAAAATATTCCCTTCTGCAGTTTGGCTTTTCATTATGTATGGTATAGAAATGGCTACATAAGATGCATTTACTGTTTCTGCTCCACAATAAGATGTTTGAAATGTATATTTTCCTTCCTGTCTTGAACTTCCTCTTCTCTTTTATATAAATATATGTAAGTTTGGCTTCTGGGGATGTTCTGTAGGTGTTGGAGACTTTGTGCTTTGCATGGCTGACACAAAAAAGATATTACGAATGCTAGCGGAATATTCAGGTAAGTAGCAGAAATGAAGTTATGTTTGTAGATAAAAGCCACTTTTGTTTCTTCCAAGGCCTGTTCACAGAGAGCCCTAGCAATAAGGATTTTAGCAGTGGAACTGATTTGCGCAGTGAAATACCCAGGGAAGTTTAGAGCTCATATATGTTTTATATATTCTACTGGTGGAATGGGCACGGAGCCTCATTCTCTAAAGCTCTCCGTGATATTCTAGCATGCTGCTGCCGAGATGTTTCTGCAGTCTTCCCCTTAGCCCTGCGCATGAATAAGATAAGTCCTTAATGGTGTAGGTTGCCTTCTCAGCTTAGTTCTTTAGGTGCTTTGTCTGGGCTTTCCATCCCTGTAGTCACTTACAGAATCACAGCAGGATCTTTCTGGGATGGCCTCCAAGACGATCCTTTGAAAGATGAAAGGTAGCCACTAACAGGCATTTCTACTTCTTTGTCCCCTGTCTCTGCCTCCCACCTTGGGCACAAAGCTGTTTGGCTTTGTTTGCACTCGTGATAAGTTGGAGGTGTACTGTCTCTTTTATCAGAAATAAATAAAAAGGTGTGATGGCAAGGACAAGGCCTGTGAAAGTCCTCTTTTCCTTTTTCTCTGTTGGAGTATGCTCGTGTAACTTCAGACTCTAAAAATGTTTTTTTAATATATACATATATATTTAATATGTTAAAAAAGGAGTGCAGGAATCTTTTTCCTGCCTAACACCTGGACCTCCCCAGAGGGATTTCCTGCCAGCTGCAGCCTTTGAGGTTGACCTTGGTCGGTTGGTTTGGTTTCGCTTTGAATCAGAGCCGCACCATTTGGACACGTATGTCCCAACTCCCAGGAGCAATCCCTAATGCCTTGGTATCTGTTAAACCATCCTGGCTGATTCCTGTGCTGCCCTGCTGGGGGGAATGTGCTGGAGGTGGAGAGCCATAAGGGCTGGGAATGCCAGGCATTCCCATCTGCGCTCCCATCGGACTCCAGGCTGGCCCCAGGCGAAGCTGGGAGCCTCCTTGCAGGCGTCCCTGTCTCTGGGACAGCCCTGTCCTCACATCGCTCCCATCGCCGTGCGTGCTGCTGCCTCTGCTGGGAGCGCAACAACAAAGCTCTTAAGAATACCCAGGCAGCCAAAAATAATAGCAATAAAAATAAAGACGTTATTAAAGCCAGATACGAGTGATCTGAAGTCACAGCGAGTGTAACATGACTCAGTCAAATCCCCAGGACAGTTGGAGACAGAAAGGAAAGGAGAGAGGAAAATCTCTATCTGTTTAAAGTTCTGGGCCCCAAGCTCCTTACAAGTCGGCTTTGATAATTCATCAGACGACCACAAAAAAGAATGCCTCCCCCGCTCCAGATGCAACCGTGTCTTGTCCCAGCCTCTTTTTCCACAGCCTGTGAATCTTGCCACATCAAGGAGGAGAGAAAATACATTTAAAAGTTTTCCTTATTTAGGTTGGGTAGGTTTGAAATATCCTCCAAAGGCAAACGTGCATGTGTTACTGAAAGTGTGCGTGCGTATGTACACATGGAGAGCTGTGCTCGGGAAAAGGGAAAAATTACTGGAAAAAGCAGCATTTGCAGTTCACACCCAATGCAATTAGAGGAAGAGGCAGCTGCAGGCTTCTTTATTGTGGTGTGTCTAAGCTAAGAGGAAAAACCCGCAAGCCTCTGCTAAAGAGTGGCCTAATGGCTGTATGCTGGGATGGGTAAGGGACCCTCAGCTGTCGGTTGCTTCAGTTGTAATTGGGGAATAACTCCTTGTAGGTGCATCTGTTTGTTGTTGGGGCACTTGCTGGAAGAGCAGATTGGTGTACCAGTGTGCAGGAGGAGTGGAAGGGAGACCCAGGATACAGCACTGCTTGTGATTCTCTGCTGTTGAGATGGGAGATGAATTTTTCAGGTCTGTTGTAGCATTAAAGGATCCAAAGGGTGCCATGAAGATGTACTTCACAAGTCATGTGGGGAGAGTGTGACTATGGCTGGGACTAATGGACTTGAAGCAAATGGTAGCAAGGGGGCCAATCAAGAAAACTTGGATCTGCTTTCAGTATCACACAGTGTGTGTGTGTTTTGTTCTTGCATTTTAGCTGAGGCCAACTCCGATGTAAACAGATGGACTTCAAAGTAGTTGGTCTGAATAAAAGCTTACATGATATTTTAATGATTCAAGTCTTTGGGGACTGTAAAACTAGATTGGAAATCTCAGAAGATATTTATTTTTGTTTTTTTTGGGGGCCAGGCAGAGGGACAAGAAATAGATCCGAGTTCCAGTTTTTTGGGTAGAGGCTTTGTTTTTCAGCACCCTACAACTCTGAGATGCTTTTGCACTTCTTACAAGGGAGAAACGCCTGATTTTTTTTTTCAAGTGAAATTGTTGCCTTTTTTTCATAATTTTATCGAAATTTGGAACATTTTAGTCTTCCAGGAGGTCCGATGCTTGTTTTGTTCTTTCTTTTTTCTCTCTTTGTCATCAAATAGAAAGGAATCAAAACTGCTGATGTATTTTATCCTTGACAGGTTTTGTTACTACCATTTTTGACTTCATTTTATCAGTTTTGACAAATAAGGATGTTTAGGAAAGGTCATGTGGCAAAAATATGACGTAAAGAAAAGAATAGAAATTCCAAGGAGAATGTTGGTGTCTGCAGTGTTTTAAGCGGGCAGGGTTTTTCCTTTACCCTGGCAGCTCTTTGCCTTATGAAATGTCTGCTTCTGTTTTTTTTTTTTCTTTTTTTATGAGAGATTAATGAGAATTTCCATAGACCAGTGATGAGTGCAAGAAGTCTAGCTTGTGGTAGACCTGCAGCTCTGCTCCTAGCTGGGGTCAGGCAGTGCCAGATGTGCATGGGACACGGACTTCACCACTCTTTCGCAAGCCTGAGAAGACTTTTGAGCAATCTTTTGAGGGATGAGAGGATCTTGTACTGGATATTTAGACTTCAGTTTGGGGTATTTATGTCTTCTGAGTCCTTTAGCTTTGCAGAAAACCCATTCCTAATGTGCAAATTCCAAGCTATTTCAGGGCCAGCGCAGATGGACCAGTTTAAACGTTATTCTGGATTTCCAGAGTAAATCCCAGAGCTGGTATTTGCAATCCTCATTCTGATAAACAACAAATTGTGTGATTTGCCCACATTCTGTCCTCTAGGATGTAAGTTGGAACATGGTCTGAGGATTTCCTCTGTTTGTGCATCTAACTCAGCAAAGCTTGACTGCAAGATTCAATAGAGTTTGGGCACTTTATTTATTAGTGCCTGTTACACAAGTTCCAGACAGGCAGTGTTACTTGACTAATACCACAGACAGTACAACCACAGTCTTTCAAAATGTATTTGATGTCCCTAAGAGAGCTTTGTAAGCTCAATACTGTATGCCCAGGCTATGTACAGAAGTTTTAATTTAGAAAGGCTGCTACTTGCAGTTGTGTCAATATTACTTTAAAAAGTGTACAGGCAGAGGCAGAGGGGAGATGAGAGCAGTTTTGAAGCTTTCAGGCTCCACTTCCAACTAAGACTTTTATTATGCTAGATATCTAGGATTTTCGCAGGGAGTGGAAGGAGTTACATGACCTGTTTCTATGTTATATAGGTATATATTGATATGCCACTGCCTTAGGCTACTTCAACTATTCCTGCCTACCTGTTAATTATTGCTGAAAAATGTGTTGAGTGAAACAATTGATGTATTTCCAAGAAGTACTGCTTTGCCCCAGTGCAGTTATGTCCAGTGGGCTCCAGAAATGTCAGTCTGAATTTGCAGCTGGTCAGTTCTGTGCATGTACCTACCTTGTCTCCACTTGTGTTGTCTTTTGTGATAAATTCCTACGCAGCCTCAGGTGGGGGTTCAGACTTGGGCCTCCTATCTGTGAGGTCTCTCACTTTATAAACTGCTTATAGCCGTAGACTTAACATGGAACTGAACTTCTGGATTTCTAAAATGTGGTAATGAATCTGGCAATGATGAATTTCTAGTCCATGTACTCTGAAAGTTAAACACCTATTTGGAACTGTATCTAAACGTAGAGCCATACTTTCGACCTTGGAGCTTTGTTTTGTGCTGAGATCATTCCTTTCCCAAATGTCGTTATCAGCTGTGATTTGTTAGGAACAACCAGCAGCTGTGCCTAGAGGGGGAAGTTCCCAGGATCAGTGACTCTCAGAAGGTGTTTCAATGTCTTTTGTAGTCACCTGAATTGCTCTAAGAGATATTTGTCCTGTGTATTTTTCATGAATGAAATTCTGGCTGTCTCCTCCTCCCTGTCACTCGAATGGCAACGCAGACTCGAGGTGAAACCTCATTTCTTGTTTGGTTATGGTACTTCTAGGGCATTTCCCAAGCACTGAATTTGAGCGTGAACCCATAGCCAAACTTTGTCATGGAGGAAGCGGGACGGATCTGAGGGGCAGCAAGGTGGTGTTCGCCTGAACCTCCCGAAGTTTAGGATTTAATTGGAAGGATATTGTTGGATTGTTGCAACATATTGCTTTTCCATATTTCCATATGTGATCCTAGCTTGGGGTCATTTGAGAGCAGTCCAAGTGATGACTTCAGCAAGTATCTTAAATAAATTAGAATCAGGCAGTGACGGAAGAATTCTGGTTGTGGTTGGTCTGTCTTTTGGAAACTAGAGCATATTAGCGGAAACCAACAACAAATTCAGTATCATGAATCTATTGGGAAAGGAGAAAAACTTCCACATCGCTGCATCTCCCACCTCAAAGTCAAGGATGTGAAATATCTCAGTTGGCCACCACATCATGAGGGACGATTTATTGCATCTGTTTAGAAACAATTCTTTGTTCTCTGGGGGCTCTGTCCTTCACTAGGAGAGCTTTGGACTCAATGATCTAATAGATCTTCCATCTCTAACTTTTGTGGCTTGCCATATGTAGAGATAAATATCTTTCTTTCCGATCAGCATTGACGGACAGACTTTCAGGCATGGAAACGTTATTGTGTGTGGGATGGGGGGAGGGGAGTAAGGCCATTTGCTGAGTGTTATTGTCTGCAGGGCATAGGATTATTGGAAAATGATAAATAGCTGGGCAGGCGAAGGAAATATGAAAACCCTGTCGCAGAACAGAGTTGCCCAAGATTTCTGTTCATATTGCGGTGGCCAAAAGAAATTTACATTGGAAAAACCCTCTTGCCTTCAGGGCTGAATGTTATGAACCTTCAAAGCTATTCCCAGCCCCTTTTCTTCTAAAGAATGAAAGGAGTGGGAGGGTTTGCCATGCTGTTCCTGGGGAGCAGGGGTCACTGCAGAATAACATTCATCATCTTGTTGGTGCTGTTCTGAGAATGGGAACAAGGTGGGAGAGATAAAAGCAAGGTTGAACTGCAATCTGGCATGTGATGCTTGTTCTCCAGCCCCATGGGATCTGTGAATGGACAAAGTCCAAACTTTTCTTCTGGATTTCATTCAGGGATTGTTAAGCTGGCCTGCAGACTGGGTGCCTTTACTGTAATAATTTTTTTTTCTCTTGACTTGCTTGGACTTCAGCCTTCCATTCAAATGTATTAGTCACAGGAGTACATGTAATGAACATGCTGACTTCCACTAGCAGATTTGGATCTTTAACACTTGAAGATTGGATCTGAGAACTGATATACTGGCCATACTTTATGCCTCAAGAAAGTAAGGGCACAAATAAGTCCATCATTGACAGGTAATTACTTAAATTTGGGGTTGTATCCCATTATAAAAACATCACCAGCTTTGTTCTTGTTCTTTTAGTTCACCTTCCCCCCAGGTTCTGTCCTGTACCAGCCCTGTGACTGGGCAGACCGAGATGTTTATGGTACCAGGGTTTCCTAAGGCAGTGTCTGTTTCTTACTCCTTTGAAATCAGGGTGGTGGATGAACTGGCTGCAGTAGGTGATTTTTCATGTTTCTTCAGGTATCATGGGAGAACAGAAATAAATAGTAGTACTTTGTTGCAAAACAAATATGAGGTGCACTTGAAAATTAGTGGTGTTTTGGTAGAGTTATATTTAAAATAACTTTTGATCATCAGACTAACAGGAAAAACATGGAGCTTCGTCTTTGATTCATTTATTGGGCAAAATAATTGATATCCAGCTGGGAGGTCTAATTTCCAGAGTAACTGTGCACCATTCATTGCCCAGTGGAAGTTTTGGGTTCTGAATGGGAAAAAGGCATTGCATTTCTCCTCCTCTGCCTTCACTGTATCTGAAGCTGCCATGACATGTGTTGTATTTTGATGGTGATGGAGACAGTGCATCAGGCCTAACAGCATAGCTTCAGCAAACTGCGTGCAGCGTTTCCTCTTTAATGTATATTTAGACAGAGCAGCCATCTGAGGCATGGGTTCAGCATTCCTGTGGCTGGGCTGGCAGGCCATCACTGCTGCTCTGCCCTCACCAGCTTCTTCCTGGCACGGCTCTCATTGAAGTGAACTCATTTGGCAGATCTGTCCAGTGGAGATGAGCACGCTCATTTTATCTTCTAATCCCCATTTAGCTATTTAATGTCTCTTTCCACTCAAGTGGTGTAATACTTTGGTATTACAGGGTGAATGGCAGCTTGTCAAGGCTGAGATCTTCACATGAGATGTGTTCAGCACTTCCCAGTGAAGCTTGCTTGCAGTCTGTTTCTGAATGGTGGAGAAGTGGGTTATAGCTTTAGGGGCTGAGGCTGTTCGGGGTTGTGCTGGGTGATCGTGAGAGCTGATTGAACTTCAGTGTGCTTCTAAAGCCCTCCGTGTCACGTCCCTGTTTTCTTTCTAGAGATTCTGCTTGGCTTCAGACTGGCTTTAAATCACTCAGTACCAGTGCTGAGTTATAAAGCTCTCTGCCTGTGCTGTCCACCCAGGGCTGGATTTGTAGCACCATCTCAGGGGCTGATGAGAGATGAATTTTGCAGCATCAGGTATCTACCTCCACAGCTGGCCTCTTGAGGGATAAATATACATCTAAGTGTGCTTGAAAGCACAACCAAGGTTTTCTCTTTGAGGGTGTTACATAGCTTGTCCCAGAATGGGATGATCTACCCAGAAGGAGTGTGCAGCTAGGCAGTAAGCTGGATTTGAAGCATGGCCTTGAAGCATGTCTGACAACAGTGCTGACACATCCACTGCAGCAACAAAACTGTGTTCCAAAAGATAACAATGTTTTTTACAAGCTGTAGATAGGGCATTGATGTGTCTGAAATAATTAATAGATACAATTCAAACTGTGGAAAAGAAGAAAGGCTGATAGACGTTGCTGTGTGTAGTTGAACACCATGCTTGTCTTCTGAAAAACAAAATGTTTTTTGAAGTTGATTGTTCATTTTTGAGGCATGACCTGCACTAGAGCAAGGAGATGCCTTGTTCCAAGTCCATCTTCTCTGGGTGCTCGCTAGAGCTTTAGGAACCGGTGTTACAGGATCAGCCCCGTGGTGTGCTCAGCCCAGTGGCCAACACCAGGTGCTTCTCCAAGGGAGATTTGAGTGCCTGGGAAGGGCAGTGATCTGATAACTTGCTCCGATGCAAACTGGCTTATGCCTTGCAGCTCTGGAGCCTAATGGGGACTTGGGTATGATACAAAGCAGTTTTTCTAGGATTTGTAGGAAATCTGGTTTAAAACTGCTTAGAAGCTTTGAGGAGGTTTGGGGCCTGTTGATTTTGTACTGAGGCACAGAGGACTCTTTTCTCCTGGGACTGTTTTCTTTCTTCAGTGCTTCTCAACCAACATTTTCCATTTGACAACCGATGATTGCACTGACCACACGTTTAGACCAAATAAACAAACAAACCCCGAAGTTTCTTCTTTCCCTATAATTTCTGACCTGAGATGACACAGGCCGTGACTGGATCGAGTTACGGCTGCACATCACCCTGCAGCTCTCCCGAAGATGCTGTCTGACTGCAGGCAGCCCAGGCTGCTGCCGTTGTGCTTGAGCAGGCTGCAGGGCACAGCGCTCCGAGCCACCAGGCCTGCACATCATCCCCTGAGTGGCATTGGGAAGGGCTGATGGGAGCACTGAGGCTTGCACAAATGACAGCGGCTGCACCAGTCAGGTCACAGACCAACTGTTGCCAACTCATCCGCTTCTGCTGTTGCACAAACATGTGCCTTGCTTTGTGTATGATTGGAGTAATTTATAGTGTTTTGCTTACCTTTATTTTCCCCTTTGTCCATAATCCCTTAAGACGCCTACCCCCAGATGAACTGTCTCCCAGACCTCGAAGCCTGGTTGTCCCAGGACACGGAGGCATGCAGGCATTTTCCTATCAGATTTAAAAACTCAGACCACAAAAACTTGGATCCTTCACCTCATGGCTCTCGCTTCTTTTCCAGACTGTGCAGAATCTTTATCAGTGTTTCAGTTATTAATAGATTGTTTTGCTTTTCTCAATATTAAAGGCCTTGTGTGACCCTACTAATAATTTACAAGAATTTTTGTATGTCTGCATTTTAATTCCACTGGCTTCTGTGTCAGCTGATGAGCTTAGATTGCCTAGGTTTACCTAATATATAACCAGAGAGAGACAGTAACTGCATGTGGTTTTTTCAGATATGTAGTTTCTTTCTAGGCATGTGATTCATTGTCTGCAAAGAGAAACTGCAGCTGGAGAACAGAAGCTTTGCAGGCATGGAGATGGAGCTCTTGTTGTCTCTCGACATCTCTCCCTACTTTACAACCTTTTCAGAAGTCTTCAGAAAACTGCAAATAGCATGTTTGACAAGATCACAAAGCAGTAACTAGAGATTTTAGTATAGTTAGAAGACAAATTGCTGTTGACCGTAACTTGGAAGAAGTGTCTTTTCTGAAGCCATTTCACAGCATAAAAGGATACATTTAATGATTATATAAGCAGTGGTCAGTCTTCTAACAGTTATAGTGTAAAGTATGTGGCAGTAATTGACAAAAGTACATAGAAGCCTTTAATTTCATGGCTAAAAATACAGGAGAAAGGGTTTTGCAATTTTGAATTTCCAAACTTTCTGTGAGGAGTGAGGTGTTGGCTGTCAGCTTGCTTTGGTCCTGATGCCCCTTGCAGCAGGCATCCTGACCATGGGTGCTGTGGAAGCATTTGGAGAACATTCTCAGAAATAGGGTTTGAATTTTGGGCGGTCCCCTGTGGAGCCAGGAGTTGGACTTGTGCCTCTCTTCCAACTTGGGATGTTCTGTGGTTCTGTGGCAGTGAACTGAAACCTTTTGCCATCAGTCTGGGTGTCAGTCCTGCTGTAGTTCTGAATGAAAACCCAACTTCTTGGCCCTGCCTTTGAGATCCAGGGATTGCCCAGTGCTGCATCTGAGAGGGAGCCTTTCCTTCAGGAATCAGTGGGGTTATTTTAAGCATATGTTTGTGTGTGTATGCATGGGCACAAGAGCACATTGTAGAAAAAATATTACGAGGCCTTTAGCAAATTCTTTAAACTGGAAATGAGATGTGACTTAAATAGTAAGGCTAATTAACTGTGTAGGAGCAGTTTACAAAGGGAAGTGATAAATCCATCATCACTTGGAGTCTAACTGGTGATTGGTCTTTTTTGAAAAGGCTCTAGGTCAGCTGCAAGGTCCTGAGCAACATCCTATTTACCTGTGTAGGAGACACAGCCTTCCTCTGCTGGCAGTGGAGATCTGAGACGTGCTTCATGGGAATGCATGGAGTTGATGTTCACAGAGTTTCTTTGGCCTTAAGCTTATTTCTCCCACCTCCTCCAATTTTAAAGAGCTTTCTTTGTTTGTAAAATGAGTATTTTGACTGTGATGACTGATTCAGGCATACATGCAGAGCAGTGGGCGCCTACGTGATATTACCTTTGGTCCTACTGCTCTGATTGGTTGTGCACACTGATGTTAATGCTGAGCAGTGTCTGGAGCTTTAGAGGAAGTGAAAACCTTCTGTAGTGGGGATTGTTTTGGGAGGGGTGCACAGAGCTGTGACTGTGGGAGGAGGGGGGCCCTCCGCTGAGCATAATCCTATGAAGATAGGCATCTTATCACAGGTCACAGGTTAGTTAGCTTCTCTGACCATCCAGCTCCAATACTTACCTCTCTAACTTTGTGTGACCACAAATGCCAGAATTGGTTATAGATGGTGTTAGGACAGGTTCTCTGTGTGCTTTGTCTGGGCCATTGCATTCTCCATCTGGCCATCTTGTAAGCTTTGGTCAATATTCTGCACACTTCTCTGTCTGAGGTGAAGCAAACCCTTGTCAATTTCCAACCATTCTTATGCAAACCCACTGCCAAATGACTGCTAAGTCTGTTAGGTACCGTTGGTGTGATCTTGAGGGACCACTGTAAAGATGTTTGGGGATTCCTGGGGAAAGGTTGGGAGCTGAAACCAATTCTATGTTTGTGCTTTTAGCAGAAATAACTTCACCTGGTGGCATCTGTGTACTTCTCTCTACAAGCCCGAACTCAGGGATCTGCTGACGTGAACCTTGGACCTGTTAATGTTGAGTACAACCTAAGGTGTGACCATTTCTCAGCCCAGAGGTGATGGAAGTTGGCCCCCCCTCCATCCGCAAGCTCCCTTTTCCCGGCCCTACCCTACTAAAAACAATGCTTTGAACCTTTCCTGTGTGCCCGGGGTTAAATCTGCTCAGGAGTTTATTTGATTAATGCAAAGGGTGGCTCGGGAGCATGAGATAGTCAGATATAAGACAAGATTATACTGCTTGCACTCTGGGTTCTCATAAAATGCTCCTAAACCCTTGTGAAGAACCTAAGGATGGCTTATGTCATCATCTCACTGAAGATTTCCTACCTTGCTTTGGTCAGAATTGATGTTTCTTTTTATCCCTTGAAAGATAAAATAATGCCACTCAGTAACTGTGGCAAGTAAAGCTTGCTGGAATGTTCTTCCTGACAAATGATATTGTATCACAACTGAATCATTTTTGAAAAATCTGTTACTGTACATCGGTAATTCAATGAAACAATGATTATACAACAAAGCATTCATTTTGGGTCTAGAAATACAAGGCTTGAGATTCACCACAGCCAAACCTACTGTGAAAAATGAGCAACTTCTGCTTTCTTCCAAGAAGCAATGCGTTTATAATGAAGGAGAGAGGTGGTCTCACATAATTGTGATTATTAGGCCTTACAAGGAGCAGCTGAAGGAGCTGGGATTGTTCAGTCTAGAGGAGGCTCACGGGAGACCTTATTGCTCTCTATAACTACCTGAAGGGAGGTTGTAGTGAGCTGAAGGTCAGCCTCCACTCTCGTGTGACAGTGATAGGACTAGAGGGAATGGTTTAATGCTGCAGCAAGGAAGGTTAAGGCTGGATGTTAGGAAATATTCCTCTGAGAGGGTGGTCAGGCACTGGAATGGCCAGGGAGGTGGTGGAGTCAACAACCCTGGAGGTGTTCAAAGAATGTTTGGATGTTGTCTTGAGGGACATGGTTTAGTGAGAACCCTTGCTGATGAGTGAATGGTTGGACTGCATGATCCTGTGGGTCTTCTCCAACCTTGCGGATTCTATGATTCTATGATCGCTACTATGCCAGCATTTATATATCGGCCTGCTTTTATAGTTGACCTTTCAGAAAGAAAGAGACGCAATGACTGCTCTACCACGATTTCAGGGTGCACCAGAGTTTATTGACGGTGCCCAGGTCCCCCCGCGCCCTCTCTGTGGCAGGAGGACCATCCCAGCCCCGTCCTCGTAGCGGAGATGCTCAGCTGTGTTCTTCCAGCACTCAGCCGCTGTTGGCTGGGCTCGGTGCAGTGCCCGGGTCTGTGGTGCTGGCAGCCCACACCTGGGCACTGTGGGCTGAGCAAGGCTGATCGGCGGGAACGGAAGAAGGACGTTGAGCTGCCGGTGGTCTTCTCCAACGCAGTGCAGGGAAGTGATGGTCAGTGATGGTCAGCGAGAGCTGAGGCAGAAGAGCTGTGCGGTGCCTCAGCCTCTCCCCCGCCTGCGCTTTCCGTCCCCGTGCTGTTCCGGGCTGAGGTTGGGCCGCCCGCTCAGAAGCGGGGCCCGTCGGGGTGCCCCGCGTGGTCTCCGGCGCCCCTCTGCCGCTCGCGTGGCACCCGCCTCAGCCACTCCCCGTCGTGCTCCTCCCGCGGTGGTGCCTCGAAGCGGCTGATCTGGTTGGGGTCGCCGTGCCAGGAGGAGCTGCGCACCAGCGGGCGGGGGGGCCTGGAGGGGCTGCGCTGCGCGCGCCGTGGTGGGGCGCTGCGGGAGCGATGGGGAGATCTTCTCTCCCGCCGCTCCCTGGTGCGCTGCAGCCTTCCCCGGGGCCGGCGGGTCGGGGCGCGACCCGAGGGGCGCCAGCCCAGGCGCAACAGGGTGCCGACGTACTGGCGGCACAGGGGGCAGTCGGACCTGTTGGAGGTCCAACGCTGGATGCACTCCCTGCAGAAGATGTGCCTGCAAGGGAGTGCGCGGACGGCGTCGGCCATCGGGCCCAGGCAGATGGGGCACGGCTCCTCGTGGGCCTCCGGCGGCCATGCCCACGCCTCCCGCCTCCTGTTGGCAGCCGCCTCGCGGCTCATGGCTGCGGCTGCCCTGGCTCCAATCAAGGAAGGTGTGGATTTGCTGGAGGCTGCCTCTTGCAGAGCAGTCAGCAGCCTCCGCGCCTCCACTCGCAGTCCTCTCGCAGGACTCTGCTGTCACACGCACTGGCAAGGTCTCAGTGGCTCGTGCTCCCACAGGAAGACGTTCGCACCTCGAGAGTCGCCAGCAAGACTCAGCGCGGGCTGGGCCCGCTGGGGATGGGTAGGAACGCGGCCCACTGTGAGGTCACGGGGTGACTGTGACTCTCCGGTGCCATCACGAAGCACACAGATAGGTGGAGGTTTGCTGCCCCGTGGCTATTGCGTCAGTATTTTGGGCATTTGCCTGCCAGAGTGCACCCGAGGACTTTCAGTGGGCCATTTTCCCAAGCAGTGACAAATAAAGGATTTCTTGAAGCAAGCAGTAGAGCAGCTTTGGTGTTGCCGTTGATCAGTGCAGTAGCTGTGACCGTGCCGGCATTTGATAGTAGTGCTAGCAAAGTAAATGCTGTGCTGGGTATTTTTCAGCAAGCAGTGAAGGGGCAGTGCTTGCCAAGAAGGGATCCCCGTCCTGGTCCTGGTGGGGAAAGAGCAGCACAGCTTCTCCGTTTCTCTTGCCTCCTTCGTGTCTCTTCCCGCCCCTCCTCTGCACCCTCCGGGACTTTCCCTGACATCCTAACCTTATCTGTTCCCTTTCTGGGTGACTTCTACCATGTCTTGGGTGGAGAGTCGTGAGCATCAGTCCTATGTTTCTAGCACGTTCTTCTTGGAGTGTGTTCTCCTGCTGAGGGCTGTGAACTCTGAGATCCCTCTGGATGGCTGCACGGCCTTCTGCTGCATCGGCCGCTCCTCCCCGTTTGGGATCCTCCGCGGCCTCGTGAGGGTCCGCGCTGTTCCGTCACCCAGCTCGTTCTTGAGGCTCTTCTGTGGGACTGGACCCACTTTTGTCCCCTGCGATGAACCTGCGGGGTGGCTGCAGTTCTTCCAATTCAGGCAGAGCAGCAGATCTGTAGAGGTTCAAAGGGGCACTTTGGAGGTATCTCAGCTTTGTGTGGTTTGCAGGCTGGCCTGAGTGGTTTTCCAGGTGCAGGCGAAGTTGCTTCATGGCACAGTTACAACTGGAGCCCAAATGCCCACGCTTGCTGATGGCCCTGCTAGCATGTAAACACCTCATGCTGCCATCTGAATGCGGTCCTTCAGCTTGCAGCCCTGTCTCTTAGCTTCATTTCCCCACCTCAGGTCCCTGCCTCATGTCACAAGCTCGCCTTTCCCTCCTGTAGCCTGATCTTGTGAATCACTGCATATTGATTGAAACTTTAATATTTCCATCCCCAGCAGACTTGCCTGGTAACGATTCTAAGCACCACTGCGTCCCTCTGTGTTCTCAGACCCACGTAATGGCTTAGGCTGGAAAGGACCTTAAAGCCCACTCAGTTCCAGCCCTTTGCCACGGCCAGGGTTTCCATGCAGCAGCTCAGGCATCCCAGGCGCCATCCAACTTGGCCTTGAACGCCTCTGGGGTTGGGGCACCCACACTCCTCTGGGCAGCAGTGCCGGCTTTTGTTTTGCTTAAAACTGTTCCCCCTTGTCCTGTCCCTGCCTGGCAGCGTGAACAGTTGCTCTGCCTCCTCTTGAGCTCCCTTTAGGTACTGGAAGACTTAGAATCCAGAGCCAAGAGGCATGAGATTTGCTTGTAAGCCTATCGGGGTGCAGAGTGAATGCCTGCATGGGCAGGTGAGCCTTACGAGCAGTAATGAGCCGCTTGGTGGGGCAGAGTCAGCGCCCCACCGTGATGGCAGGGGATGGCTGCAGGATGGGCTGGGCTGCGTGCCTGCGGGTTGGAATGCCACAGGTAAGCTGTTCCCAGCGATGATGTGAGTTACTGTCACTGAACGCGGCGTGAGAAGTTGGTAGAGCTGTAGTGTTCCTTGCTGGCAATAAAAGCCAGGGAGGTTTGCTTAGTCTCAAGTATGTGTCGGATGGCACTCCCGTTATACATCTTCCAAGTGTTGTAGCAACAGCAGTGATCAGATTTACGCCGGAGAAGGCGATTTTTCTTACTTTCTGGAGGCCAATATTGAGGGGAGATGTTTGGAAATGCTCTTACTCATCACTGATTAAAGAAGAGGTTGCAGTAACGTAATGTCCAAGTTTTTCTTGGTTGTCCAAGGAAACCAGGTGCCAGGCCTCGCGCTCGGTGTGTTGGATTAAATGCTTCTCTTGGACCTCCAGGTTATGGCTTACAGTAGCCTCTCTGACTGTTTCCTGGGAGGAGCACAAGCCGCGTCAGCACTCTCCTGACTGACACAGCTGTCTTGCTTCCAAGGGGCTACGGTCTGTGTGCTGCTGCACAGGGCCACGGGCACACCTCACCTGCTCTGTCTGCAGTATGGTACTCCATTGTGCCATTTAAGCGTGCATTTACGAGAGAAGAGCAGCGGCTGTATTGAATTCCTGTCTGCACCAGATTAGAAAAGTTGAGACCTGGCAAACCAACCAAACTGCAGCTTGCCTCTGGTGGGAGCTGGGGCCACTCAGCCTCGTTTGGTTGCTCAGGGGAAGTGTTGTGAAAACTCAAACGTGTGCTTAAAGTTGGATCTCATCATGCACGTTGCAGCTGGGAGTCACCTGTTTACATCCAGCTTAATGTCTGTTACCGAAGGTGCTGCTGTCAGCCTCGCTGGCGCTTTGGCTTATGAGATGTGAGCTTGAACAAAGCAGTAAAACTTCAGGCAACCATCGCCTGAGTTGGGTTGGAAGGGACCCTGGGATGCATGTCGTCTGGCCCCGTAGACTCGTGCACGTTCAGCCTTCTCAGTGGTAGCCTCTGCTCTGGCCGTGCCGAGGCCAGCTCCCTGGCAGCCCCACGCTGCCCTGCTTGCAGCAGCGGCCCCAGACAGGGCAGCTGCAGGCAGAGAGCTGGCACCCAGCACGGGGGCGCTGGGCAGAGGGGAGAGATGGGCACCCAGGGAAGGGTTCGTGGTGTAGGAGTTGAGTCCGATGGTCTGACGGTGCTGAGAATAAACAGTTCCCTGCAGGAGCGACTGCATAGAGAGCTGGCACCCAGATAGGTGTTAGCCGTCTGAGGGTTCAGAGTCTCAGGGCTCTGGGAGTAAACTGCTGGAAAGCAGTGGCATCTGGGTTTCTAAATGGTTTTCTTTTGGACGGTCTTGCGCTGTTCTGCTCCCAGGCAGCAAAATCGCCGTGGTGGTTATGACTGACCGGTGTTGCACCACAAAGCAGTGGTCAGCCTGAGCAGAATGAGAGGCCTTTTCAATATCTGCGTTTATCACTTGCAATTAAATGCCTTCGTCCTCCTGTCTCAAAGCAGTGGCAACTGGTCTGCTTTGCATTTGTAGCAGCTCCTTTACAACAGTGCCGCCTTGAAGACGTCTTGTCCCCACCTACTCCAACAGGGCAAGGCCAGAGGTGGCCTGAAAAGGAGGGCCCCAGCGGCACCTTCCGTGGAGCGGATCTGAAGGAGAGCTGCCCCAGAAGCAGCCCTGAGGCTGAGCCTGCGTGGCTGGCTGCTGCCGGGCAGGACAGGGCCCCGTCTGCAGCAGCTCCGGAGGAGGACAGGCAGCAGCAGCATCAGGGGGTCTCTGCTCCCCGAGTGCCGTGCCAAAGCCCCTCCCTGGGTTGCTGGTGGCCGTGCAGCCTCAGGTGCAGCTCCCACACGGCCGGGCTGCGCTGCAGCAGCAGCAGCAGGCAGAGCCCTGCTCGGCCCTCTGCGCCCCTGGTGCGTGCTGCTACACAGTAACAGAGCTCGGGCTCTCAGGGTTCTGGAAGTCGCTGGTTTGACCAACCGACCTTTTCCCCGTTCCCTGGTTTAGAGTTGACCTTTCAGAAAGAAAGAGACGCAATGACTGCTCTACCACGATTTCAGGGTGCACCAGAGTTTATTGACGGTGCCCAGGTCCCCCCGCGCCCTCTCTGTGGCAGGAGGACCATCCCAGCCCCGTCCTCGTAGCGGAGATGCTCAGCTGTGTTCTTCCAGCACTCAGCCGCTGTTGGCTGGGCTCGGTGCAGTGCCCGGCTCTGTGGTGCCGGCAGCCCGCACCTGGGCACTGTGGGCTGAGCAAGGCTGATCGGCGGGGAACGGAAGAAGGACGTTGAGCTGCCGGTGGTCTTCTCCAACGCAGTGCAGGGAAGTGATGGTCAGCGATGGTCAGCGAGAGCTGAGGCAGAAGAGCTGTGCGGTGCCTCAGCCTCTCCCCCGCCTGCGCTTTCCGTCCCCGTGCTGTTCCGGGCTGAGGTTGGGCCGCCCGCTCAGAAGCGGGGCCCGTCGGGGTGCCCCGCGTGGTCTCCGGCGCCCCTCTGCCGCTCGCGTGGCACCCGCCTCAGCCACTCGCCGTCGTGCTCCTCCCGCGGTGGTGCCTCAAAGCGGCTGATCTGGTTGGGGTCACCGTGCCAGGAGGAGCTGCGCACCAGCGGGCGGGGGGGCCTGGAGGGGCTGCGCTGCGCGCGCCGTGGTGGGGCGCTGCGGGAGCGATGGGGAGATCTTCTCTCCCGCCGCTCCCTGGTGCGCTGCAGCCTTCCCCGGGGCCGGCGGGTCGGGGCGCGACCCGAGGGGCGCCAGCCCAGGCGCAACAGGGTGCCGACGTACTGGCGGCACAGGGGGCAGTCGGACCTGTTGGAGGTCCAACGCTGGATGCACTCCCTGCAGAAGATGTGCCTGCAAGGGAGTGCGCGGACGGCGTCGGCCATCGGGCCCAGGCAGATGGGGCACGGCTCCTCGTGGGCCTCCGGCGGCCATGCCCACGCCTCCCGCCTCCTGTTGGCAGCCGCCTCGCGGCTCATGGCTGCGGCTGCCCTGGCTCCAATCAAGGAAGGTGTGGATTTGCTGGAGGCTGCCTCTTGCAGAGCAGTCAGCAGCCTCCGCGCCTCCACTCACAGTCCTCTCGCAGGACTGCTGTCACACGCACTGGCAAGGTCTCAGTGGCTCGTGCTCCCACAGGAAGACGTTCGCACCTCGAGAGTCGCCAGCAAGACTCAGCGCGGGCTGGGCCCGCTGGGGATGGGTAGGAACGCGGCCCACTGTGAGGTCACGGGGTGACTGTGACTCTCCGGTGCCATCACGAAGCACACAGATAGGTGGAGGTTTGCTGCCCCGTGGCTATTGCGTCAGTATTTTGGGCATTTGCCTGCCAGAGTGCACCCGAGGACTTTCAGTGGGCCATTTTCCCAAGCAGTGACAAATAAAGGATTTCTCGAAGCAAGCAGTAGAACAGCTTTGGTGTTGGCTCTTAGGTTCATTTAGGTGTCTTTTAGCTTCAATTTACTACCTCATGTTTCTGCCTCATGTCACTAACTCGCCTTTTACTTCTGTAGCCTGATCTTTTGAATCACTGCATACTGATTGTCTGAAACTTCAATATTTCCATCCCCTCCAGGCTTCCCTTTTTACCGTGCTAAGCACCACTGCATCTGTATTTGTAATGGCTTGGGTTGGAGAGGACATTAAAGCCTAGTCACTTCCAGCCTTTTTCTTATGGCCAGGGTTTCCATGCAGCAGCTCTGGTATCACAGGCTCCATCTTACTTGGCCTTGAATGATCATGAGGTTGGAGCTGGAATTTTTCAGTCTAAAGAAGAGGAGGCTCAGAGGAAACCGTATTGCTCTCTGTAACTACCTGAAGGGAGGTTGTAATGTCTTGGGGGTCTGCCTCTTCTTTCGTGTAACTAATGACAGGACTAGAGGGAATGGTTTAATGCTGCAGCAGGAAAGGTTTAGTCTGGGCGTTAGGAAATGGTACTTCTCTGAAAGGGTTGTGTGGTACTGAAATGGGCTGCCCAGGGAGGTGGTGGAGTCACCGACCCTGGAGGTGTTCAAAGAGCGTTTGGATGTTGTGTTGAGGGACATGGTTTACTGAGCACTATTGGTGATGGGTGGATGGTTGGACTGGATGATCCTGTGGGTCTTCTCCAACCTTGGTGATTCTGTGATTCTATGATCATGTATGTTTGGTCTTTGGAGGAACTATTTGTTTCACTCGAGGCAGAGTTGTCTGTTTGCAAAGACAGTGATCACAACTGGATTTTTCTATTGTGAAGATGCACAAAACGTGCATTTTGCACATGTCATCGCCTGTGTGTTTGCTTTCAAGTTCACTGACTATTTGTGAATAATTTAAGTCTTGCATGATTATTTTGGCATTCACAAGAGCTGAGCTCTGTGAAGAGTCTAACAATGCTTTGGAATAATTACAATTAACACATTTTAGAATTTTTGCAAGGATAATAGTGTATGTATTGCAACTGTTTCTTCTCAGTACTCTGTATGGTGTTTGAGAAAGTACGAGACTTAACAGTAAAGAATTTCTGCTTTTTCTCTGAGATGATTGTAGCGGAATTGCTTTAGAGAAGTCACATTTTTTTTCTATTTAAAATTTTTTTTGTATTCCAAACATGGACAACCCCTTTCTGTGTGCCTGAGCTGGCCTACAAGCAATTCCAGGAGTTCTGAGAACTTTAATTTGAGCTATTGGGATTTCTATATTCCTCATTCAGTTTCTGTCAAGGGGCCATTGGCTCATCACAGTTCAGTAAAGCACTGCAGATTTAGCAAATCATTACAAAAAAAAAAAAAAAAAAAAAAAAAAAAAAAAAAAAAAAAAAAAACATCCCCCTAAAAATGAGAATACCCTCCCATGTTTTTTCCAGGAACTTGTTTCCACCTCTGCTCAAGGCTGTGTACCACATTGCTCATATGCTCTGCCCTCAGTAGGGTGAGCTAATTCCTTGTTTTGAGCAGAGATTAGTTCTTTATGATGAATATTTGTTTCCTAGCTGGTTCTCTGTAGCAGAGAATAGAGGAAAACTTGCAATTGTATTACACATTCCATTTGTTGTTATGCACTCTAATGTACAGTAGGAATAAAAAGCTTTGCAGCTTCTATCAGTGGGAAGGGCAGAAGCTGCATGCTGAAGCACCTGGGTTTTTTTTTTGGTTGTTCAAATCAGTGCTTGAAACAATGTGATTTCTGAAGAGCAGGAGGTTGTAGTTTCTGAGGCTTGTGTTCTTTCAGGATGTCTCAAGTCACACTCCCTAAATGACTTTAAGTTTTGAAAAACCCAGCCTGTATGTGTCATCGGTATTTCTCTGCATGTACTGTGTTTTACTTTAGGGAAAAGCATTTGCTTTGTGAGGAAGATAGATGATGTTTTCATCTCAGGCAGAGGTAAGCATGTGGAATAATTCTGCCAGCTCCAGTATTTCATTTTTATATTGAGAAAGTTGGTCTTTTTATGCTGCTTTCTTGTACTGCATTTGCAGATTTACAAATGCATGATTGGGGAAGGCTTGATTTTTGGCTTCCAAGTAGGATGGATTACTAAAAACTTGACATGTGGGAATGTGCTGCCTTTCGTACAAGGCAACGGGGCAAATGTGGATGCAGTTGAATCAAGCTGTTCCCTGGGTACAGCATCCCCTTCAGTACCTTGGTGCTTCTGCTTAGTGTAGCTCGGTCCCTGCGCTTGGATTGCTCCACTGTTTGGGCTGAGAGCATGCCTTAAGTCCGATCATTTACTGCAAGTCTATAATTAAGGTCTTGTATATGTTCAAAAAGATCACAGGCAACAGAGGCAGGGGATGTAATCAGTCATAATTTCCATAACCTAAAGATATGTATATATATTTTGGTTGCGCCATATATTCTTATTATTTGGGGCTTTGGCAGAAAAACCCTTTCAAAAGTAGGCCACCATGTCCTTTCCTATGTTCGTTATAAGTGGGCTGCAAGGAAAGCCCCAGACTGACAAGGCCTCTATTTCTGGTTTCCTTTTGCAGTATGAGGACCAAATTTCCATCCCATGCAGCTCTAGCCAGGGAACTCAGCTGAAGGGCTACAGCATATAATTTTAGTTAAAAGGGGAGAAAAAAGATTAGCTGTAATCTGTAGAGCCTCTTCGCCATACGTGTCTGGAAGGTTTGCATAATAGAGCAGGCGCCAGGAGCAGCCACTCTGCAGTAAGGTTGAAAACATCTTCCATTGCAGTACTGATTTCAGTGCTTATGGCCTTGGGAAAAAAATATGTTGTTAGACTGACATTTTTCAGTCTTGGTGCCTGTCAAAAACTGTGGTGTCCCCAAAATACTCATCAAAGTCTGTCCAGCATTTTTTTTTTTTTTTGCATTATATGAATGAGAAATCCACCAAAATGCAAAGCCTGGTGTGAAAACAAACTAAACCCATATACACCATGCAGTGCTTTCCAAGAGGCAAGAAAAAAACATCCCAACAACTCAAAAGGAGTTCAATCTCTGAAATTCTGCACAACTCGAGTTTGTACCGAGCACTACAACCTGTGCGTTATTTCTATACTGAGTGCTTTCTCTTCATTTCTTTCTACAAATGATATGCTGATGATGTTTGAGATGGGATTATATTGAAGTTATGCCCCATTTATGCCCTTAATGATATGTCGTTGTGTAAGTTGTGCTACTTAGGGGATTACTTCTTCCAAGTTATGCTGGAAGACGCTTCAAAAGCAAGTTGCTGCTCAGAGCCTCACGCTTCCCGTGTTGGCTTTGCTACGTTTCACATTAGGTTCTGAGCATAAAGCTTTTCTTCTAAAAAGGAAAAAGTATTTCTGTTGTGAAGATGGTTATCAAAATAGAAGCAGATGTGCTTTTGCACTGTCAATCCAGTTTTGTAAGATGCTGTCTCTGAGCTCACTTGCATCAGCAGTGCGTGGATTTTATGGCCTGAGACAATGCAAAAGCTGTACAGGGACGTGCTGGAGCCTTCCTGCTCCGTAAGGACTCAAACACCAGAAGTTCTGTAGTAAAGCTTAAGAAGCTTCTAGTAGCAAAGACTTATAAACAGGCCCTTTGGAATTAATGACTAGAACTGTGTTTTCTAAATGAAAATGCCCAAACTGTGGGTTGCTGCATACTGTTTCATGAACTTCACACTTGTGCATCCATACACATAGCTTGGGCAAACCATCCCAAAATCAGAGGGTGCAGCTTGTCTGGCTGCGTGCTTCTGGAGCAAGTGACCTTGGTGCAATTCCATTTGCATTCACTTTTTTAAAACATGGTCTTAAAAGTAGGTTTATTTCTGCAGTCAATATAGAAGAAAGCCACCTAAATATTATATAAGGCATTTTTGCATACACTTGGTATTATTTCAATATCTATTTTGCTATGGTTTTGGAAGACCTGGTGTAGTGCAGCATTCACATGGGATGGCAGATGCAACATAACCTGCAGGAGGCTGCACCGCTGTGGAAAGGTGCTGGGGGCAAAGGATCAGTGACATATAAACTCCAATCTGACCTTTACAGAGAACCAGAGCTGAACATCAGTGACCCCAAGCGTTCCTCAGTTGCAGGGAACCCAGAAATTGTCTGTTCCTGGCACGTCCCATTACACTCCTGGCTCCAATGGGTGCACATCAGTCTGCAAAACAGCACAGTGGCTCCTTTTTTTTTCTTTTTTCTTTTCCTTTTCTCCTCATCCTAACTATTTCTGTGGAATTTTGGGCTGAGCGGAACTGCTAATGTGCAGTTCATGCATGTACATCCCCTATCCATTGTGCTTGGAGCTGTGGTGCACGCTGACTTCATCCCACATTGCTGTGCTTTCTGGAGGAGAGCTGCACTGCTGGCTTTGCATGCTTTCCAGGCAGCATGGCTTGTGCTGAGGCTTGTTCATGGCTGGGTTACAACGCAAATGTTTTCATACTGGGAAAAGATATTGTATAACATCTTCAGTGATGTCCAAAATTGAGGTAATAGCTGGGTTTTCCATAAAAAGAGCACACGTGATGCAGGAATCCAGAAGGCTGATTTGTCTTTGAATGATCTTAGTCTCCTCTTTTTGTCAGGTTGGTCACTGGAGCCCCAAACGCAGCAGCCCCCCACCCATCACAGGGAACGAGTCCCTTCCTCACTGCAAACATTTTAGCACTTAGACTCTTATTAGTGTCCTGCTGGGTACATGTTAAAGCAGAAAAGCTCATTGTGTTATTGATTTGTTCATTTTTAGAGCATCTCTTCAGTGAGCAGGTCTGCAGCTCCAGGCAGTGCACTGCTTCTTGTGCTGTCCATCACAGCACTGGTTTTGTTTGCACAATGTAATGCATTTATCTGGTTAACGGTGGGGCAGTTGAAATTGTACATTAGACTTGCATTTGCTGGTTCTGCTGTGAGGTTTGAATGATCCCCATGACTGCCTCAGCTCACCAAGCTAACTACTGAAGTGCATGGATTTTTAGCATGCTCCCCATCACTTAAAAAGCTGTCCCAGACCATAAAAAGAGAGTGTCTTCCTCCAAAAAATTGAAAAGCCCAGCCAAAATCTCATGTTGTAACACCCATGTTACATTAGCAGATCATAAGTATCTTATTGTCTGCTAATAGATCATTGCTATGGCTTCTGTCACTGCCTCAAGTTCAGTGAGTTTCCTACTATTGTGCTGAACTGTTCCTGTCCTTACGGAGCAATTTGCACTTGCTGCTGCCTATGTGCCATAACAGAAAGAAGGCAGAGCAGTACAATACAAGGGGAAAACAGAAAGAATTAAAACTTTGGACAGCAAACAGGAAAACTGATTTGATTTTGGGTAAACCTCAGCTCAGTGCTTTTGGAGAGAGGCAATCCAAAGCTCGCAGGCTCTCTGCAGGAACAGTAACGTGGGAGAAATTAATGCAGAAAGGTAGCAGTGACAAAGACAGAACTTCTGTGCTGTGAACTGCTGCTTTGTACCATGCGTCTTCAGAGTGCTGGTGGGAGTGAGGGTTTAACTGCTCTGCACAGGCATTGGGAAAGGTAGCGGCCACGTTTGGTTCTTTTGCAGTGAGTGGCTTGAAGTCCTCATGGTTTTGCACAGGGTGGGGTGAACTCCATGGCGTTCAGCTTGTTGGGGTGCTCAGTGCTGCTCACCTCTGGTGGTGTTTGCACACCATAGGATCGTGCTGCATACAAGTTGCATGGGCTGTACACAATGGCACGACTGTAAGGTGCATCAATCTGCTTGCTGCTATGTCCTATCAGTCAGTTCTGCTTGTGCTGGAGTGAGGAAAAGCTCTCAGGAGCAGAGCTCAGTCCCCACAGCAGCCCCCAGGCAGCTGCTGCACGCTGCCATGTAACACAGACAGCACTGACCTCAGCGTGACACACAACAAAGATAATCTTTTCCCACTCTAATGAATAAATGGTGTTGGGGGCTAATTGCAATTTGCATTTGTTCTGAGCAAGGTTCTGTGTTTGCAGATGGCTTTAATCTGATGTGTGCAGGAGCAAAGTGATGTCTGGCTCACTCCCTGCCCATGACCCTACTGTTGGGTGCCCCAGGGTGCCCACATGGGGCGACCCCAGGGATGCAGCAGGGCAGGGGTTGGTCTTGGTTCTGGTGCTGCTGGTTGCTGCAGCCAACGCATAGAAGAGCTGCTTTTGAGTTTTGGACAGGGAATGAAGTTTTAATCTCTGGTGTGAAGTGAGACAGTCCTGGAGTGCCTGTGACACAAATAGTACGGAAAAGGAGAAAAGTGAGATTTTGGGGAGGGAGATACAGGACAACTGTTGCTGTTACATTGCTGGTGTCATATGGGAGGTCTGTGCTAAGTTGGAAATGGAAATCAGTGTTTCCCAATGAAGTTCTTAGCCCCTTTAAAATCTTCTCTCCCATTCCTCGCATATCTCTCATTACTGCAGTTCTGAGTGTCTTACAGTAGTGCCTTGAGAGGTATGATAAATACATCATGAGTTTGTTAATCTTATCCTTTGTTTGAAGGAGCCTTGGTTCTGGCTGTGTCCTCTGTTCACAAAGCAGAGAACTTTGGTTCTCTGCTTGATTTTGAATATTTGTGCCACTCTGAGCTCATGTTTGAGAAGAAAGGTGACAACATACCCTGCAGGTAACACTGCAGGCAGCAGGAACCGTGGTGGTGCTTCATTCCTGGGGTACTTGTTATCCACCACAGCCTTCATTTCAAATAGGTTTTTCAGAGCCCTGACAATGGGGGCACCTCTAAGGAAGGACAGAGGCCTGGCCTGATCCGTTCTGCCAGCAGCCACAGAAGGCGCAGGGATGTGGAGGAGATGCTCTGCAGAATTCTGCTGTGGATTTGAGGAAATAGACTTCATTACTGGGGACTCCTGTCAGTCCTAGAGTTCAGACTCTAGAACTTCTCGCTTCCCAATCTACTGCTGTGCTGATGTAAGGAATTGCTAGTACTTGAGGTTCAAAGAGATGATGAAAGAACTGATGGCATTCAGATCTGTATCTTATTTCAGCCAGTGCTGATCTTGCCTGAACTTTGCACGATATGGTTTTGTTCTCACAAAAGGTTTACTTCCATTTTTGCCTTTGCAGCTTATTTTCAGAAATAACAGCAACAAAACCAGTGTGTGCTAGAGGTGTGTTTATAGGGTGCAGTGGGGAGCTGCGTGCCTCAGTGAGGAAACTGGTACTCGCAGATGTAGAATAGCATCCACTCAGGAAGGATCTGGACAGTGAAACACACAGCTGAGGCACCGAGAGCTGTAGGTGCTGTGGTTGCAAGGAGTTATGGGGAGGCCAAGCCCACCTGCTGCTGGTCAGAGCCTGGATGATGATGTGGAGGCAGTGAACACAGCTGCCAGGTGTACCCCTGCTGTGGGCTCCTCCAGATGGGCAGCGTATTACCGCATCCACCTGGCCCTGTATGGGCACTGTGCCCATAACAGCCCCCTAACCTGCATGTTAGGCTTTGTTCTGAGCACTTTCGTCCTAACCACAACATCTCAGCATCACCAGCTCAGTGGCTCAGAACTTCATGGATGGTCCCTTGCATTTGCTTTCCCTCCTTGCCTGCACTAAGCAGGAAGACGTGAGGGTTCAGAGCAAAGGCAAGGTGTGTGTCAGCTATTGAAATGCAGCAGGGAACCCAGCGTGATTTAACGTTGGGAGGGGAGCCAGCTGGCGTGGTTAAAACGCTGGGTTTGATGCAGCAGGGAGACGATAATTCTGTTCCACAAACTTGCGCAGCGCAGCGAAGCTTCATGAAGCTTGTGACAGCAGTGTGAATGCTGGGGTAAGGGCTGGCTGGGCAGCTATGGGCTCCTGCCTTACAGCCCTGCTCCTGCTCTCATTTAGCGGGTGGCTTTGAGGAACAGATCCATCCTCTGTGTCCTCCATCCACCAGCATGTTGGAGCAATTGTATTTCCTTTGAGATGGCAGCTAATTACACTTCATACAAGGCTTGTTTTGTGCTCTGAGGATGCTTTCCATAAGCTGCAAAGGGACTGAGTTTTGTATGGTAAAAAATGTCAGTTATAATAAATGACATGGAGTTATGTCAAAAAAAAAAAAGTTCTTATTTGATCGTAAATACTATTTGTTGGAAAGATTCTTCATTTAAAAACGAAGTTAATCAGTGTATTCCAATGAGGAGTTGGTAAGTTAGCTGCTCCTGCAGGCATGGCACAGGGGGAGCTGATGTGAAACAGCAGCAGATGAGCGGTGGAGCTGCAGCCCGTCCGTCCGTGGAGAGTTGTGAGGCCATATGGTGGGACTGCCGAAGGAGCGAGTTCTCTGTGGGAGGATCATGCAATTAATCAAAGAAAGTAGTGATGTTTTCAGTTAATTCAAATCTATTTGGTGAAAAAAGTGTCTCTGCTTCAAAGAATGGGAAAAAATCTTCACCATTTCCTGTGCGCTTCTTTTTTTGGTGGCTGTCACGATCCTTCTATTGTAAGGAGTTGTTCAGTGAGGTCCGTTCCATCGCAGTGACAGAGAAAATCACATGGCTTAAAAATAACAATTCTGCTTCTCTAAAAAAGCTTTCCCTTGTTGGATGCAGCACACCCAATGTGGACACACCAATCGTTTAGCTTTCATTATCCGCACTAAACACAGAGAAGTTAATTTATTTTCCCTGCAAGACTTAGAAGTTATTATTCCGGACTAAATTCTGTCGTTCTGCAGATATCCTGGTTTTGGTGTGCTGTGAATTCATTAAATATCTGCTATTAGCGAAACGGTGTTCAAGGCTTATTCTGAATGTGAAAGTTGTGTTGGAGTGTCTGGTAAGAGCATGGCAGGAGTAGCAGCTGGATGTCACATCAGTGCAGATGTGTTCCAACGAATGACCATACAAATATGCTGGCCAGCTCTTCTTGGTTTTCCCGTACAAACGGCTTGCCGAGCTGTCAGAGTTTTTTCTTTATTTGATGCTTCTGTGCATGGAAAGAACATATGTTGTGTTTGTGAAATAGTGGGCGGACGGATCTTTGCCCAAAGTCCTTCTTTAAATGAAAAATGGGTTTGTGATGATTGCTTTTCTTCTGTTACTGTAGCATTTAGAAATCTCAGTGAAGGAGAAATGCCTTTGGTATTACATTGGTACTGAGAAACTGAGACTCGGAGCTGTGAGGCCAATTCCAGGCTCTGCTCCCATGACCTTGCTTTGTTCAGATGCTCAGTCCATCCAAGGCTGAGTTCCCTGCCTTCAGCTAGGGCTCCTTCCCTCCCCCTGCCCTTAAGATTAGCAGGGAGAAAGTGTCTCGTTGTGTTCGTGTAGATCTCTTGAAGCCTTTGGCTGCTATTATGCTCTGGATATAAAGAGCTGACACTGTAAGTACTGCAGGGTAGCTCGGATTAAGGCTTTGGATCCCTGCCTGTGATCCTGCTAAGGATGAGCAGGCGTTAGTGCTATCCACAGAAGGCAGCAACAGGGCCAGCACCCCAGGCAGGCTCTCCCCTGCTCCAGCTTTGTACGCTTCCTGTAACATGGCACCCTCCGCTGCAGCCAATTCACCTTCTGTACGACATCTTACACAATCAGGACTAAGGCAGGGCAATTAAATGGGATTTCTTAAGTGGCAGCGAAAGAATGTTAATTGATGTGTGAAATATAATTATCCTCCTGGGCTCCTTGGCTTTCTTTTGTTCGTGACTGGTTTTGATTAACCAGCTCTGCTTGCTGGGCCTATTGTATCCATTCACCCACTCCTTTCTTCCTCGAAGCAGGCGATGCCTAAAAAAGGCTGTCTGCTTGTGCATCCCAAATATTTCCCAAGGCAGGAGAAAATGGGGAAGGGAAGTGCAGGCAAAAATCAGTCATCCCGCCTGGTATGCGGGTCCTTTGCTGAATGCTGTTTTTGGGTTGGAGCCCTGCATCTGGACTCCAGCTCATGCCAGCTGAAAAGGAAACTTCTGTTTTGTTTGCTTAAAAGGCAACAAGTCAATGTTTAGAGAGGCAACCTGAGGGGATTTTTCAGGGACTTGACCTGATTGATCTGGAAAATAAGTTAAATGAGGTGTGGCCAAGAACTTCTTAAAGCAATCAAGCAAATACTTTCTTACCAAGATGGTCAGGAAGCAGGAGGGTGGGATCCTGTATGTTCTGCTAAGCATTGCCACTAAATCGTTTCCCTTATTTTTGTCCTGGTGGGCTATCATAATGCCCTCCATATGGGTGATTATAGCCAGCATGGTATGCAGTAAGTTAGGTGTCTGGGTAGTTGTGGAGAACGTTTCTTCTGTGTGAACAAATGGCATTATGAAAATGGGAAGAAGAAACCAGAGCTTGCACTCTGCAATGGTTTTCTCCATCCCAGGTCTATGGATTCCCATTTCTTAAAACTTTACTGGGTAATAGGATGTGGGTAGCAACGAAATCAATTTCCTTTTTCTTCCCTGACACCAAGAGAATTGTGTTTGCATCACAGTCAGGATAGACATTTTAAACATGAACACTAATCTCTCATTCCTGAAATTGTGCATTCTGATATATATAATGCAGATTAAAGTCCGCAGTGGTGTTGATATGGTTTGGCTTCCCAGATCCACACAACATGTGTCCAGCAAACACAGAGCTCCAGAATGTCTTTATGCTGAGCAAGGGAAGGTGCTGGCACCTTCAGAAAAGGGGATAGGGCAGAGTTGCAGTCTTTAAACCCCTGTGGTCCACTGAAATTCAGGTGTCCTGCAGTTGACTTTCTTTGCCCTGCACATCTGTGGATACCTGGCTGTGGTTAGGAACGCAGGTAGGGATCTTATATACAATTATGCCCGGCTTTGCTGCCAAAGCATGTGACATCCAGGATAGATGATCCCCTTCCCAGAGTATTCCCAGGCTCCCAGCAAATGCTTGTTATAGTCCGTGTGGGCCAACCTCATGAAACCCTTTTTGTTTTTAATAAGAAATTACTAATAGTTTTTGTACTTAAGACTATTGCTTAGCAACTAGTTCCAGTTTAAATACATATGGGATGAAAAGATTCTTTCTTTTGTAGCTTGCAGCCTTCTGTTTCATTGGTTAATCCCTAGCTCTTGCCTGGCTACAAGCAGTGAATAACCATTTCCTAACAACTTTCCTCAAATGGTTGATGGTTTTGTAGTTGTTTCTGACTTCTGCTTTTTCAGACTTCCACTGTAATCCCTCCTTATTCATTCCCCTTTTCACAAAGGCTTTTTAGTGTGTCTCATCCTTCCCATATATCTGCTCAACCTTCTTGCTTTTTGTTTTGGGCTTAGAATTGTGCTGTTGTGTTTTTCTGTCAAGGTAGCTAGAGCTGCATGTGATGGTGAATGTCTTAGAGTTCAGAGGTGGTAAAAACAAAGCTCAGTTTTGGACTTCCTAAATTGCTGACTTTCTATTTGCTCCTCATGCATAGCATTAATCAGATGTTGGTTGCTGACAAAGACGTGAGGAATATTTCTGTGGGATGTGGTGGGTTGGTATCGAGCAGGTCTAGCTTGGATTCTGTTTTCCTGTACGTTTTCACTCTGCAGATCTCTCTTCCCAAATGCAGACAGCAGAGCGATTGTTGATGACCATTTTGGAACATCATTCAGAATTCAGAGGCTGGCAGGCAGGGGGAGCCCTGTAATGGGGTGCTCTGAAAACTAAAGGTTGAAGCTGCAGCGTTTGTTTCCGGAGGGAACTTGAGTCTGCGCTCATGCTCAAAATGTACAGACTGCTGGCTTATTCCAACATCCCATCTCAGTTCTTTTTTCCATTAAAACGCTTTGATTTCTTTGCCCCAGTGCGACGTGAAAACATGTTTTGGAATGTTATAAATGTCTGGCGAATGATTTGGGTTTGGATTTTTGCCCACCTATGTTCCTGACCGGCCTAGACACTTGTGCGAAACTTGTGCTTGATCTGCTACAGCATGAAAATAATGCGGTTGTGGCTTGAACCGTGCATGTGAAAGATGATAAAAAATGAAAGTGAATTGATTTAAAACCCTGAAAGGTCAGAGGCAGCTGAAGGATGGCTGAGGGGGAGACGGGATGGCAGCTGGCTGCAGGAGGGGCTGCGGGTGCCAGAGGGCAGCAGCAGCTCTGAGTGGCATACTCAGCCCACGGGATAAGGCAGGCTTGAGCCTGTTTCTTTTTTACCAGGGAGTGCTACCATGAGTGCTGTCCATCCCCAAATGGTGGAGATGTGGTAGGAAACTGCAGATGCTCTGCTTCTCTGCAAAGTAGAGGCTAATGAATTGGGAAATGACAAAAGTGCCCCCACGGTGGGAGCAGTGATAAATGACATCTTTCCCAAAGGCCAGCAGCATATGGAACTGTAAGCTCAGGGTTTGCTAAAACCTCTAGCAGGACCTGGGGGTGAGAGGGCGTCAGGTTCCTTTCCTGGCACAGTCCTGGGTGGGGAAGAGGGAAATGGAGAAACCCTTACTCGGTAGAACTGCTCGACAGAGACAGCCCCTCGATCCCCTGGTGCTGCAGCTCTTGTTCTAGCTCATTTAGCACCATGGCCCTCCATAAACCAAGGGGATGCAACATGCCTAATGTAGCGTGAGCAGCAAGGCGCGGTGTGCCCGGCTGGGATTTACGGCTGTCTGACAGCCTCGGGAGCAGCACTGCCCCGAGCATCAGCACCCGTCACCCCTCTGCCTCTTGCACACCCCTTCACATGCACGTGTACATAAGAACACGGAAGCTGTAGAGGATGCACTTTGAGTCTTCTGTTTTTCTTCATTAAATGTGCCAAGATGCATGGCAGATGCCTGGAGCAGTCTCCTTCTTTATAGTTTTATTATAGTACTATTATGACTTCTCTAATTTCTTTTTGTCTCTTTGTGTGCACGTGTCTTCCTATTTAGGCTGCGTTTATGTCAAGGAAAGACAGTCTGTGTGTGAGCTGTGCCTATATGCAGAGCTTTATTCTTCAAGGGGTTCTTAAAGGGACCTGAATGTTTGCCTTTCCCACTTCTTTGGGCGTGTAAGTGACTTAATTATTATGAGTTGGGAACCAGCCCCCAGGTTGAATACCTTGGTGCTTTCCTAAAGGTTACAGTTCTGTAGGGTTACAGCAGCATCTCTGTTTGCTCTCAGATTTACACAGCTGTATAATGTAGGTATAAATTAGCATTGTGTACAGTGATGTGTATATCATGTCAGCAAGGCTGGCATCATTCTTTAAAAAGGAGTATTTACTGACATATATTTAAGGTAGTAGGGATGATCAGTTCTTTCAGTATGTCCATTATTTTTTTTTCTTATGTAATGGGAATACAATTAAAAATGTTTATATTGCTGTAAACGCAGACTAGATTGCAATTAGTGGAGCACTGAGTCATCTTCAAGTGCTTTATGAAACTTCTCTATCGCTCCTGCAGGACAGAACTCAGCTGGTTTGAAAGCTGCATGTGGACACAGATGAGGGTAAAACAAACACAGCAATAGCCAGTCTGACTTTGCTGCTCTGAGCCTGCCTCCTCCTGCCCTGCCGAGAATGTCTCCTTCTGACGTGTCAGCCTTCCTCAGAGTTCATCCACATGTCCTCCCATGAACACTGCTGCTGGCATCCCTCTGTCCACTCGGTCACATCCAATGGCTGTCAGTGGGACCATCTCCCTGGCAGTTTTCCCCTCAGCTTTCTGCTTTGTGAATTTGCTGATCCATCTCTGCACGTGCAGATAATCCTTATGTCTCATAGCACGTTTCTGAGCAAGCTAACATTTTGCATTTGGCTCTGAAAGGCATCTTGGAATACCGCTTGCAGGAAAATTGCTCTGCGTAGCAAGCTGCAATGCATTGTACTGTATTTCCTCCTGTACAACAAAGCCAAATCAGTCCAGCAGCTCACATTTCCCTTCAAGCAGCTCTCACTGCTTTGGCACTAATTGTCAGTGCCAGACTGAAATCTCTAAGAAGGAAATCTAGGCCGAACATTGCTGTGGGGCCGGGACCTTGGTTTGGTGACTCATGCAGTTGGAGAAAAACCTGCCTCAGAGACGGTCCTGTAGAGATGACACATAAGAGAGACTCAGCCAAAATACAAATCCTGTTTCCACTTGTCGTAGGAACAGCGGAAGCAGATCTGCCTCCAAGCAGAACGTGAAACTGGGGCAGGACATCGCAGTATCCTTTTTCCTCTACGTTTGCCTTTGCTCCTACTCTTGCCCTTCCTTTAGGACCATTCTAACCTTTCGAATGGGAAAGGCAAGTGGCTTCCTGCCCTGCTGTTTGTGGAGTGAAATGGTGTGGGGAGGCTGGAGGTTTCCTGGCTCTTGCTCAGCCCGTGGTGTCCCGGCCTCTGTGCAAACAATGCTCCTTTCCCTCCTGTGCTGTTGCTGCCACGTCTTACAAGAGCACTGCAAGGCTGGTACAGCCTGCTGGATGGATCCATCTACACTATGTTGAGTTCCTTCGTTTTCCTCAAAACTCAGAGAACCAAATTTCTTTGTGTATTTTGTAACAGGTAGTGTTTAGATGCAGAAACATGAAGAAAACTATACCTGACTGGAGGGTATTTGCTGTCACATAGAATAAACTGAGACCCTCTTACCATCTCTGCTGGGGGTGGTAACTTTATGGCCTAGTTTACTTGCTCCAGATAAGTCCAAATACTTTGCAGTGGAAGTGGGGGGGCTGAGGCATGCCTTTCTAACCCTGGTATTAAGCTGACAATCCATTGGTTTACTACAGGACTGCGATCTCTTGGGAGCAACTCTCCGTCTTGCAGCAGAACTGACACACAGTCCGAGGCAGCTGATTTCCCATGGACAGTCTTCAAATGTTGAAATCTTGGACTTTCTAAGTATGGGGCTGCTATGCATGGACACACTTCCTGCTAATCTAGAGGCATAAACACTCAGCGGCTCCAGACGCTTGGAGAAATAAACACACTGACTCGGTATTAATATTTCATCACAACACGCTAAAGTTAAACCTCACTGATCCAGAGTGACCTGCAACCACTCAAGAAAATGTTTCTTTTCTTTCTTTCTTATTTTTTTTTAAATAATTTAACTTTTTATGGGGGTTGGGAGGGTAAGTAAGAGGAAACGGTCTCCTTCATGGCAGGCTTAACGTGGATCAGCAGAGCTGCTTCAGCTGGAGCAAAGCTGCCCGTGTGCGAGGCTGCTGTGTTGGGAAGGGTTTGAGATCAAGGAGGACAGGGTGACGGCCGTGTTGCCCTGTAAGGGGAATGTGCACTTGTAGGGCTGTGGAGTAATGGGACAAGGTGCAGCACAGCCAGAACAGCAGCTCCTGGACACTGGTAGCTGCTGTGGGATGCAGTATGGCCTTAAGAAAATGCATTTCACATCTCTTCCATCAGAAAGCCCTGTGGTGTGGTTAGTGGCAGATGACCTCACTGCTAAAGCCACCTGTGAACTAATGACGTTACAGCCATTAGCCTGTTCTTTTTTGCAGCCAGTGCTAAGGGAGTTTCCAGGCACCACTGTTTGGAGTGGCTCTGAAGGATCTGAGTTGAAATACACTGAGTTTGGTGGCAGAAATGCAATAAGCTGGCTGCACAGTCAGCCAGGTAGGGTTAGAGGACTGGTTGCTAATTTTAGGCACTTCAGTTTCTTGGCAGTTGTTAGCATGGTTCCTAAGGTTTGGAAGCAAAAGTTGTGATGTTTTCCATGGATTAAGCAGGTCATTTGTGATCTGGGGGTGTTAGCTCACAGCAGCTGAACGTGAGCCAGCAGTGTGCCCAGGTGGTCAAGAAGGCCAATGGCATCCTGGTGTGTATCAGGAGTAATGCAGCCAGCAGCACAGGGAGTGTCCTCTGTACTCAGCACTGTAAGGCTACAACTCATGTGCTGTGCTCAGAGTTGTGTCCCTTTCTACAAGAAAGGCATCAAGGCCCTGGAGCGTGTCTGTGTCTGGAGCACAAGTCTTATGGGGAACAGCTGAGGGAACTGGGATGGTTCAGACTGGAGAAGAGGGGGCTCAGGGAAGACCTTATTGCTGTCTGCAACTCCCTGAAAGGAGGTTGTGAGACAGGGGTCGGCCTCTGCTCCCAGGTAACAGCAATAGGAAGAGAGGTGAGGCCTTAAGTTGCACCAGGGGAGGTTCAGGTTGGAGATTAGGAAGAATTTCTTCTCTGAAAGAGTGATGATGCAGTGGCACAGCTGCCCAGGGAGGTGGGGGAGTCACTGTCCCTGGAGGTGTGCAGGAATCGTGTGTCACCCACAGCAAGGCATTCAGCCCGCAGCTTGGTTTCCTTGTCTCTCTGTTAGGATCGAGCAGTTGAATAAACCTAATAGCAGGCTTATTTTTCTTTCTATTTTGTTGTTCTGAGTTGTGTGTGTTAAATCTTAAAGAATTATCTTATTTGCTTTGCTTTTCCATTTATGTTCTCATTTCATTTGATGTTAATGAGTGCTAAGCACTCTGAGATGTGCAGCTGAAGGGCATTACATGTGTCTGTCTCTGGTCCACCGAACCAGGGAAAAGTACAAGGGAGGCAAAAACACTGACCCAGTGAGGGGCAGTCAGCCCCGAGGACCACAGGAGGCAGCCGGGAGCATCAGGAAAAATAATGAGGTAGCTGTAGCTGCCCCAGCATTTTGTCAGATTTACAAGGGCCCCAGAAAATATTCGAGGAAAAAATGTAAAAACTCAAGTGCAGTGTGAACAGTAGCATCCTGCTAAACTCAGGATCAGCTGGCTTTGATCGCAGCGCAGTTTGGTGCAGGAGCACCACTTCTGCATTACGAGTGGGGATCGCAGGAAGCTTAAAGCAGCTGTGCTTCTATATTTGCTCACTCTCTGTATTCAAACCTTGGCTTGAGAGCTCAAAGGAAATGAGATGTGTTTTGCATAACCCAGTTGCAATCAGTGGAAGCACCTCCTAAGCTGCTAGTGCAGTTTCTGACCTTTTCATGATGATAACTTATCAGAAAATGAAAGCGTTTTTCAAAGAGCAATGGATTTGTTTATTGGGGGGTCAGAGAGAATTCAAAATACAGTAGTGAACAAATGAATAGACACACACAGAAAAATTGTATGAGAGTTTTATTCTCCTGGCCAGAGAACCTTAGGTGGCCAATACGAGTGTCCATTTATACACTGATCTCCAAGATTATTTTGTACACTTCACATGTTGGAGAATGCCTGTAATAGTGCATATCCTGACAGCATTCAAAATGCACTCCGTTGTGTCACACTGGTAGTGACAGACTTGTTAAAGCCTGGGTCTGCCTCTGAGAGCGGAAGTGTAAAATGAGGCCCGGGGTCCTGAAAAACTGAGTCTGGGGAAGACCTTGAAATGTGAGGCTGTAGCATTGAGAACTTTGAATAAATCAGGGTCATTCATGGAAATCACTACTAAATCCCAAATTACTCTGCTTCTTCGGTTCCAAATGTTTGTTTAGTAAGGCTGCAGTACAAGAAATAAATCCTGAATTATAATGACTTAGTCTGCGTGCTCCCCTCTCCCCCTCAATTTTAGCATCCATCTGGGAATCAGATCTTCATTTTCTCTCTCATTTTCTGCCTTCTTCTTCCAGGGCTTAAATAATCAGGCAGATCTGCAGAAAACAAAGAATTCAGTGTATGCAGATTAATAATTGGATGTGAAAAATGAATATCAAATGTTGAGCAAAAAAAAAAATCTGCCAGGGATTTGGAAGGCTGCTCTGTGTTAGCAGGTGCTGACTGTTGCCCGAGCTGTGCTGGAAGCTGCTCCCTTCCGCGCTCTGAAGCACGGAGGCGTTTTGCTGCCTTTCATCTGCCAGAACGGAGGGTAGTGCTGCTTGCTCTAAGTGCTTGCTCGTTTGGTGAGGGTGCACAAAGCCCAACAAACGTAGTCCAGTTAATGACCTGCTGAGACCTCTGTGCAGGTCTGGGATCTAGCTGTAGCTTCTAGCAAAAATTCAGACGCTCTAGGGAAGTTATTTGCACGAGTCACAAGGGTGCAGACTCCATCTGTAAAGGATTGTGAGGGTGACCACGTGTGGTTGCCAGCCTTAATGCAGAAGAAGCTGTCTTCAAACTCGAGTGGTAGCAAGGAGAGCCCTTCTCTCCTCACTCTGGCTGCCTTCACCCTCTTTCAGTCAGGGCTCAGTGCAGGTTTGCTCACATATGTTCCCCTCTCCTTTGTAAACACAAAATCCCTTAAACAAATAGTGGGCAGATCTTTTTTTTTTCCCTCTTCTGTTTATTAGAACGACTTAGCTAATCCCTGTGTTTACGAGTAGTCGGGTGTGTCAACCTACGGGCCAAGGGAGTTAATGAAATTCATCTGTTCTCTGTTTTCCAGCAGGATTGAAGGAAGGGGAAGGCCCATCCAACCTGCAGCATAGCAAAGTATGACTAACGACAGTGTTTGCAGGCGCAGGCTCAAAGCAAAGAGCGGCTGGGAGGAGGTGAATGGGAGAAATGAGGGCAAATATTTCCCCTTCAATCAGAGTAATTAAAACGTAGTAAAAATAAACCACCCAAATGAGAGTGTGGCTAAAAAAGTCTTAATGTACACTTACGGTTTCAAAAGTTGCTGCAGCCCTGGTACATCCACCTCTGATGTGCAGCAAACCTCACTGCGGGTGCCCAGCACAGCCCTGGCTCAGCACGTTGTGTATGAGGAGGAGCTGCTGTAACCTTGACTTGATCAGTGAAGGGAGTTAAACCCCACCTGAGAAAGCAGTGGAGTCCCAGTTGCTGTCTCTGAAGGCTGCTGCCACCGTCCTGCTCAGCCCCGGGTGACTTGTTTCATCTGCTCTCATTAACTAAGCTGTACTTGTTTGCTTTTTTCTATGTTAGTGTTTTCTGGTTACCTTCTTGGTCTTTTAAATCCGTGGGAGAAGTGCAAGAAGCATTTTGTTGGTGATTTCTCCCTGGTATTTTCTGTGTCAGGGTGGATGTGTTTTGTCACAGGAGTTTCGCTGGGGCAAAGGTTTGACCAGCTGTGCTGAGCTCCTTGTTGCGTGCATTTCCTAGAAGCCTCCATCCCAGTCCCAGATACGTCTTCAATAAATGCAGGCAGGTGCTTCTGTCTGCTTGCGTTGTTTTGTCATGGCGTGGAAGGAGAAAGTTTCTGAAGAATGAGTTAGGTTCTTTAAATCCGTAACTGGCAATTTAAAATTATGAGGGAAAATATGGTGATCTGATTTCTGGGAGATGCACCAATCCCTGTTTGCAGTGCAGAGACTGCAGTTGTTGGCATCCCCAGCGCTCGGGTCAGTAGATGACGGCTATGGATTGTAATCCGCAAAAACACTTTGCTTAATAATAAGGTTGTCCTTCCTAGGGCTGCCACGGAAAAGAAGTAAAATCTGTGGCGTTAGATCTTTGCAATTGTGAAGGACTAAGATATATAATTCCAAAGATATTAAAAATTTTTGGCTTTGGAAGCCATTATAAACTCAAATTCCTATTTCCACAGGCAATGAGACAAATTGACCAGATTTTCAGGGGCACAGAGCTCCTGGGGCAGTGGCTGATGTCCATGTGTGGAGAGATATTGTGCTGGTTTTTCATATAATAACATCCGTTCACTTTGATTTTTGATGTTTAACTCTGAATTTTCAGTCATCTATAATAGGAAAAGTTAGGTGTTGGGGGATGAATTGTCTGGAGCATTGCACAGCTTGCAGTAGATCTGTTGCACCTCCGGTGAGTGTTACACAGATGTTTAGAGTCTGGTTTCAGTGTGCAGGAGATGTGGAGTTATTCAGCACGTGCAGGGCTGATAGCTCCAAGATAGCCTTGTCAGGTATTGATTTTTAATAGAAGAAAAATCTAGTGAAGTAGTAACTAAACTCTCAAGGACTGTCACATTACTCTTTTCTTCTTCTTTTTTCTTTTCCTTTTTCTCTTTACCACCTGTTTTCTGTCCATCCTCCTGCTTAGGCTGAACTGTGAGGAGCTGAATTTGAGTGGCCACGTTTGCAGCCACACAAATTCCTGACAGCTGCAGTTTAGATAGCTATGACAAAACACAACTGAGTAATGAGAAATAAATTTCTGTATGCTGGCTGTGTTTGAGAAGCACTGCTTTATATGTGTGTATTTTACCAACAATTAATAAGATAGAGCTTGTGCTACTCCCGCTCAGGCTGAGTGCTCTTTCCTATCAGATGTCTGAAATGTGGGGTCAGGAATGTGCCAGGAAACAAAATACCAGCACAAGCCAGTGTTTTCAGGAAGGGTACCAAAGCTGGACCTTAAGTCTACATTCTTCTGGCTGAGATTAGATGAGTAAACGTAAAAAAATTAAGAACTTCACAAAAATCTGTTGTATTGTCCCTTATTGAGCTGAGCCAGTGGGGAACGGCAGCATCAAGTCTTGTTTGAGTTGGGCTGCAAAGATGGGAACCTGACACTGTCCGTGGGATGTGACTGTTGTCTCATGATGCAAGCAGGGCTTGAAAGCATCAGATTTCCTTTCAGTACAAATAGAAGACATTTTTATGGGACTTCACAGAAGTGTCCAGATAATGTGCAATGAAAACATATGGATTTTGTTGCTCTGATAGCTGTTTTAGTCACAAAGCCCAATGTTACAGTCAGCAGAACTGGCCTCCTGTGTATCCTTAGTGAGGGCTGAGGCCTCTCACATCTGAGAAAGCAAGGTTCCATTTATCTTTGTGTGAGGGATTGGGGAGGCAATACCATGGTCAAGCCCAGGATATGATACGCTGGCATTGCTCTTAATTCAGAAAAAATGCAGATAGAGGCTCTCTAGGAAAGTTCGTGAAACTGGTTGGTTTTATACATGCAGCACTGATACCTTAATTGCCAGTCACTACAGCAGTAGCACAAGTTACTGCAAGATATGTTATTAGTATGGTGGCTATGGGTAAACTGATGAATTCCGCAGAATAAACAAACTTCTGTTGTTTTTTACGACTTGTACAGAGATGACCTCTCGCAGCTATGAAGTTGTGCTCATCTTACAACACTGACTTTAGTTTTTGAGCCAGCTTTCATGTCTGAGTAGTCTGGTAGGCCCTTGGCATGGTGCAGAGGCAAGGATCAGTTACTGGGAGGGAAGAGCGGTACTAGTGCAGAGGATAAGGAATCCAGATTAAACCATAAGAGAGAAGAAGACGCTATAATATTTAAAAATGGTAAACTGAATAATATATAATTTACAGAAAATAACAGGGTAATGCTGGTACTATTTTTAAATCAACAGCAAATTAGAATTCAAACCTCTGATAGGTTTAACAGATGGTCTGGATCCTAGAATCCAAAGCCCACACACTTTATTTCCCAGTGTGTTAAGAACAAAATAACGCTATGCAGCCTTTGCGGGATGTTTCTTGCTATTAAGCTATGTTGAAGATAAGTATTGACCTACAGGAACTGGGTTGGGAATGGAAAAACAGAATAAGCTGGTTCAGTACGAAAAAAATAGGCTGTGTATGAACATAGCTGAACATGTTACAGGTTCTGGGTAATGCAGATCAGAACATTTGGGAAGCTGTGATTTCTGAGTGGCCCCATGTGGTCTAGTTCACTGTTGGGTAGGGAAAACGAGTGGATTTATCCACCCTGACTTCTCCAGGTTTTAGAAAACGTCCTCTCATGATGTTGACGGAAAATTATTCTGATGTGAGTGCATTCATCCTGGTAACGTTCATGGAAACAACCTTAAAGCTCTCTGTAGAGATGGAGAGAAGAGAGGCTGGAGTTCCCTGCGGAACGTCTAATTAGGAAGCAGCAAGCACACGCTCTTGGGAAACTGGCATTTTCTGTGTTGCGTTAGTGCAGCTATACTGTTACTTCCATTCATGGAGCCTCTGCGCCGTGTGTGATGGAGAGGCCAAAAGATTGTGTGTAGTGAGAAATGACTGAGAGGCAGGCAACAATAATGTATTTATTCTGGCTTTGTTTTTTCATTCAAAACAATACTGTTTTGATAAGATGTGAAATACATATTTCTTGGAAGGGAGAGGTTTGTAGTAGGGGAGGCTTTCTGTAAAGTGGATGTGTGAGATATACATTTGATTTCTTCCTGTGCTTCAGGGGAAGCAATGTTATCTCTTATATCTAACCCTAACCACTGCTTGAGGGAAAGTGCTGTGTATCTCCCCCACTGATACTGGGATTTTATTAATGGGGAGTGCAGAACTCATTCTCTAAAATAAGCTTAGGACATTCATCTGGGAAGTGGGATGCCTTGACTTCCATTCTTGTAATGTAGAATTTGTGTTCATGCAAGAACACATCCTACAACAAAGACTGAAGGTTTTCCTCCTGTAGCGTAGGAGGCAGGGTACGGTCCTGGGTGCTGAGAGCTGTCAGCTCACGTTCCTTCAGTTGGACAGGCCAGATGTGTTTCTGATGAGCACCTTAAGCAACAGGGCTTCTTGGGCAGAGGCTGGTGGCACCATCTGTTCTTCTTATACCGTGTTTCTGAATGTAGCCCTAAAAAATATTCTCTGCTAACTTGTCAGGAATTTATAAGTAGCTTTGGATCTTTTCCATTTTTTTTATTTTACCAAATGTGCCAAATGCAAACGGTGACTTACGTATAATATAGTGTCAGATGATATCTTTTCTGTTACTTACTGACATTGGAAATGGCACTAATGGGAAGAGCCAGTGTGCGTTCAGCTCAACACTGGCTGTTCAGCTGGGACGTTCTGTGTTGCAGAAAGACTTGCCTTGCTTCAAAGCTGCTGATAAAAGCAGAGGAGTGCTGTCTGCATTAAGATTTATGTTATCTGTGCACAGGTGATAGCATTGCTGAGAAAAACCCAGCTCTCAGGATGACCCTCTGGGACTGAACGTGCAACATGTGTTAAAGTTACCACAAGCTATTTGCATCCAGTGTTTGTTTATTTGAACCATTTGGCAAATAAGAGCTTACAGTGAGAATCTGTGATTGCTTAAGCAGGGTTCATAAACTGAACTGTCTAGATTCATTAATTTATTTATTTTCACTATTCCTGACCATGTGTTAATGTGGAGAGAGCACTAGTGAAGATGATTGAGTTGTTAAGCAATAGAAAAGTTCCCACACAGAACAATGAGTGAGTTCTGTTGGATCCCTGCATTTGGTGCAGGGGAAAAAGCAAACTGTTGCTTCAGAGCTGCCGTGTTAAAGCGAGTTGCTGTCTGTTCGAAGGAAAGGCTTGTTTTCGACATCAAATTGTTGAATTTCAAGCTTTTTCCAACAGCTCACATTTTTGATGATGTTTTTTTCTCAGAAGGGTAGAATTTTTAATCCAGAATGAGAGACAGATTGATCGGATATTGAGTCAGTCAGAACAAAGACATCACCTGAAGTCTCTGCATTCTTGACAAATTCTCTGCCCACCAATTTATGCACTATTTTTGACTGTAACTCTTATCTCTTATGGAAAAAGTGCAGTCTGTCTTTTCTGCACAACATGACCGTAGTTTGTAGTATGTATTTTTCTTCTCCATTTTTTGCAGAACATGAAAATTGTTTGCAGCCTATCCTTAGTTAGTCCTTTTTTTTGAGAGAGAGAGAGAGAGAGAGAGAGAGCGCACGTTGATATTCTTTGTCTGGAAATGAAGCAAAGATACAGATATTTTGCTATGGAGGAGAAGGATGTGTGTAGGCTTTGTACGTTCCCTAGGTGAATGGCCACAAATTCTTACTTATTGTAATGTGTACAGAAGGTGCCAGGAGCCATAAATTGTGTGCTGGACACAGCTAGAGTAGCAGTACGTGCCTTCCTCAGATTCCTCCTTAATACGACTACTGTGTTGTTGGTTTTTTTTGTTGTTTTGTTTTTGTTTTTGTTAAAAAAGAGTGTTTTGTTCACAGCGGAATGTCTAAAACTTATTCACTGACATCTTTGCTCAAAATACTCCAGGTGTAAGCATTTCAGTGACTGCCTGCCTGGCACCACTATACTATTTCACCTACTGCCCTCTGAATCAGTAAATAAGAAATTATGAGTCGCCTCAGCAAATCTGATCCATAAGCCTTGTAGTCCAATATCCTGCCTCCATCAGTAGCCAACTTACTTCAGAAGAAACCCTACATGATACCCCGTAACTGAGGAATTGCATTTTGCACATGAGGTATTTTTATCCCAGGCAGTTAATACTTGGCACATGCCCAACATATTTTTATCTTTCTGTTGTAACTTATTGTTTTGATTATCAATGCCAATGACTAATCCTTTTTGGACCTTTATAAATACTTACCTCAGTGTTATTTTATATGAGGCAGTCGGCTCCATAGCCTGGCTGTGGGCTGCATAGGGAAAAGAATTTCGTTTTATTAGTTTTGAATTTGTTTTCATTCATCTTTACCTGATGTTCCTTTGTTTCTGCGTTAGAAGGGCAAAATAGAACACATGCGCTCTGCTCGCTGCTGCTCACTCTGCCTGATCTTCTCACTAAATCAAATCTTTTCACCAGTGTCATATGGAAGTCTTTCCCTCGATCTAAAACCTTTTCTTGTCCATTCTTAGGCTGCTTATTTCCGCTACATCTGGTTTTGAAATGGAGTGAGGAGTGAACATAGCCATCCAAGGAAGGGTGTGCCATCAATTTACCGAGCGTTATTAATATTGCTATTTGCAGATTGTTACAAAAATTTACATACTTTCAAAATTGCACTGAAGTGAGTGTGTTGGGAGCAGAATGAGAATTTCAAATGCTGTGAAATTAATTGGAGACATTTGTCAGCTCTGTCTTAGTGACCTCTGTTTGGATTGGCACCTTAGCTTGATACCACCAGGGCAATCGTCTACTTTTCCCTAAGGGTGAGCTGGATGCAGGGATGTATGATGGCAGGAATTAGTCAGAAATAAGGGCAGAGACAAAAATAATTCTTTCTCTGCCTCTCAGAAGCGAAAGATCCCCAGACTGGCTCCTCAGCTCTGTGCATGGCAGCTGGCAGGGCGCCATGTTGTGCCGCTGAGGGAGTGGGCCCTTCACCTCAGCGGTCCTTGCTGGGAGGAGTTCCAGTCACAGCGCTGCCGGTGGTTCGGGCAGTGACAGAAACCTGGCTGCTCTCTCGGCCACAGGGAATGTGGGATTTGTGAAACTTTAGGAGGGTTATGGCAAAAGTTGCCCTGAGATTGCTGATTCCATTCCTGCTTTTTGTTTTGTTTTAGTTGGCTTGTGAGGATTGTTTTCACTCTTTGCCAGGTGCAGAGTTGAATGGCAGGCCACACTCTAAAGCTCTTCTTTCACAATTCCACCCACGCTACAGATTTCTGTGTTCATCACGCTCTGTGACATGTAGCTCTTGGAAAGATGCAGCTTGGAAATAATATCTTTGAATCTGAGTGTGCTTGGACTAGTAAAAGATAGATTTCCAACTGTCCAGAGAGGGCGGAAAGAGAAGACTGTTTGAAAATAACGAACAATCCTAGATTCCCTTAGAGTAGGCCTGAACTGGAACATTAGATCCCAGTTCTATGAATTTAGAGGATTCAGAACAAAATATCTGAAAGGTTGCTCATATTTAAAATAAAGATGAGATGTGGTGCCAAATGAAGATATCTTCTGGGATTTCAATCAGAATTTGAGTTCCTCACAACTATGTGTCTTGGTCCTGGCATTCAGTCTGTATGCTTGCCCTTGTCTGGTTGCCTTTCCCTCCAGCCTTTTAGATTTGTGATGGATCTGCTTTCAGTGATGTCCTTCTGTCTGCAGTCAGCAATCAAACCCAGCTGACAATATCCCAAGTGAAGTTCCTATCTGAGTTCATCGAAAGCATGCACAGTGAACTGAAGTTCAAACAGTTGATTTTCTACCAAGAAATACCTTGGTGATAAAGGAAAAAAGAAAAAAAGACCTGAAGATGTTCTATTTGGTTTAATAAAAGTCTGCCTTATCTGTCTAAATTTGGGATATGTCTTTGGAGCCCTATGGGACCCGATCTTCTCTTTCACACTTAATTTCGCTTTGTAGAGTTCATTGGCTTTGCAGCAACTTGCTTAGAATTTGCATTGATGGAGAAGAGAATGAGCAATTATTTTCAGGAGAAAATAAGAAATTAAAGGCAGAATTCAGAAAACTGGGGGGGAGGTAAAAAGAAGAGTGATAGTTCAGAGAATTTCTTAGTGTTTGAAACAAGATCCATTCAGACTGCAATGATCATAAATTACTACCACTTAGTTACTACTACCATTATTCAAGATGAGGGAAATCAGCAGACATATACTGGAAACTGGATTGAATCCAGTGTGTTCTTATATTTAAAAAAAAAAAAAAAAAAAAAAAAAAGAAATGCAGAAACCACTATTTACATGAGACATGGATCCTCCATAGGTTATTTTGGCACAGATAGTAATGCTGCCCTTACTTCTGTTTTATCTTCATGGTGACTGTCTCCAAATAACAGAAGAGACAGGCAAGGGAGGCTATGCTTTATTCAGTAGTGTTTATTTATGGCATTAACTATATATCTTAAACTGTTAAGATTGTTCTGTTTCAGCCTTTTTTATAATCTACTAGAAAATCGCCTAGTAGGAGTCTTTTAATGTTACCCTTTTGACTGGAGCTCTCTGATTTTGATTATGCATTGCATTGAGGGTGAAATTTGGGTTAAAGATAATTGTAAATATGGTATTGATATTAAATGATGTTTTCCCAACATTGCAATAATGCTTGTTTTGTTTGCTAGAGAGTTTATTACTTTTTGATCAATAGCATGTGAGATTTGTGAGGGAAATTAGCATAGTGAATAACAATTAGGAGAAAAATCAATGGCATTCAGACAAATAAGTGACTTGAAAAAGTCCCATAGGCACACATACACTCACACAGATTCTTTAAAGTGTAATACATCTCATTTTGAATTCTAGAAGAGGAGAGAGCTATTTGGACCAGAACTGAAACTGATGGCAGTATAATTGAACTACTGTGGGACTATTTGTTGCTATTTATTGTTTCTAATGGCTTGAATGTACGACTATTTCATTCACTGGCTCTGCGAACTTTCTTTGACTTCTGTCATGTTTTTTCTCTGTTCTCTACTGGCCTTCTTTCTTGTGTCTCTTAATACACTTAGAGGACAATGCCATGGTTACCCACACTGTATTTCTTTGTGTTGCCTAATGTGCTGGCTTTTCTCCTACAGAGAGTAGGTTCTGTCTCCCTTGCAAGAACCAGGAAGGCTTCAGATGAGATAGCAATGAAAAAGTTCAAGATGAACAGATGGAACTTATTCTTTAAAAAAGATTTAAGCTATGCACCTCTTTGCCACAGCGTGCAAGGCTTATAGATTATTTAATGGAAGAAAAATCCATCTAGGTCAGTTAAATTCAGTTAAATCTTTCTGGCTTAGGAAGCCCTGGTACTGTACATAGGACCTTAGAAAGTATTTCAGTTCTCTAGATACGTGCTTTCATGCTACATGTGTCTGAGCGCACCCTTCTCTTGCAGTCCTGTTCAGGAATCAATGTTTAGAATAATGACTCTGCTTTCCTCTGAATTGAGCTGGTTAATAACCATTGCTGGGGAAATCAATCAGATCTATGATATCTTATTACTTACGCTAATTTAATCACAAGAAATGGGTCATTGCTTCAGTTCAGAGGGCAAAATGAGTGTGAGTGGATGTGAGATTGTATAGAAGTGGAAGCAGAGGAAGGGAGACCGTAATGTCGCACAAGGAATAGAAATGAAGTGGGCACTCCTACAGCTGTAGGATGGACGATACAGAGAAAAACCACACCCATTCTCTATAGCTTCTGGTGATCTGTAGATTATCAATCTGTTTGCAATGTTGTTCTCATATTCCAAAGAATCTGCTAGGTGGAGATAAAGAGAGCTTTTCAGTTTTCATCTCTGTTTTGTCTCTCTCTGCCCAGGTTAAAAGAGAGTAAACATCAAGAGAAACAAGCAAAAAGGAGAGGTGTGTGACTCCTATCAGGGAACTCGGAGCCCATTTCAAGTTACTGCATACTCAAGAGAAAGGTAAATGCAAAGGAACTGTTCATGTGTTCAGTGTGTAAAATTCACAAAGAAGGAAATGGCATCTAAGTAAGTTTAATGTACAACATGTGCAAATTCAGCCTTGCAAAGATTGTCATAACATTTTCAAGCTCTTGTCCAAATTCTGCTTGCTTTCCTGTATAGATAATTATGTTAGGTAAAACCCTTCTTACACCCTCTTGTTTGTAGTGGAGAGTGCTGTTTTTGTCAGTTACTAGAGAAAGCAGATAAATAGAAATTTCTACACATAGAATTGTATTGTAAATATTTTCTGAAAAGATCTTACACTCGGAAGAAAATTGGAAATGTTTTCTAGTTGTTGAGTTCCAGGAGCTAAACAAATGCCAAATACATTAAATGTAGCTATTGTAGAAAGTCATATGTCTTGCATGATTTAGGCATTTTTGATTAGGTGCTTCTTTTAAGCATCTTGAGTTCTTGCCGCATAGAGAGCTGTTGATTTTACTCAGATCCTGCTAGTTTTGTATGGTTTTCCCTCCAGTACAGAGGAACCAAGAGCTGAGATAAGACTATTTAGAAACTCTGAAACCTAACAGCTTTCCTGGATTGAAACCTTTCCAGTGTTCCAGTATATTTTAAAGAGCAGTCCATGCTGGGGGAAAGGCAGTGAAAACGAACTGTGTAGCAAAATGTTAAATAGAATATAGCTTTGTGGGGACAAAACCAGGTGTGTTTTTAAAACAGGTCATGCTGAATCCTTTAAGGAATTACTTTCTCTGAGCTAGTGAAATTGCTTTTAGAGTTGTTCCCTTCCTAGAGGGAAGGAAAAAAAAAATCAAAAACTGACCCATCACATTAGAAACATGTCAGGCTGTTACTAAATCCACCGTGCAAACAGCCCTACTTCCCTGACAAATAGATCTTGAACACTAATAGAAAAATAGAAAATACTAGTGCTAATTGCTGCACTAACATTAGCTAATTCACTTTATTAAGTAGGTAATGAACTGAAGCCATCATGGTCTAATTGAAATAAATAAATACATTAAAACTGTGAATTAAAGTAACTGCATTTTGATGGGTCTGGGTTATTCATATTGCTACAAAATGTTATTTTTAATCCAAACACTGCTGGGTGCATCTCCTTGTGCCCCAGGGGTAGTACAAAGTATGGTATTGGCCTCTATTTCTGTACCCCATTTACTTCACATTCACACTGCTTCCAGATGATTTTTTCCTAGCAAGATCTGGTAACTTAAAAAAAACAATAATAAAAAAAGAATGAGGGAAACTTCAAATAACAATAAAATGAGCACCAAAGTATAGGACTCTAGTGTTAGCTATCTCTACAGTGCCTTTGATGTATGTCAAAAGACTTTCAGAAATAGTCGTTTCTTCAGAATTTTCTTCAGAAGAGCTTATCCAAACTCAGCTTCTACTGACTTCGATGGGGATTCTACCACAAACTTAGCAACAATTTGGCTGATGCAGAACTCTTTTAACATGTCCACCATGAGTTTATTTTCCATCAGCTGCAGCATTTGATGCAGCGATATGAAATACAAAGGTAAACTGCAGTCATGAAAGACTCCCTGATAAAGAGCTGTGTTTTTTCCATCCAACACATTGCGCGATCCTTCAGTGCTACTCTTGTGCATCGGCTCCGTCCTGTTGCTGGGGGATTCCGTGTTAACTACAGGTTTGTTCTGTTCATTGTGTTGTGGTAGGCAGCTGAAAAATGCACTAACTTTGATCTTCTGGGGGGTCAAATTCTACAGTTGCTACAGAGATGCTTTTTCATCAGGAAGAGGGCGGGAAGTGGCCTCAGTGGTTGTAAATGGGAGGAGAGCACTTTCAAGGCTCTCTTTGTGAAGCTGTATTCTGAACTACAGCTCAGGACTTTGTGGTCTCTCTTTCTCTTCTAACAACGTTATATGGCTTTACTTCATCCCCTTCTTATTCAGCTAGTGGTCAGCTGGGCAGGTAGCAGTCATAACTTCTGTTCTTCTACACTCTCCTATTTTCATCTGAAAGTGCTGTTCTGCTTACAGCAGGATATCCAAACACTCGTTATCTCATCTTATATTCATTGGCACAGGTTGAAAGCTAAAGAAATTTTAACTGTTCTGGGTTTGCAGCCATTTAAACAGGGATGTAACTTACCCCTCTACAAAGGTAAGAGGTAACCAATAACTGGTTTTAGCCTGTAGTTATTGATTGCCTCCTGCTTCTGTGGAAGGAGGGGTTGGAGGGCACAAGCAGAATCCCTGCAGCACCTGGGGATGCTGTGCTGTACTTGTAAGGTGAAGGAGTAAGTTCCCACACTATGCAAATGGATTAATCCTGGTTTTAATTCCTCCTTTGCTCTTTTGGCCTAAAACGGGGGCAGTTACACGTTTGGCAATTTGCAGACAGCAGTAAAGGAGAATAACCAAGTACTCAAAAATGATATATAAAAAAGTAGGATCCTGGAATAAGTACATTACTTCTATGTGAAACAAAAACATAGAACTGCACCCCTGGGAAAGCCTTAGTCTATAACCTACTACACTCCTGAGATATCCCAGTGCCTCTATTAAGTTTATTAATGAGGGCTGTGAGATCTTAACAGGAATGCTGGCACTGCCATTCTGCTCTGTTGCTTTACAGTTTGGGGGAAAGATTAATAATATAGATGATGAATTGTAGGGCAGGAGTCCATGGAAGTTTGAGAGCAGAGAACAGTTTCTTTTTTTTTTTTTTTTTAATACATTCTAATTAATTCTGTATCACCTGTTATATAGCAGACTCCTGATATCTGCAGTGTCAGAAATCAGGGCCTGATCCCACTTCCCACTGAAATCGATGTGAGTATTGTCATTGATGGAGCAGCCGAGCAAGTAACTTGCAAGAATTCATTTATTCAACAAATCTGGCTGCTGCTTCTGCTTATCTCTATTGATTGTACTCATGTCCAATCAGGTTTGCAGCATTAGCTGCATTACTTTACAATAACAGCGTAATTCACTTGGGGCATGTTCTTACCAAGTCCTAGAATCCACACAAAGATTAACAGGAGGTGCATCCCATACAGGTTTGTTCAGGGGCAGATGCCTTTTTAGGTACGACTCAAGAAACTATGTTCCCTTTTTGCAGTTGCCACAGTAAAAGCAGAATGGTGACTGGTGAAATTTTTGCTGGTGTGATACAAAGAAGATGCAGCAATGTATATAAACTTTGGGCTTGGGAAACCTAGTTTCAGATTCCAGTTCCTCCCACAAGCTTCTCTGCTGCCTGTCTGTCAGACGGGCCTCAGGCAGCCATTCCTTACAGGATGCAGTGCTAGTGTGCAGATTCACTGCAGGCAGCAGTGCTGTTAGGCATTCTGGGAGAGGACTTGGGCAGACAGCCTGCCCCACTGTGCTGCTGTCACCTCATGCCTCTGACCACCAAGAGAAGAACCAAGAATAGGGCTGAGGCTGCTGTGGGCAGCCCTGCTCCCTGTGTGTGCCAGCCTGGTGGGGTGCGTGCTCTGAAAAGGGGGAAGGAATGCGATTTTCCATTTTCTAAGTGGGTGTTGTAAGCCACAAACCCTAAAAAAGCAAATATTTAAACATCTTCAGTAAAACCTTTCCAAAAACATGGAGTTCTGACCTGGACCTATGTGGAGCTGAGCATGCCCAGAGAAGAGCCCAGCACTGCTGCCTCTCCATGGGGACTGTGTCTCACCTCTGTCACCCGATGGGGACACAACAGCAGGTTAGTTATGTATGAAACATGAGCAGCTGGATGTGCTGCAGGGGCAGTAGGTCTGTGAAATCAGTGCGGAGCATCCTTTGCTCTGCTGTGGAGGTGCTCTCCAGACCCTTGTATGGATCCTTCTTAGAAGGAAGTGGTTTTAGAGGGAACATGTATGTCTTGAATTCTGGTTTGTAAATAAACCATCAAAGGGAAACTTCTGCAGGAGTGATTTAGCCAAGATTAGCACGGCACATCCTTTTGCTGCAGACTCTTGCCTTGATCATGGGTCTGAAATCCTCGGTGACTATTGCTTGTTTTAATTTCCTTTCTATTTTGCTGATGTCCAGAAGCTTTTGTTTCCTGAATTCCTTCTCCATTTTCTATAACTTATGATCACAGACAGAGAGAGCAGCTTGCTTATTAACCACTTGTAAATGTGGTGTAAATATTAATCTCCTAGACATTTATTTTTCACGATGTCAGTCAGATTTTCCTCTGTTTAGAGTTCGTTTTATGCCCCAGCAACTTATATGATGGACTGTAAGCATCATTCCTCTGCATCTTAGTGGAGAGAGAGTGGTTGTGGAGCAGTTGGACATGTAAAGAAATACAGAGTTCCTTCCAGGAGATGGTCTTTAGCTTCATACCAGTAACTGATCTGGAGGAGTTACCTCTGGATACATCAAATATTTGAGTTCCTAGATGCAAATCTGTGTGAAGTGGTGAGAAAGCAAGTTGTATGGGCAGGCAGTACAACCTGTGCCAGCATCAAGTAGACATCAAACCATGGCTGTCTGGGTGATTATTGGCTGGATTATCCACTGGACCATCAGCAGGCAGAGCAAGTCTGAATCTGATCCACCTCAGCTCTCTGCTGCTTGCTGGAGGAAGAGAGGAGAAGCTGGTCGCTATTCCTGAGATAGCTAGAAGCTTTTTGTTCTCTCTATGAATTCCTCTACCAGGTGTCACCCTCCCTGAATGCCAACCTTCCCTTCCTTTCCCTATAAGGCCATGTTTGATAAAAATGTGCTTGACTGAGCAGCAGGAATAGCTGAGGAATACCATGGGGAATAGCTGCTTCTTTGTTACTTTCCTGTGCTGTCTTGAGGTGTGTGTGTTGAAGTTACCAAACCTTTTACTTTTAATCCAAAGCTCACTTTTGCTGATACTGTCATAATTCCTTCCTTTTCAACTATATCCCCCTCCTTTTTTGTCTGAAGAAAAGCAGAGTTAAGACATGATTTAGGACCAGTCAAACCTCTGTGGCTTCCTTTTGCGTAAAGAACCTGAGTGCAAGATTCTGTGCAAACTTATTTCTGTTTATGTATATGAACTAATTATGGAGGCCTCAGTCCTGCAAAGAGCTCTGTGTATAAGCCAATGAAGCACCAGAGTTCTGCAAAGGGCAGAGCTCATAATACAAATACGGCTTACAGCCTAGCCTGAAAACCAAATTGCTTTAAACATGCTGTTCTATGACAAGTCCTGAGTCCTCTGCAGGTACAGTCATGTGAGGTTGCTTTCTAAAGATGCGTTCAGTTCTGCATTCATGCTGGCATAATTACACTGGGGAAAATAATTTTTATACAAGTATAAATCTGTCTTCACTGAAATTTTTATCAGTGTAATTTCACTGGTTAAAAAAAAAAGAAAGAAATAAAACCCCACAAAACTAAATGCAGTATCCATCCTTAGCTGATGTTTTTACCAGTAAGGTCTAAATATATGTAGATGAGACTGAATGCCAACAGTGCTTCACAGTTAATTCCCAAGTTACATTTTGGTGTAGTAAAAGTATTTGTTCAATGGGGTTTATAAACAATGGTAAGTTTGGTTGCCTTCTGGCTGGTTCCTGGAGTCACTTCTGCATTATCAGCAGAAAAATGAATGAGAAGCATTGTGTCATGGGAGCAGGGCATCTCTGCTGCAGACTACCACGCTGTGCCACGTTTCCTGATGTCACAGGGGGAAGCAGCTGACAGCTCCACTTTCTGCCTAGTGCTCTTGCAGAAGTTTGTTAGATAAGCAGTAAGTGGCTGAACAGTGACAAATAGTAATAATCAATTAATAATTATAGTTTAGTTGCACTCACAAATAGGTGACTGGTGATGGAATAGGTAAGTCTTGATTCCTCAAGTTGTTATGTAGTACATTTGTTTGTTTGTTTGTTTTCTGGTATTTTGTAAGGACTGTTGCAGATACGTCTTTTCAGAAGTGGCCTACAAATGTAGTGTGTGAGCAGAAAGACAAATGTGTCCGGAGAGATATGTGGGCAGAGGGCTTTGGGTCAGGCCGATGGGGGAAGGGTGGGCTCAGCTCTGGCACAGAGGTGGAGGTGTGCAGGGTGGCCTGCAGGAAGTCCTGAACTTCTTTTGACTTGTAGTAGAAACTGAATCCCCACCAAATCTATGTCTGTCATAGAATCACAGGGTGGCCTGGGTTGAAAAGGACCACAGTGCTCATGCAGTTCCAACCCCCTGCTATGTGCAGGGTCGCCAACCAGCAGACCAGGCTGCCCAGAGCCACATCCAGCCTGGCCTTGAATGCCTCCAGGGATGGGGCATCCACAGCCTCCTTGGGCAACCTGTTCAGTGCGTCACCACCCTCTGGGTGAAAAACTTCCTCCTAATATCTAACCTAAATCTGTCTCAGTTTAAGACCAGTCTCAGTTTAAGACTGTCTTCACTGAGATTCATAATAAGAATATACACTAGGAGGAAAACGTACTTCCTTCCTCTTTATTCTCCCCTCCTTTTTTAACTTCTCTCTCCATTCTCCCCAATTCAGTTTCATTTCATGAGTTTTATTCGAGAGGAACTGAACAGATGAGATGAATTCTGCCGAGGAGGGGTTGCTGGTTTGGTGTGCGATTGCTAGTTCAGTGTGCCAATTATGAGCACATTTACAATATGAAGAGAAGAGAGAGAGCTGGTAGACTGGAAGACCAGAACTGCTTTCAGATCAATAGATGAGCTGACATTGAGGCTAGAGGACTGATAGAAGCAGTGGAAAGGATAGACGTATTTGGCAGGTTTCTGAAGGCATTCAATAGCAACACAGAGATGGAGCTGATAAATCAATAGCTCTTTGGGGAGATTAGATTGATATTTTAAATGTATATGGAACTGTCCTAGCCAGGAAGACTGAACAAGCACTGAAAGAGCAGATAAGCAAAGAAGCATTAATTAATATTACTGTATTGTTTTTGTGTGTTTTTAAGGAACTATAGGCAGTTTGAAGCTGCTTTCTTTTTTTGCAGCTGTAGGCTGGATCGGATGTAAGCCCAAATTGCACTATTACTCTGGAATTCCTCAGGCTGGTGTAGGTTAAGTTAGCATTAATGAATAAATTATTGTTATAATGAAAAAGCACTTAACACAGAAGCTGTCGGTTGGCAGCAGGACAGGACTGGGACAGCTCTGCGGTGCTGCCAGGGCTGGAGGGGAGGTCAGCCTGGGCTCACCATGTATGTTATTGATGTGTGGGTGTTTTCAAGAGCTTAAGGATGCAAAGGAAGGCTTTATAGCAACTTTCAAACCATGTGATCAACGAGACTTAGAATCTAAATTATGCTTTATTGTAGACAAGGGCAGTTATGTCAGTGATTTCAGTGGGAACAAAGCTGTGGCCTTTCTGCTGGTCTTGTCCTGCTTTGGGCCAATCAGACCGTTTCCTCATGCCACCAATTATGTCAGCTGTCATAAATTAGAGACAAAATGGTGCAAAGTGGTTTTAATCATTCTGGCATTCCTGGGGTGAACTGCAACTTCTGCTCTGTGCTGATCAGTGTTGGGTTCTCCCACAGTGCCTCTCTGCCTTAAAACTTACTAGAAGTTCAACTTGACAGGTTATTTTTGCATGTGATACTGTTGTTGTGTTCACCAGATGTTGTGGAGCTAAATTAAAGGATATCATGTACTAATGGAATTTCCTAGAAGTGTACAAGTGAATTATTATGGTTGGAAAACTTAGGCTATTTAATATATATTTCCACAGAGGCACGAGGGAAGGACTGCGATGAATAAAGTAAATGTATAATGATAAGGGAGGTGAAGGATGCCCTTGGTTTGCCTTCCCTTAGTTTGAATTTGATGGAAATTGGATCAACCCAAAGATAGCTCAGCTACTTTTGCCTGACCCACTGATCTTGGTTTGTCTGGTGCTGCTTCATTGGACTCACTGGACTCCCCTGTCTAACAAGGATCTGTTATGTGCTGACATATTTTTAGAATGATTTTATTTAAAGTAAAAAAAAATGATTGCTAAGAGAAAACCAGTTCCATGACAGCAGGGTTAGAGTGATCTTGTCTTTAGCAGCAAATACTACTTTATTATATTTGCATGTAAATAGATGCCAGATAAGTGTTTCAGATGAAGAGAACGTTTCAAAGTCATTTGCTTTCTAGAAAATAGAATAGCTCAGCAGGACTTGGAAGGCTCTGAACTTGAGATGCATTATGTTCAATGTTGATAAAATTGATCTTTGCAAGTTTATAACCCCTCACAGTTACCCTGGAACATGGCTGTCTTCTGCAAGGCCTCTTGCTGATTGCTGTTAAATTGCAGTATGGTGTAATTAAGAGGAATGGGGGAATGAGTGCTTATAAGGCGGACAAAATGGATTTCTTCACTCAGGAAATCAGTGCATTAGTAAAGAAACTGGGATATCACTTTCTCCACTAGATATTTGTGGTTGGACACTTGATCTTCCTCATTTTGACACAAATACTTGTTTCTCCTTATATACACCATGATTGCTGAAATCGTGATCATGTACTAACATGAGACAGGGCTCAGGACCAAGTTGATTACGTACCTGAATTATTCCCCAGGCGCTCTCAAAAGTGGTGTGGCCAGCCAGGCTGTGCTGGCTCCACTGCGTTGGGTTATGGACCTTCCCCTGCAGCTGGCAGAGGGTCTGGTCTGGTGCTCAAAGATCTGGGTGGACCTTTAAGTGTACCTGTAAACTAGATGACTGTCAGCGCTATGAAATGTGTGTGCCTTGCACTCCCAATGGCGTGAGCAATCAGCATGATAGCTCACACCCAAAACTAAAAGCTCTGATAGGAAATGTTGGATTGGACCAGAGTGTTTGCAGGCCAGAATATTGGTATGTGTAAAATAGTTCTTTTCCTTGGTGATCTTGTCATTCCCAATGAAATATGAACCATCAACTGGCTTCAGTCTTCTCACAAAAAATGCAAAAAGAATGTAAAAGTTATGGGCAAATGTGAACCTAACCCAAAGAAGTTTGGAACCAGACCTGCTCAGATTAGGAAATCAAAAGCAAGCAAAGAAACAAAACAGCAATGTGACACCCACCACCAAAACAAAAACACCCGAACACCATGAAACATAAGTAAGCCTGGGGACAAAACACTGCAATGCCTTAACCAAAGTGTTTTGCTTCACTCCAGGGCAAAGTTGAAGTCAACATACTTTAAATGTATGTCCAACCGTAATTCATCTGGATTTCTTTTTAGCTGTTTAATTTTCATAAGACTGATTTTTAAATGATTTCAATATGTCAGTAATTACCCAATTGTAATTCTAATTTCATTTTAATTTAACTTTTCAGTTGGAACATGTGTATGTGTACCTGTAGCATGTGTGTACGTACTTGAGCAGGTTGTGTGCACATGATGACATGCAGTGTGACCTCAGACCTGGGGGCTGTCCTTGCTTCTCCTCCTGCTGTGTCACTTCGCAAACATCCTTGCCTTCTGCATGCCCTCTTTTGCTTCTCTTTTGCAGTGGCCATAGCTTTTGGGGAAGGCTTGCCATTCTTTGCTATTCATGCATAGTTTTATAGAGTGCTGGGGGTAGTTGGTTGATGGAGATGGTGACTTTTGGCACTGCCCAACCCAGAGAGGGGGGGGAACCTTAGGGAGCTTTCAGCTGCAGGCTTCTGTTAATAATTAGCGAACAATCCTATTTGTGAGTACTGGAGTTAAAAGGACATCTCCGTTGGCTTAAACTGATGCTGAAGCTTGACCGCACTAAATACTCTCCATGCGTAGTCCTCTTCTGGGCTGTATGTTTGACCTCTCAGTATTTAAGGGGAGCTAATAAGCAGGAGGGAGAGCAATTTCTTACACAGTCTTATAATGATAGGACAAGTAAGAATGGCTGTAAACAAAAAGAGTCGCACTTGCATCAGATGTAAGGAAGAAATTCTTTACTCAGAGGCCCTGGCACTGCTGCCCAGAGCTGTGGGTGCCCCATCCCTCAAGGTGCCCAAGGCCATGGATGGGACGTGGGCAGCCTGACGTGGGGGTTAGCCAGCACACGACAGGGGTTAGGACTGGGTGTGCTTTAAGGTCCCTTCCAACCCAACCATTCTGTGATTCTGTGATCTCCTCTGCAGTTTAGCTGCTGATGGCCTCATGCTGGGTGTCCCAACCCTGGGCATTGCACCCTCCTCTTGCTCTGCTGCCCACCGATGTGCTGTGGAGCAGCCCCACAGGTTTCATCACTTTTCCTAACAGTGACAGGTGACTGTCTGCTGGCTTCTCATCACTTCAGCTTTCCTGATGTCTGAGGCAATAGATGGACACATTTGCCATAATTGCACATTAATTGGAAAGCACGCTTCTTGCCCTGCAGTCCATGTGGCTATCGATGTCGGCTCACCATGCTGCTGTTCCCCAAGGGCATTGCAGCCACAGGGAAGCAGAGCTGCTTCCAGAGAGCTCAGCAGCTGTGCCCTGTCTGCCTGTTGAAAAGAAATCTCCCTTAACAATGGGCTAAAAAATGCATGCTACTGTATAGACATTGCAGGCTTACCCTCACTGAGCAGCGTGTTTGTGTATCTCGTGGCTGCCACATACAGGACCTTAGCCATCCATCAATATCATCACTTTAAGAGTAGGGAAAAAAAAACAGCAGAGACATGTTCCAAACGGTTTCACACTAAAAGGAAGTGTCAGACTTTGTGTTTGGCATGGTGTGCTGAAAGTTCCCATGCTGGGCAGCACCTCTCCCCACGGATGGGCAGGACAAGTTGCCTTTGGGACGTAATGCCTTTGATTAAAATTGGCAATTCTGAAGCTCCTGCTGGCCCCAAGGCAGCTTGGTGACATGTGACTGCATGTGACAACAAAAACGTAGAAGCCTGTCATTCAGCCTCCAGCCTGTTGTAGTGTCAATGCAAACCTTGCCAGAAGTAGTTCTCCCAGCAACACTTACAGTAAAATACCCTCTTGTCCTGCAGCCTTTGCATTAATTAAATGAAAATGGATCAAGCAAAATCAAAGGTTTTCTTTTGTTGATTAAACCATGTTTTATTTGGCAAATATCCTCCATCTGTTTACAGAAAATGTTGGCTTCTGACTCATAACCATGTGGACCAACTGCAACCACAGGCTGTGCTGGTGCTCCTAAAACCAGACCGAGTTCTGTGCCGTGCTGCTGCATCCCCTCCCACACCTACCATCCCCTGGGCAGCGCTGAAGCAGGGTGAGCTGTAGAGCAGAGTCTTATTGGAAATATAAAATGAATATCTAATAACAGGGCAATTTAATAGAGCAATTCCAAATGGCTGAAGCAGATTTATATCAGCACATTGATTAGTTGCTGGAGACATGCAGAATCCTGAAGGGCCCTGTCCAGGGGAGCTCTCTGCTTGATGTAAAACTCCTGTTGAGTTTTACACAGATTTCTTTTAGTTCTCCCATTTCCTCTCAGAGAAAATCTGCAGGTATCAAAAGTCTGAGGCCTGTGGTCATGGCCTATCTGGAATCCGTAGCATTTGAGACGTATCTAGGAAATTCTGACTTAAGGGGGGCAAAGAAAAAAAGGAACACAAGCAGAGGTGAGAGAGTGAAATTGCACTTCCCTGTTTAGGTTTTGCTTGCGAAGCCCAGATTCTAAGAAGACGAAGGTTATCAGGCTAAACCTAAAGAGTAACTAGAGATGAAAAGTGTGAATGTCAGTGCAGACCTTCTAGAGCACTCAGTTTTCTCTTTATAGGGATGTACTGGTGCAGAAACAGTGAGCATAGCTAATAATTGACTAGAAGTTCCTATTTGCAAGGATTGGGGCATATTGTTGGAAAAGATAGTGTTTTGGAAGTCAGAATAATAATAGGATCTGCAGGTAAAGGCCACTGTACAGAAATTATTTCCAGTCAAGATTGAAAAGTGGAAGAGGAAAATGCAGGGCAGCCCTTAGATACCAGGAAGAGAATTGGGCTCCCCAGTGCATGGAGTGCTTTATAGCCCACACTGATCTCTAAATATTACTTCTTTGTTTCAGCTGCTCATACAGTGAATCTGGCTGAAGCTTTACAAAGCCCTTCCTGTGCAACAGTGTTGAATCCAGTCTCATACTAAATTAGAGTTCTTACGGGTATTACGGGTATTTTGATCTTGTAGGAGCAAATGAATTGTCTGATGTGAAACAGGAAAATGAACAAGTTTTCAGACTTTATCAACACTTCGATCAACACCTAAACCTGCTTTAAAGCGCATATATCCTGCCCATCTCAGAGACCAGAGCTAGAATACAACCAAAGGAGTTGCACAGAAATCTTGAAGGATTGGGTAAAGCAAGGTTTCGGAATGCAAAAGTGCAGATTATCTTGGAGTAGCCTTTGCTGATGTGCAAATTATGCATATGTGCATATTGAAGGGTGCAGCAAAGCTGTTGCTTTTCCTCATGATTAAAGCCATAGACCATATTTTTCAAGCTCTCAAAGCTGTTCTTCAGGCTGGATGTGAGTGCAGGCACCTGAACTTCCTGTGAGTTCAGACATGCAGGGATGTGTGCTGGCTTAAATCACATGGCAGGAATGGCTGTCTGCTTTGCTGGGCTTTCTGGTAGCCTTGGGCTTCAGCTCTGGGCTGCAGCTGAAAAGTACCTCCAAGCAGTGTCTTTTGAGCATCACCGCTCCTGCTGTGTGGTACCACTGCACTTCCCTCCCCACCCAGCTGCTCAGCAGATCACGGTTCAGCTGCTACTGACATGTGGGGTGATAGAGCAGGAAAAAGATTGTAGTGTGCTCCGTGCATTCATGAGATGGTGGTACCTCTGCAGGGAACTGTGGTCTCCAGATGTCACAGGCAGCTTTGAAAATCCCAACCTCTGAGATGCTGCAGTTCAGATCATAATATACTTTTCAAGTCACCCTCTTCTCCTGACCTGTGCTTAGCATGCTGGAATCTTGGACCAAGATGTATGGAGCAGCTCATCCTGTGTATGGGATACCTAATGTTGCAGGTTCCTTGGTCCCCAGTGGTGTCACCCAAAATAAGAAATAATTGCAGAAAGTAGCTGGAACTTTCTAATGCAATGGCTTTGATTCTGAATTGTAGTTAACCTGTTTTTTTTCTTTCTCATCAGTACCACTAGAATTTCAGATTCTCTCACTCAGCTGTTGGATGAAACTTTGAAAAGAAAGGAAAAAAGACCATAAAGTTCACACAAAACTTTTACTGTGAACTTATTTGACCTTTGAAAAATAGATTCATAACTTTTCTAAAAAATATTTTCCATTTTTACTCTGCTCTCTTCCTGGTCTTGCCTGGGAACAAGAGGCAGGAAGCACCATAAATCTTGTGAAGAAGCCTTCTGGCAAGCTTCCTAGCCCAGCTCTGCTGAGCGCTGAGCTTTGGATCATTTGGATAAACTTCATGTAAGTAGCCAAGCTCCAGGCTCATGTGCTTCTCCAGCCTGTATGCAAACTCCAAATCCCAAGAAGCCAGCGTATTGCTTAGTCTAGGCAGGCTGCACTCTGCCCTTTCCTACCCAGCTTTCTTTCACATATAAAGCACAGTTTTAGAGCTGCTTTGTTTTTTTGGATGAACTTGATGCTAATGTGACTTACAGTCTTACAGCCAACTATAACATATGTAGGCATCACACAGTCTTCCTTTACACTGCTTTGCTAATACATCCTAATCCTGTCTGGTGATTCCATGTGCTGTTCAGAGCCTGTATTAATCCCGAGCAGAGCTTAGCAGTTACACTAAAACACCATTATGAGGCTTAGTTTGAAGCTTGCAACTTGTTCCCTGTGCAACAGAGCAAGCAGGTTTGGACCCCAAAGAGAGAAGGAGCTCGTGAGACTTGACTTGGAAGCAGATTTTCCAATTCCTTCCATTCTGACCTCAGGGCGACATAGGGCCCTGTGCCAGGCCTGCTATAGAATCATAGAATTGTTAAGGTTGGAAAAGACCACTAAGGTCATTTAGTTCAACCATTGACCCATCCCCATCATGCCCTCTAACTGTGTCCTCCAGAGATGGTGACTCCCCTACCTTCCTGGTGAAGAAATGTTTCCTAATTTCCAACCAGAACCTCCCCTGGTGCAACTTGAGACCATCACCTCTCATCCTATTGCTGTTACCTGGGAGCAGGTACCCACCTCACACAACCTCCTTCAGGGAGTTGCAGACAGCAGTAAGGTCTCCCCTGAGCCTCCTTCTCTCCAGACTGAACCATCCCAGTTCCTTCAGCTGCTCCCCATAAGATCCGATAGTGCTCCAGACCCTTCACAGCTTCATTGCCCCTCTCTGGACATGCTTCAGGACCTCAATGTCTTCACTGCAGGAAGGGGCCTAGAAGGCTGAGGTATGCTGGGACCAGGGCAGTGCCAGCAGGTAGGCATGTGCTTGATAGCCCCAGTATGGGCTCAGTGGGGTGCTGTTCTGGCAGGCATTGGGTCCCTTGTAGTCCGAGGAGGAGCATGGTATGGGCGAGGGCAGCATGGCGCTGGCTGTCAGCGGGGCCTGCTGCTGTCACACCTTGACTTGTTGAGCAGAACACAGCCTGGGGATCACAAAGCTGTCATTACAAAGCATTAGCATGAGAAAAGGAGCGCTCCTCATGTTTTGGCATGTCACACCCGAGTGACAGGGAGCACAAATACAGTCAGGCATGCAGAACAGTGCGAGTCAGCGTTGGCTTTGACAATGTTGGGCACCAAGGCTGTCACTCTTTTGACACAGCCCCTCCCTCCCCCTGCCCACGCTGCCATTCGCAACAGCAGCTCGCCCACTGCTTTTCTTTCTGCACAATGTGTCAATAATTACTTGTCAGGCCTCTGCTTATAGACCTGGGATGGTGAATAAACGCTTATTATGCCTGAAAAATGTTGCAAGCTTTACCGTAAATCTTACGTTACAAATGCACACAATAGGGGCTATTGGCACAGAGGCAAACACTCGCATTAACATGGGAAGTCATGCTGCCGAGAATGGAGTTTGACAAACTAACTTGCTGCAGAGCAGTTTGTTGACCTTTTCTTTGCCTCCCTGGCAATGGGAGTAGGTTTGTGTGTATTAAAACGTTGGATGAGTGGGAGATGAGAGGGGAGACCAAACATCTCCATGTTAGGGCTGCAAGAGAGAGGATGCTCTAAATCTGGGAGCACTTCAGAGGTGGTGTTATTGGCTATCATCCTTCCAGCACACTGGAGCTAGGCAAACATTTGAAAGCTAAATTTCACCATATTTGAATTCAGCAGCCCATAGACTTCTGCCTGTGCCTGCTTACCCATTAGAGGCCCAAAACAAAGTGTTATTTCAGGTTGGCACATTCATGGCATGCCCCTGCAAACTGTAGCTCTTGAGCTGTTTTACTGATCTGACTTTAAGATGGCTTATTCTGTGAACTGAAGGTTTGATTTTGGGTGCTGGAATGTATGGTCTAAAGGTATTTGTCAAAGGAGCAGGTGCCATAGATCGAGCACAAAGTAAGAATGTTCGGCAGAGATTTTAGAGAAGTGATAATTAGGGCCTGAATTTAAATACAAAGTAACCGGAGGCTTGTAATGTAAACCTGCCCTCTCCATGTTGTGAGCAGGGACAGGTGAACTTCTCTAGAGCTGGGTTCTACCTGTGGGTGATCTAAGCAACTCCCTGCAGCATCCCATTGCTTTCCTTTTATTTCTAAGGTTTTTCCTGGTTCTCTATCCATTTCACTTTTCAAATGTTCTTGTTTAGTTCATGCCATTCTGTTCCTGCATCCAGTGACTGAAGATATCTCATACCTGTTTAACTCTTTCATGTTTTCAATATTTTTCCCTCCACAGCTTTATGTATTTTATCTTTATAAACCTCCTTCAACTTAATTTTTTACTCACTGTGGCAATGAAAGCTTAATTTCATTTTTGTCAGCCACTTTGCTGTGAGCCTTCAGTCTTAGATACCCTGCCTGGATCAAGCAATCAGAGTTTTGAAATGGGAGAAAATAATACTTTTAAAGAAACACTGTTCAAATCACAACGTTACTTGGAAAATAGGTACACATCTCTTTCTGTCATAGCCTTTAGAAAGAAAATCAGCTTATTTAAAAAACAACAACTTTTGGTTTGCTCTTAGGAAATCCTAAAGCATGGAGTAAATTTGAGCTGAACTCTTTAAGCAGTGAAAAAGCTCTTTGGCAAACAAAAATGCACACTGTGTATGCGAACTGGGGATTTACACGCTTGTGTAAAGCCCTGTGCACCAACCACAATCAAAATTTGACATAATGAATTTTCATCCCTTTCACCTTACTTAGATGCTGCCAGCTTTCTTTTAGGTTTTGCTGATATCAGTTTGAGATAAATGCATTTCTGGATGCCCAAGTTGCTGCTGAGCTCACCTGATGCCAGTTTCAAACCACCTATCTGTATTTCAGTAAACCTGATTGATACCTGTTGTTTTTTTTGGCCCACTGTGCCAGCCTCCAACTTTATGGAATGTTGAGAAGATCTTAATAAGTTAATGATTTATGTATAGGCAGATAGACAGTGCTCTTTCTCTCTACTGCAGAAATAATAATAATAAAAAGCCCTGGAGAAGAGCATTGAAACTGTTCAAGTGAGCGATGCTTTCAGCAGAAAGGCCGGGGAGGGAGCAGGATTTGATTTAACTCTAATTGCAGGGGAAACTTTAAGAGGCAGAACTTGATGAGAAGCGATGGCACTTTGGCCTGCAAGAGAAAACCGAGCCCATCTCTCAAATAAGTAAATAAATAGCCTCTTGGGTTTTTCCCAAATACACGTGGCCCGGAATTTAGTCTCATGTAAAACAATTCCAACTGAAAGGCCTCCAGTTCCTGGGCTCTGCAAATGTTTATCCCTGCTGGAGGGATCGAGATGCTGACAATTTAAACCGGGAAGCGTTCCTTCTCTACCTTTCTCCCTGAGGCTGGTTCCAAAGCGAATCTGCTACCATGAGGGAAATTAGAAGAAACAGCTCTGTTTTTTGTTTTTATTTTTTTTTTCCTCGTTCTACAATTTCTGACTTCAGATTTGATTGCTGGTTTGTTTCAGGGCTGTGTTCTGTAATAGAAAACCCATTCTTATAGCTCAGCAAACAGAGCCTGTGTTGTAGTACTGACGACAGTAGTCTGTGAGCAGAGGATGGAGATGGGCTGGTTCATGATTCTGGGCCAGCTTAGCTATTCCAGCGAGGCACCGAGTTACGAGTAGTTACACCAAGGAGAATTCCAGATTGTAGTTTTATCACTGCTTATATGACGTGGCCTTTTCCACCCAAAATAAACATAGTATAAAAGCTCAGTAGTTGCCTAATAGCCTCTGTCTCCTGTAGAGGCTCCTGAGATTTTCATGTGAATCTGTGAGTGGAAAATGGGCACAACAGTAGTGCTGGTAATTGCGTGTGTAGTGGCGTGCTTTGTCTATGGCTCCATGAAAAGTCCTTTGGGAATATTATACCTGTGAGTTGAATCTCAGCATTTACTTGGAGTTCCTGTGGACCCCCAGTGGGCAGTTTGTAGTAATCTCTGGAGAAACTGGAGGGCTGATCCTCTTCTTTGCTTTAGGGTTAACAAAAGTTAACCTAGTTAGGGACTGTAGAAAGGAAAAACTCCGTCTCTGGAGGTGATGATGTCTAAGGTGTGTTTGCGGCTCTGAAGAAAAATGCTTTGCTGGTACTGATGTTCAGAATCTGCTTTTGAAAAAGAACTTCACCATCTGGATGAGGAGCTATGAGATATGGTTTAGTAGCTTGTGGTACCAATGGGAATGGGAAGGTGGTTGGACTGGATGATCTTGCAGGTCGTTTCCAACCTTGTGATTCTATGATTCTGTGATTCTATGATACTATGATTTAGACATGGCCTCATTTTGCCTTTTGAAATCTCTGGAAGCTAAAATTTTGAAGTGGAGTATCACTTCTGTCTTCATAACAACAACAGCCTTCGTATTCAAACTGTTGTGAGATACTTTATTTTTTCTAAATCTTGTCAGCATAGACAGAAGATGTTATCCTGTCATCAGACCTGGCCTTACGGTGCTGGGGCTGATGTTCATTAATGGGAGATACTGAGATGGGGCAAAATAAAGCTTATTGATAGAACCTCGATAACAGATGTTGTCTGCGGAGAGACTGGCACTTTGTTTCTGGAATACTGATGTGAAATGCTTCATCAGGGTAGCGAGTGGTGTAGAAACAGGTCTCTAATAACTGATAGGAACTGCTTAAGGCTGCTAAGCGTCAGAGACACAAGGAGATGAGCTTGGGGATGGTGTTTTGGGGTTGCTGGATTGCCCAATGGTGTCATGCTGTCTACTTTCATTCACTTTGGAGCTTTGATTTGCAGTGATTTGTTCACATCTGCTCTCTCACCCTCATTACAGAGGCTGGCAATTCTGCCTTTTCAGATCCATGTCTAGAACGGGGTCTGGATATACCACCAGCGGAGAACTGTGGTTGAGATGCTGCGGTTCATGGTGCCTGTGAACAATGCTGACATCGTCCCACAGAGGGCAAGTATGTCCCTGGAAGTTCAGGAGGATGCTTCAGTGTGTGGGGCCAGGTGTCCATAGTACGTACCAACGGAGTCTGGGTATGGCCTTGCTTTCTGTATGCTCCCAGGAGTCTCTCTATGAATTAAATCGGGTGACAGACTAAGTGCAAATGAAGATGGGAAGAAATCCCCGTTGTTATTTTTCATAAGCGTGCCATGAGTCAGCGGCACATGATGTGTCCTTCAAGGTTACATCTGCGGTGAGGACAGCGAGCAGAGCGGGCGGCTGGGCTGGGCTGGGCGAGAGCTCACTTTCAGCAACATCCCTGCCCTTATCTCGGGCTGATTAGGGCTCCTGAGGGAGGCTGATGACCTTCTGTCTCCCTTTCACAGAGGGTGGGTTTTGTTTTGAAAACATCCTTTTCCGTGGGGCTGTCAGTTGGAGGCAGTTTTATAAACCTTTCTTCTCAAAGCGTACTACCAGCAGAGGGTTATTTGTCTAACTTACAATAGTGACGAATCTGATAACTGTGGAGTGCATTAACCTCCCTGCTTCTGTGGCGTTATGTATTTTGCTGTTTGTTTTCTGAATTTATTTGTCTGAATCAGATCTAACCACTGTGAAACTGAAAACCTCAGGTTTAAGTGCAGCCTGCTATGATCTGCTGTTTGCCAGTCCCTTGTACTGACATACCATGGCTGAAGGGCAAATGTATGTGTGGTTACTTCTGATTACAGTTCTGTCCCTTTAACAGTTGAAGACAAAATATACAGTTTTAACTCGTTTGTGCATACCAGACCTAATTCCTATGATTTCTGTTAGGAGTGGAAGCTATACTCTTTTTGAACTAAGTTATCTGCTAATGCAGTCTCTTTGCAAATAAACCTTCCAACAGAATGCTTTTCTCTCAGCCTTGTCTGATGCTGAGTTTTAAGCATCTCTCTTTCAAGAGTGGTCCTTAGGTTTTATTGAACCTTCTCAGCATTCTGATACTGGAATGGGACAAGGTCTCACTGTAATGTGGTTTCTTTCCTTCTTCCTGATGGTTGCTGTTGATTTTTTTAAGGCTGGCCTTCTGGGTCCTCTAACTTCAGAAATGCAGCTTGGAGTTCTTGCTTTGACAGCTGCCCTGTGCGTCCACTGTTTTGCAACGGTGGGTGATGGTTTTAAGTGGCTCATCCTTGGCTTTTGAGTCTAAAACCAGTTGGTTTTGTGGGCTTGGATTGTTTCTGCATGAAAAAGACCTTCAGCACATGTCTCCTAACTCATGGGTAAGTGCTTCTGAGTCTGGACTACGACATGGAAACATGCTATTGATGTTACTAGTGCCTCCTCCCATGCCATGTTCGGTTAAACAGAGCTCTAGTTGTTGCATTGCACTAACCACAGTGCTGTGGGTGCCTGTTAAAGAGCATCAAGGAGCAATTACTCTGTAGGCCTTCTTTTGGTGCTTTGGGCCTGCGGTGCCTGCTAACAGGTCCAGAACTGTTCAGGTAAGATAAGTGCATAGATGTAATTTGTGTGGATTGCTTTTTCAGCTGGATGCCAACATCCTGGTGTGAGTGAAAGTAAATATTGGCTCTCTAGTTTTTCATTTATTCTTGGACAACCAGGCCAGTGGGTTAGGAGAAGCCAGTGGTGTGATAGCCCCTAATTTTAATAAGGCTTTTGCCAGTGGATCTAAATATCAAAGTAGAGAAAAGTGGTCAAGATTAAGTGATCATAAAATAGATATGCAGTTGTGGGTGTGGCAGACATTATAATAATGATTTAACAAGGTGTGATGTCAGACTTGGAGGGCATATCAAAGGGCGATTTTGTGGCTGACTGTCCTGTGCTCACATATGGTCAACGTTGTTAGTGGGATCTTGGATTGTGCGCTAAAAATATGAAGTATGAGATTTGCAAATAGGAGTGAGCTGGGAAGGGCTGCAGATGTTCTGTAGCATGATGCTGGAATTCAAAACTTTCTGATAAGTAGAATAGAGATTTAAAAATGAAGAAGCTGAATTCCAGTAAAGCCAAATGCAAAGTTTTGTGCTGAGACCTCAGCACAGTCAGCAAGTCAGGTCAATGAGAGGGAAGAAAGGGATGTGGAATTTGTAGAAGTTCCCAGGCCAAAACTGAGTCAAGTATGGTTACGAAGTGAACATCATCTTGTGGTACGTGTTTGTGAGAGTACCACACGCTTATCTTAGGAGGTGGTTACCTTTGCTTTATGTAAGAACTTCTATAAAGAAAGCCCAGATTTTTTTTTTTTTTTCCTGTCAAAATGTGTTTGGATTCAATTACTTCAAAGTTGCACGTTGGTTTATGTAACATATTAGGAAAAATCAAATGATGAAAGTTATGAAGCACTGAACGATGTACCCAAGGAGGCTTAGAATTTCCTTCACTATGCATTTTTAGCAACAAATTAGATTGAAATCATTCAGGAATAGTCCTGAAATATTTATCCAACTTGCGTAAGGGATAGAACTTGCTGACCTTTTGAGTTTTCCTTTTCTGTGATAAAATGTCTCAAAAATCAATTCCTGCTATTTTGCCTACAAGAAATTCAACTTTTAAAATTCTCATGTACATTAAGTGGTTTTAAATCTGTTTATTTTTTTACTCTTACATGTTTTGTTTGATTTTCACCTAATGCTTGCGGATGTGTGTTGGCTTTGAGACATGCATGGAGCTAGATAGAGAATGATGTTTTCATTCATTGGAAAGACAAAGATTTCTAGAACATTTCTATCTACTTGAAAGGAATGAGGCTATTTTTATTGAATACGTTCCATAAAATTTGGGAAAGGTCAATGTAAAATATTCATTTTGGTATGTGTGACATGTTTTGATACCTACCAGTAATAACACAGGGAGAGACGGATATGGAATTAAGAGGGAGGAGGAAAATATGAATGTTATTTTTAGAAGTTTAGGTTCGTGTCATCAATTCTGAACGAACACAACTAAGCTTCTACTCAGTGCAGTGCTGATCATTGCTCGGACAGCAGTGTAAGTGTGAGAGCTGAGGTTTGAGCACGCAGCTGGCATGTAGAAGCAGAGCAAACCACTTCAGGCCATGTTGCTGTTTGTGCCAGTGCCCCTGCTTTTGATGTGGCTGCCACATGTGCATGGCCTTGCCAGGACTGAATTAGGCAAACATTTCATTAGAAAGAAAATTGTCAACCACTACTTTTACGTGATTCCAAGAACAAATCTTTCTCTCCACCCTACCCCCTCTCCCAGTACAGTTATTTGGTGAGAGCAGAGCTTTCTGGATAGAAATCTGAGCGTTGCTTGATCATGTGAATAACTAGAATTGGCAAAATACATTTGAAAGAATTTTCCACCTTGACAACAGCAGCATGGATAGTGAGAGCAGGACTTCTTGGGACCGCAGTGAGAGTGTTGGGTTCTCATCTTCTGGACAGATAGACAGGTTTCTTGGTATTTCGATAACATTGTCAGAGCTTGGGATAGCTGTCGGACAAGAAAATAAATTAGTTCCTGACTTTGTGTGAGTCATTACTGGGTATCCATGTTAGAATTACACTTTCTCACCCTCCTAGCAGGATACATGACCTCATGTGCCCACAGGAGACTATCTGTTGGATTTGTTCCATTTTGTGTGATTTTGAAATTCATGAAGGTTCATTGGAAGGATTAATTATGTATAAGGCATGTGTCTGCATGTTCTTTTCATCTGCGAATGTTATCCTGCATGCAGTTATTAAGGGTCTGATTGGACTGAACGTTTTGACAAGAATTCAGTGACAAAAGGGGCCCATTAGTCTTTGAAGTCATGGGCCAAGGAAGAGGAATGCGAGTAACATCAGTAATGACCTCATTTAACTCATGACAGAGTACAAGATAATCACGAAAGGTCACTGTAATAACTGTGGTGTACTCCGTGTGCTGCAGTGCCCATGTTTGAGCCAGTCTGTATTGCAGCTTTAATGCTTGCTGAAATCCTGTTACGTTCAAATACAGGAAGGATGGGCAGAACAAGACAAAAACTGGAAAGATCTTTCCCTCTCTTGCATACTTAAAAGTGAATTAGCAAAGAGCTAGAAGCAGTGAAAGATATTTTCTGTCTACTGAGAGTTTCATGGGAAATTGCATTTTTGACTAAAAGAACTATCTTGCTTAAAAAAAGGGTTTTTATAGAAAATATGGTATTTTCATCATAGCTACAGAGCAAAACTACTTCATTTTTTAGTTGAAACTGAAAATCTGTGGGGAGAAACACCCCATTCCAAATTGCCAAGGAAAAAAAATGCATTTTACATTATTAGAACATTTCTGTGAACCTCTAATGCAATTATCCTGTTAGATTTATGAGAAGCACACAGAGTATCCAACGACCAACTTTGGAAACACATCTCCTTTCTCCCTAACAGTTACACCACAAGTAAGTAGAATTTTGGGAAAGAAAAGAAGCAAGGAAAACAAAATGAACTCTACGACCTGTTTCACACTCTTTACTTTTAGTTTGCCCTCTTATGACCCAGTGTAATCTTACATTTTTGAATAGACTTATATGAAAGTACAAAAATATCATAAAACAGACAATTCTTCCAGTACTTTTGGTGCAATGGGGGAGAGGAATCACTGGGAATCCCTTAGAAGGAACCTGTACTCTGAGGTAACAGCAATCCCTGCAGTCCTCAGAGATCTGAGTATTTTACAAAGGGTTTGGTTTTGTTGCTGTGGTGGATCAGCAATAACCCCACAGTGCTTGGGCAGTGTAAGCAGTTTGCAGTAGATGTTCGTAGGCTGTTTTCTCTCTTGTTTTCCTTCATAGCTCTGTCTTATCAACAGTTAATTTGTATGGTTTCACTGGAACTCTGTGGATATCTTCTGGTCTGGATGACTTCTCAGCCATACATGCAGGTCTCTGTTACATGAAATGTTTGGAATAGAGAACACTTTGCCATCAACACAAGAACGGGTGCTAGTTCCTTTGTTTAGCCCTTGCTGGAAATTTTTTTGGACAGATGCAGTCCATGAGGGCCTGATTTCCACAAACAGCTCTACGTTCTGCCATCAGCTTATTTCCCTCCCGTACAAAATTGGCCTTGTGTTTGTGTTTTAATAAGCAAGCCTTCCAACAGCCAGAGCTGCATACACAATTATACATGGATGTATTTACAGAGGACAGCAAATCTAGATCTATGCAGACCCGGGGTTCGTTGGAATTGGGATACATCCACACTGTGACTATATCAAATCTGCTAATTCCCACTTAAGAAATAAGTAAACCATCCCATTATACTCAAAGTATGCCATGCTTAAGAAACCAGCCCAAGCACAAAGATGTATGCCGAGCCTGGTTTGCACTTATGCACAGCTGTCAAAGTTATTTGGAAGTTGGTGTGCTTTTCTGATTTCTTCATGCTGTTTGATATGACTTAAAGTGCCAACGGCAGCAATCCCTTTGTGCTCAGTGCTCTCCATTGATCACATCAGCAGCAATGATTCAGCTTTGAGATCCTGCTTTGGGGTGCACTGATCACAGGGTAAAGCACAGTGTGGTCTTTTCCAGCTAATTCCTCCTGTCGGTGCATCAAGAGTTTTTGAAAGGGATATTTCTCATCCTGACCCCTAAAATGTTAAGCAAAGCTACAAGTTTTAATTGCACAGGTCTGCTTGAATCTCCAAACAGCTGGCTTTGTTTCACAATAGCTGGGTGTTTGAAAACATTCAAGTGTGTAGAAATACTATTACACCAATTTCAATGTCCACAGTCAGGCCTTGCAGTTGTTTTCTTGCAACACGTGTCTCATGGTGTTGTTTTTTACTGGAAGCCAAACAAGAGGGGCTAGTGGAAAACATGTGACTCTATCTGTTATTTACATCCCCTTCCACCCCGCCAGCCAACACAGCTCGAACATGAAAGTCACTGCAGAGCAGCAGCCTATAAATATTCAGAAAAATACAAGCAGGGCAGAAACATTGCAAAAACCTTTGCCTAACAGTTCACAGACCCTAGGAGCTGGGACTAACCACTGCTGGCCGGGGACACGGGCTGCAGTCAAACAAAGACTGATTGTAATTTTGTGGTTGGACATGAATGTTTTGCACAACACTGATTGAGGCCACTTTGAAAACCGGGCCAGGATTGTAAAATAACTTATTTACTGCAGTATGCATTGTATTTGAAAACATAGCAAAGCCTTGCAGATTCTGACTGGGCTTGGTGGAGACCTTATGGCTGAAGGAACCTCTGCTGGCCATGAGGAGCCATGTGGGACTTTGTTTATTTTATTTGTTGCCTTTCATTTGGTGAGGCTAAGTGGATTAAACACGAAGCAAGGCATTGGCTATCTTGTTTTAGTTCTAATTCCAGTTTTTCCATTGATTTCTCTCCATGGCCTTTGGCAAGTCACTTTAACCCTTTGGCCCTTTGATTTCTTACCCAAAGAACTGGCATAAGACTGCTCTACTGAGACATCTTGGTGTGATGACTAATGAATTAATGATAGTGAATTAATAATTGTAAAGCTTGTAGTGCATGAAAAGCCTCATGTTAGTGGTAAATGGTACAGGAATCTCATGAGTCTGTGCAGTATCGTCTGTGTGTGTCATCTTTCATTGATCTGCTCTGGAACCTCAAGTGAACACAACCTTGAGCTTGGGAGCTGAACTTGTGACCCACAGCACCAGCACTGTGATGATCTCCTTCCTGTGGGTTGGGGTGTGCTGGTGATGGCAGATGCAGATGGGCTCTCTTTGAGCTTCCCATAAGGGCATCATTGCCTGATGTCCATTGATTGCCATGGGGCTCCATTGGAACCTCTCTGTGAGCTGCTCTACAAACGAGGTACTGCTCATACAGTGTTAACAGGCAGCTGGCTGCTCCTGGAATGAGGTGAAAGCCGTGTTCTCCTATGAGTAGAAACTCAGACAGCTCAGGAACAGCTCCTGGTGAGGCTGGTGAAGGGGGAAGGCAAGGGCATGTACTCTTTGCTAATGGGAAGAAGGCCTAAAGCATCTCCCCAGGCTTCACTGTGGGAAACACAAAATAATTGATGAGTAGGTGGGTTTACTTCTTTGCCTGAAGTTGTTGGTCAGTCTTTTCATTAGGCACTTTGTTTGACTGCATCCATCATTTCTGTTAATGTCTCACACAGCAGATCCAACACCTGCCTGCTCCAGAGATGGGACTTGGAGGAGTTGCTGCCTGTGGAGGCTGAGCCCCAGCAGTGGTACTGGTGCTCCTCGTTGCCGTGTGGGATCTGCTGGCTGGGTAAGCTGGGCAGACCCTGCTCCAGCTACTGGCCTGCAGTTACTTCTCTGGTTGTGTTGGGCTCTGATGGAAAGCCTAAGTAAGATAGTTGATTCGGTAAGAAAGAGCAACTCTGACTACATTTTAGTGGCAAAAGCAAAAAGTAGGTAAAAAAACAGGTAGGGGGGGAAGATGCAGGTCTTGTAGGTAATTTACTATAACAAATTTGCTTTGAGATGTAACTTTGGCTTCTTTCTCACCTGTTTAGGACCTAAGAGCTACAAATCTGCTCTGCTTGATTTGCCTCCATATATTTATATGTCGTCTGTGTGACTTCCACACAGAACAAGCCATGATAGAAATCTTTCATTTAATTAAAATTGATTTTAAAATTCCCTTGATCAATAATGAGTTAAAATTCATCCCAGCAGTGATGGGAACAGCAAACCTTCTGAGAAAAGCTTTCAGGCCAGTGGTTTTGGCTCTGGAGACTGGGTCTTGCCTGAAATTATCCCTTTCTTGGCTCCAGGCTCCGTGGTGCTTGGCACAGGATGGTTTACCCTATAGCCCAGCTTGTCAGCCACCCATATGGAAAGCTGAGACATTCAGGCTAAAGGTCTCTTTCTTATTCTGCCTTTTTCAGTACAGATGCTTTCAACATCGAACTCCTTATACTGTCTATTGCCTTCAGGTTGGTAGTACCTCCTATGCTGCAAAATGAAACGAGCGTTTTGTGGAAAATGACCCAGTATTTCTTCTTTGATTCCTACACTGTAGCCTATGTGATCTTTTTGAAGTGATCACTCAGATGGCAACATGGGCTAAGCTATTAGTGCAGCCATGACTAACAGCTACGTTTAAAATATTGCAAAAGGGCCCTTCTGCATCTTAGCTTTACTCCCTAGCAGAAGGAATACCCAAAGCAAGCATGTATAATATAAAATATCCCTGTGTGTGTAACCCGTCTTTACAGAAATTTGAGAGATTAATAAAGATTGGCTTCAAATGACAGTTATAGTCTGTTGTTCACACTCCAGGGTGCTTCCTCATTAATTGTCTCAAGCCTTCACTGAGAGATACTGTAACAAAAGTGCTGTGATCAAGGAAAATTAAGAGGCTGGAGTACTCACTTGGTGCTGCTCCTCTCCTGAGAGTTGGTCCCATACCAACATGTGATGAGAACTTTGTTCCTCATCGGGCAATAGGATCACCCTGCTTGAGTTCCTTTGAAACCGCATTGACTTGAAATAGCAAATTAACACAGAGGATCTGATAGTAGGATTGGGGCTCTCGTTAGCTCTGGATTAGAGTAAATGCAGAAGGTAACACCAAAGGGTTTAAACATTAAAATAGTAAAATGTCAACTCTGTAACTAGTGTGTAAATAATAGCAGTTTGCATCAGTAAACGCAGAGGAAAACTGAGGTGCGGTAAAGAGTGCCTTGAACACAGGTAACAGAATATTGGTCCAGGCAGGTGCTGTTGTGCCAAAGAGGAAGGAAAGGAAATGGCATATGCACTAGGGAGGACTGGTGTGATCTCTGACTTGATGGGTGTGTTACCATTTTAGTCCCTAGTTAGGGAAAATTGGTTATTGAATTGTTTGTTCATTTTGTATTGAAAATACTGTGAAAGGCTTTGCTGTCCTTTGCTGCCTTTTAGAAATGTAGAATAGCAAAAGATGCCACTATGATAAAATGTTTTTGGAAGCAGAGACACAGGAACCACCCCCCAGGCACTGGAGAATGCATGTACAAAGCAGCATAGAATGTAATTATCACTCAGTTTACATTAATTCTGTGGCATTGAAAGTGTTGAGTGAAATTTGCAGGCACTGTGGTAGTGGAAGTCCTTCTACTCCTTAAAGGAAAATTTAGACAGCATCTTCATGTTAGTAGGAGAGGTAATAGTTTCTTACATCCCTTGAGAGAGATAATAAATACCTTGAGAAGGTCTTTAGCTTATATGTCCATCTACAGTCTGCCCTTGAATGATGATAAATAATAATATTTATTGCAGCCTATTACAACCACTGAAGCACTTCTGTCAGAAGGTCTCAGTAGCACCCTGCAGTCATTCATTACCAGAGCCACACAGTCTCACAGTACCCTGACAGTGCAGCTCAGTGTGCTGATAGCACCCGTGTGACAGCAGAGTGACCTGAGCCTTCCTTAGTGATGCTGAGCCACCAGCTGAGTGCTGCCGCAAGCTGATGGCACTGGGAACAGCCTGCCAGCCCCCTGTGCTCTCACCTCCAGACAGCACTGCTCTGCTTGCAAAATTCCTTTGGTTTTCATTTTTTTTTTCTTTTCTTTTACACTATCACACTTTTACAGGGCCAGCAAAAGTACCCCAAACTTACTCATTTGACTTTATGATGAGAAACATTTTCACAGCTCTGCTTGTGCTTTTGCACAAGCTCGATGCTCAATGCTTTTACAGTCAAGCATGTTGTGAGCATCACTCTGAGTTTCTCTTACGGTCTGGAATGCAGTGCAGGAAAATTCTCCTCTGCTCCACAGATGGGCTTTTGGGCCACCTTGCATTGTGTTACCTGTATTTCAGTTCTGTGCTGTGAGATGACTGGAACTCTTGCCTTATAGTTTCCTATTCTCCCTTTTCCCCCTTTTTCTCATCCCCAGAGCCCTGAAAAATATGGCAGGTAATGTGCTCTGACTATTGATTTCTTTTGCTCATCTGCTGGAATTAGCAAGAAGAGCCTCTGAAGCAATCAGTCGGATGAAACAGAAATGTCTTTTATCTATATTAAAAATAAAATTCAGCAGTTGTCAAAATCATTGCTTTCCTGGAATGGTTCCTTTTGAGGGAGCATATTCTGACTGCACAGTATAAGTACTCACTTATTTCTTGTGGGAGGAAGAAAAGGATAGAAAAGGAAGAAGGACAGGGAAAAAAAACTAATGAGTTTTTTGTCTTTCCTCTCTCCTGGTACAGAGTATTGCACAGTGGAATTTAACGCTGTGAGATCCTTGCTAATAGTGTAGTTGCAGTGTCTGTGCAATGAGATGTCAAAATGTTATAATATAGTCATCAAGCTCCATGCTGCCTCAGCTCCTTAAACCTCTTTCAGAAAGAGAGTTTAGATCAGAGGAGCAGTTCCTTGCTTGGAGTTTAAAGGTGCTTTTGTTTCCATGAAGGCATTTTGGAGCCTCTGCCTTCCTTCCTAAAGACGTAGTTGGAGGAACATTTGCCAACTTAAACAACCCCCCTTTTCCCTCCTCTCCTATGCACCTGCTCTTTGTTTCTCTGCTGTTCCATCCTTGTAATTGTGCCATTGCATGCATTGCTCATTGCCACAAGGGAGCTGGGTGTGGAAAGCCAAGGTAGGTTAAGAGAAATGGCAAACTCACAAATATAATTGCTCACATTTTAATTTTGGTCAGTATGTTAATACATACATACTGAAAAAAAGCATTCATCTATTTCAGGATGAGGAATGGCCAGGGCCTGGATGTCCTCGTGTTGGGAAGAGTGGAACGCAGAGCTCAGTAAGTCCCACTTGGCGGCAGAGACTTGTGAGTGATCAGCAGCCCTCGGGGGAGAAGTGTGATCCTGTTTACCTACAGCCATAACTTCATCACTGAAGACAATTTTAAGCTTCCTAGGAAAGTTAATTAAAAGGTATGGCTTTTGTTCTAATGAAAACACAGTATGTGTGAGCTATGGAGAAATGAGGATTATTTTGTGTGTTTACCTGTATTTTGACTGGAGATGAAAAAGGATAGTGCTTCCCAGAAGAAAATCTGACCAAGCACAGGACTGTACTGAAGACAACTTAGGGCTTATGCTTTGTGTTTTCTGCAACAATTATCTGTTACATGGAAAATTCAGTTTTCAGAAAGTCCACAAAATTGTCCAGAGAGAGAGATTGCACTGGTTTCAATCATCAAACAGTTGGCTTAGGTGCAGGACTTTGCTCTCCTTGTCTTATGATGCCTTCCTCTGCCCTCTTACATGTGAGCTCTGTGTTTTTAGTTTGTAGACCTGAAGGCAGCACGGACAGCTTGGCACATCCTTTTGTTTGGTGACTGTGCTGGCATATGGCTCACAGAGCTTACCTACTTCTGAGGTAGGAAGTATAGGCAACAGTTTCAGAAGGTTGGAGGAAAAGTGGCAAAGCAAGCAGCAGCTGCTGTTCTTGTGCATCCTTTTCAGTGGTGTTAGTGGGTCCCTGGGACACACCTTGTGTGACCTGTTACCCTCTGGAGTTCTCCTGCAGTTGCCTTTTGTCTCTTCCTCTCAGGACCCTTTTGACCATCTGTAGCTTGTGGAGAATATGAAAGCTCCTTCCTGTGTCCAAGATCAATAGCTTTAAAAAGAGAGTACAAGAAGCCACTAATCATCTTTTCCACCAGGCATGATTAATTTCTGAAGTGCTTCAGTGAGTTCGCTTTGAAGTCCTGTTATTTATTTATTTATAACAAGTGTCCAGAATGCGAGGGCCCACCCACGTGTCCTGCAACAGGCGATGGCTCCTCCAGTGTTGTTTGGATGTGGGTGGGCCACGGCACTTTTTGGAAAGCTCTTCCAAATCCTGGAAATAAGATTTCAAAAGCCAATTGAGAAGTTTCCCCATGTGCCCTGGCTGCAGTGGAAAGCGGTGCTGCTTTCCCGTCTGAATCTTGGATTAAGAAAAGAAGGAAAAAGGAGGGAGGGGGGGATGGGGCGGAACTCAATAGCCACTCTGCAGACTTAAATGTGGTTCAGTTCCTCAGCTCTGCTGCAGCTGAATGGGAGACTAAGAGAAGCTGTGTCCTTACAGCCTCCTTTTTATGTGAGTAAATAAGACGTTCCTGCACTGCAGAGGCAGGGTCAGTAGAAATATATATTTTTAAATTACTAAGTCATCCACACACCTACCTGGCCTCTCTTTCTGTTTCTGCTCCACCCCATGGCAGGGCTGCTCTTACCACAGTATTACTTGCACAGCAAGGATTACACATACAGCCCGGGAATGGTTCCTCTGGAACTCTGAAGCAACACAAACATTTGTCCTTTGCAAATACAAAAAAAAAAAGTTGTACTGCAAAATGGGTGATGTGGTATTGGCTCACTCAGAGGTGAACCTGCCAGCATACTGGAGTGGGTACGTACATGAGCCTCTACATTGCTTGCAGTTGTACTTGGCCTGGATCGTCTAATCCATCCTTGGCACTCAGAGATGTGCACTTGTACACAAGCCACAGATGGCTGAACTGTAATTGGCTGTTGCTCAGCTTGTAGGTACAAATAAAAGCAACGTGCATGTGTTTTGTCCTTCGTTACAGGTACATTTCTCATAGTCAGGCTTTGAAAATGTGTTACTTTGTGTGTAGATATCAAATATATATGCCACCCTTCTAAGTCTGTCACTGAATACTAGTTAAGGAAGGCATCTATTATTGGGAGATCCCTCTTTGAAAACGGAGCCTGGCTATCCTTTATTTATAACACTGAATTTGCTTATTTTTTGTTCATGCACGTCTCTGTCATGCCCACTTCTGGCTGCCTCAGAAGTGCTGAGGCTCTGTGAGAAAGTCTGTTTTCTTCATTTTGCAGCACTAGTTTGGGTGGAACTAAAGTATAATGAGGAAGATTGAGCTGGCAAAGTTTCTTGCCCAAATGCATCAACCTGAATTTCTGGGCATCTGTGCTCAATATGAAGCACCTGCTCATGTAAGGTCTGTTCTGTAAAGATTGGATGGTGGCCCAATTAGAAAGGAAGAATTCCCACATTAGAGAAAAATTACCTGTTGAGGGCACAACAGTGATTGAGGAAATCTGAAGCTTGGCAGTACGGCCGAATAGCAGCGCTAGGAGGAAAGCCTGTACTGCAGGGAGGGAGAGGGACACAAGAAATGAAAAAGTTGTGTAGTGAATGCAGTAAACTGCTAATGCACAACACAGGTTGTGGTTTCCTTTGTGTTTCTGGAAATGCTGTCTCTTGAGGGTGGAACACTTATAAAGCAGTTGAATGATGACAGTGAATTTCAGTGAAGCTAAAACTGAATAGGGACAGCTGTAGACAATTCCATAAAGGGAATCTCCCAGGAAGTAGTCTGTTAGGGAATCCAAGCTTTGTGTTAGTAAACACTGTCTGCAATGATGTTTAATCTTACTGGGGATGTGTTATTCTCAAATTGAGTATAAAAATTATGCTCCCTTTATTCCATTCTCCTTTGTTTCTCTTTCGTCCTTCACACATACAGGAACAGGGACAGTTGTTCCTGTTGCATTTTCGAAGGCAGCTTTTCATCTACTGGTGTGGGATGAGGTCTGTTCTCTGGGCACTCTGATGTCTCAAGGTTCCATAGCTGATGCTTGTGCCTCTGGTGTCTCCTTCCTTGTGGCTGGCCAATGGGACAATGACCAATACCATGATTGGGTGTGTGCAAACAAACTGAGGTTTTCACGTCCTTGTAAGAGTTGGACAGATGGCAAAAGACAGCTTTGGTTGAATTAAGATCAATATAGCAGCATTTCTAGGATTTTTCACATTGAAAAAAACCCCACATCTTAGTTCTCATACAAGGTTTCCTTGTGCCAAACATTCAGTGTGAGACACTTCCTGACACGATAGCCCATTCTCTGCCCAGGCTTACGCAGCTGATGTGATGTGAATTTGGCTGATATTTAAAAAAATAAAAAAAGACTTAAGGTGAAGTTCTGGCCCAAGGAAGAAAGTGGCAGCATTGCTAAGTCAAGGCTTGGCCTGTCACTGAGATTCCTTATGTGTTCATTGCTCAGGAGAAGATGATTCATAAATTAGCTGTTAGTACACTCAGCACCATCAACTCCAATTACTTTGCCCTCTCCTACTTTCATCCCAAGCACATGACTTTTCTGTTGTAATTTAGAAGTGGGGAAAATATTTGGTTTGGGGGCCATGACCTTGTATTACCAAGTTTCATTCTGATTCAGATACATACAGATGAGTTATAACCCTCCGAAGCCAACCAAGTCCCCCTTCTAAAGAACGCAGCCGTTCAGTTATTGAGAGGGAGAGCAGAAGAGGCATGTTGGCCAATCCAATTACTCCCCACTTTGTTGTGCGCAATGCAACTATTCCTTAAGCTATCTCCTGCACAAGGGAATTTATTGTTAGGTGTATGGTTACTGCAAAGGCGTTTTTGTGCCTGTTGCAGCAGCTCCTGGCCAAGAGTACGGGGTACTTTTGTTGTGCTGACATCAGAAGTTGCTCAGCCTGCTGGGGATTGTACTTTTCTTGCCGTCTTCTTTCATCATCTCTTACAGGTTTTCCTTTCCTGTTTCTTTGGGTTCTGTGGATGAAGCTGTGGCCTCAGTGCAGTTAGTAAGAGCAGGGTTTTGTCACACCCTCAGAAAGGATGTGCAGCTGTCTCACTGAATCATAGCCATTGTACTGAGCTGCACAAATGGCTTAAGGCTGTGTGGCAAGAGGGGATTTCAGGCCCTTCAAATCTCACCCCTACCCCCATTGAAATTAATGATATTATTGACAAGTTTGGATGGGAAAATAATGCTGGAGAAGTTTGCTGTGAAAAGCTATGAATGTGAAAATGTAAGAGTTTTTCCCTATGCTTGTTTTGTGTCTTCACCTTGTGTCTGGCAATGCTATTTTGCTATATATATATGCTATATATAATTTCCTTCATGTTTGCAGAAAGGAAGGAGATAAAGGGAGGGCTACACCACTGCAAGGGGTAGGTGTTGGAGTTCTGGTGCTGCCGTATGTACAGCTCTGTCTTTTGTTTGTGGCTAACTGAAGTGCATTGGGTGCGTATCTCTGCAAGATAGTGTCTGCCTTGGCACAAGAGCTCCCTGATGTTCGTGAAACTTTTAAAGCGCATGAAGATACATTCTTCTCCTTCTTTACCCCCTTCTTTTGAAACCTGAAGGTGTTGACTGGTGGCTCACTGTAGCACTTAGTAGTTCCCACCCATTCACACCTCTGCTTGTCTGCTGTCCCCACCTACTCTCACACTTCTATTGCTGTAATGACGTGTTGCAGAAATAAATTGTGTCTCACAATGCATGTGTAGAAAGAACAAGGGGGTATTTAAAAGCTGAGAAATAGAGAACTAGGATGGAGAGGGAGAGGAGGGAAGTGCTTTTGACATGCTGAACTGGTAGCGTATTATGTAGCATATTATAATTCAAGCTAGATGCTTGCTGCTGTACCACAGCAATTATAACATTCATTTGGATGCTGGAAGTTAGATTCAGCAGGAAGGGATGGGGAAGCCCAGGGGCTGGGGTGCTGTTAGACACTTGGGGAGATCTGGATTCCCTGTGTTGCTGTAGGATCTGTATGCAGGAATATGGGTTGTGGCTACCTCTGAAATGTGAATCCTCAAAAATCCCACTCAGAACCTTGAAGATTTTTGTGTTAGAGGAGGGAGACTTTCTTACCGAGAGAATGGAGTTCTGTGTTTCAGCCTCAGTGCAGCTCTCCTGTAGCTCCATGTCTCTTTGGGAACGCTGTGCCCCTTCACCCTGCTCTGAGGCTGCGCTTTGCATTCCTGGCACCATTGGCACTGCGCAGCTCTGCTTTCCAGGTCAGAGCTCCTCAGAACCCTGTGCTGCTGGAGACAGTGCAGAACTTTATTATTTTCTTTCCCTTTTCATTAAATTTCTGTGAGCTCGGGATTTGAAATGATGGCTTGCCCTTAAAGAGCCGGTTGTACTTGACAAGTGTGTGGCAGTGCCTCATTAATTACCAGCGGCACAACCTCTGTTAGGTGGAATATTTGTTCAGCGCACATAATTATCTCTCTGTCGTTCTCTCTCTTGTATTGATTCATGTGGAAAAATATGATTAAAACATGAACATCTACAAATGATTCAGAATAACAAGAGAGGAAAGGCCGTTGGTTTTTTTTGTGTTTTTTTTTTTTCCTCTGTGGCAGATTACTGTAATTACAGCTGAATGGTGATACACTTCTGCATGCCCCCACCAGGCTGCACGCTCCTTCACAGCCCCAATGGACTGCTCAGATTGAGGGATACTTCAAAGAAATCCCCTCCTAAGGATGTTTCCTTGACCCACTCAGAACCCACACCTTGGCACTCGTGCATGTAAGCTCTGGTAGAGGGTCGTGTGAGCGGGGGATAGGGAAAGAAGCACTGAGCCTTCAGACATCTGTTGTGGTGTTTGGGCCAGGAGCGGCGGGAGGCTGTGCCAGTTGGGCAGCCGCTGTGCAGATTGCAGTCGGTTTGCTTTCAGTGCCAGCGTTAATAATGTGGGCTTCCCGCTGCGGGGTGGCACTGCCAGCTTCCTAATTAGAGCCCAGCGAAAGCAGCAAAAGGTGAAGTGGTCACTCCTCCCCACGTCTTCGTCTCTTCTCCGCGGATTTATGCCGCCTTCTTCATTCGTTCAGCCACGGAGTGCAGTGGGGAAGAGCAGGGCAGGGCCCTGTGTGCTCTCGCCTTGATCTCGAATAAAACAAGTGGAAATTGTGATCTGCGGAGCCCTTCAGGAAGGCCTGGCTGGCTGTGCTGTGTGCGGAGATGACAGAACCAATTTCACACCTCATCCATTGCACGCAGTGGGCTCGCTCGCTGTTCACTCACGCAGCTGCTGCAGGCTGTGGGGATGGGCACTGCTTCCCTCCTCGGTTTGGGCAGGGGCTGCATTGGAAGGGCTGGATCAGAGGCCAGGAACACTTTAAGTGCACCATATCAGCAGTTCTTCATTCTTCTTAATGCTGTAAATGCTCTTCCAGAGGTCTCGTTTGATCTCAGTAGCTTCTGGCCACGTTTTGCTCAGTTCTGGATCAACTGACTGATTTGGGAATCCCCAGAAAGGCTTTGGCAGCTGTGGCAGGGAAACAGTTGCAAAATCACCGGACTGCTGTCCTGCTGCCCCTGGTGTGGGTGTCTGTGCCACGTCCGCTGGGCACAGGCAGGAGCAGCTCCAGGCAGTGCAGTGTGCCACGAGGGAAGGGTGGCACTTCTGACAGAAACTGGAAGAGCAGTTTTCAGGATAAGGGCTGTTTTTCCTTCTATTTACTTTCCTTAAGCAGAGGCCTTATGGCAGTTTATTTCAGGTCTGTTTCTTGGCTAATTGAGGAGGAAATGGGATTCGTTGTATGAAAAAACAAGCAGGCAAAATGCAGCCTGCAGAGTTCAGCAGGATCCGAAGACCTGAGCCTGAGGTCACTGTCACCAGAGCTCTCGTGATCAACTTGCAGCACTTTTTTTCCTTGACAAGAAACAGGGCATTCAGCTCTTGCTTGCAAGGTTTAGAATTGCAGACCTGGAACGTGGGCTGCGCAAAGTTGCTTATGAATCAAAACTGAGGAAAGGAGTCCCGTGAACTCTCGCCAGCTGAAGTTACTGACTTTTCCTTGGCTTTTCCTATAATTTGCTGCTAGAAGACCTGTGATCAGGTTTTAGCCTGTGAGCCAGAAGCAGCCAACTATCAGCAGCCTCTCTCACTGCCTGATTACAGGAAGTCCTTTAAACTGCCCTGCTTTTTGATCGGCAGTGCAGTGCCATGCATATCCTCGTGATTGCACAATGCAAAGCAGTGAGGCTCCTGCCAGAGGTACTGAACACAACTGCACTGCCACTGCAAACAGCCCCTGGTGAGCTGACCTGCATGAGGGGAGGGACGTTCTCTTTCTTGATGTCCACAAAATGCTTACCCTAAGCTGGTGAATACCTTCTAGCTTCACTGTGGCAGTTCTTTTCAATTTGAGTCCTACGACACAAAACAATGCCAACACTCATTTTGGCTATCCACTAACAAGAACATAATATTTATAACAAATATTTAGGAAAATTGCTGTAACATATGTACAAATATGTTTGAGAAAGATTTGAAAAGCTGAAAAAGCTCCAGGTTCCAGACAGGGTGAGGGAGAGAAGGAAACAATATTCTTCCGAGAGACAGCAAATGTGTACCTTTTTGTTTGGTAATATGGTATCCACGTAATGTCTCTGAAATGGCCACAGTTAAGGTTCATGCTACATTAGGAAAGCAAAGTGGTTTACATTGAAACTTAATAGAAGTCAATTGTGTTTGAAACATCTGATGCAGAAATAAAACACCTTATGTTTTATGGAAGCGAGGAGCTGCATATTTGGCACTCGCTCTCTCTAAACACGTGTGCTCCCTCTATCAGTTTGAGATGATCCAGGCCTGGCTGCTGCCCAGCTCTGCTCCTTCTCCCAACCAGAATTACGCAGGACATGCTGTACTCCCTGCACACGGCCGCATGCCTTCCCTCCTGAACCACATATGAACGTGGGGAGCTGGCATCTTTGCAGTTCTTCATCCTTCCAAGAGAATGTCCTTACTGATGGGTATTGCTTTCTTTATCAATATGATCCTTTCTTTGCTTGAGAAAAGCTTGCTTCCTCCCCCCCCTGTGTTTTTGCTGTTATTTGATTGAATATGGTTCTTGGTGCAGGCTGCACATTCTTGAAGTTCACAGCAGAGCACAGCGCATAGGATTGCTGTCACTGTGTGCTATCCATTTATCTAGGCAACAGGGAAGCGTGGGTTCACTGACCAAACAACTTTATTTCATAGATAGGCACGGTCATGAACTGATCCTCCACTTGAACTAAGTTTTCATGTGAGCATGTTCCAATATCTGTTTCTGCTTCTTCTAAATTACGTGCTTATTTTCCTGTGCCTTATGCCTCTCCTTGACAAGCACAGGTTTTATGTAGCGTGGGATTCAAACTGAAATGTGAGCCTCTGTTCTTTGCTGGGTCAGGTATAAGCAGATGTTCACACATCCAGAGTACAGGGAGCCTAAAGACAGGGAGCCAACCTGTGGAAGTGTAATCCAGAATTTACAAACACGAATGCATTTCTGCACCTCCTTCCTCCTGAGGGTCTGCAGGTGATCAGCTGCTGCGGTATCCCCTATGGAAGACCTGGTTAGAGTTCAGATCTTGTGAGAAGATTGTTCTGTTCCTCCAAGGCCAAATCTGCAGCAAAACTGAACATCGCAGCCAGAACTCCAGATACAGAGTATTGTGCTCTATGGCACTTAACGCCTCTTCTCTTTAAGTACACAAAGGGAGCAAGAAGCAGATAAAATGACATTATCCATTCACATATTACATTCAGACTAAGTTACTCAATAACTTCAATGTGTTTTGTCCTTGACAGGTAAGCTGATCTGTGAAAATTTATAGGAAAAAGGCGAGAAAACATGGGCTTGTTGGCCACAGTTAAGATTATATGCATTTAGTCGCTCTCTCTCTTTTTTTTTCTCACAATAATTATTTACTTTTTGAGTATAAATCCAACATTTGATGCAAAATTAAACTGAAGCATTTTGTTCAATAAATTATGGTTTCTTGTTTACTGACAGAAGGTGAACCCCTCACTTGCATGTTAATCTGTTCTGTACACCTCGCGCTGCTTAGATGTAGTGATAGTTTCTGTCCTTTCAGTATAATTTTGTTAGCTATTAGGAACAGAATTAGTATAGAGCCTCTGAAATTCACATATTCTACATAATTATGTGAGCTCCTGGTTTTGTTTCCAATTAATCGTGTGTTATTGGAAACCAGGATTTGTCTGAAGATAGAGTTCTTATAGCTCATATACCAGCATGTTCAAGTGTAATTCCTCAGACAGCTCTTTCTAGTGAATAGGAACTGGTCAATTTTCTGTTATTCTATATTAGGCCGGTTTAGTAAATAGGAGAACAATATGTTTCATGAAATAGCCTCAAATGTGTGGAAAATGTAATCCCAGAGGAGGATGTGATAAAGTAGTGAAGTTAGTGCCAAAATGTTTAACTCTGCTCCCACTTCATCTTTCCTAAGGGATTAATTTCCATGGAGCTGATGCTGTAAGTCACCTTCCCTCACCACGCTTTGTTTGTGTTGGCACTCCTGCAGGTTTTCCTTTTTGTTTTGCAAACTTCTGGTGAGTGGTGATGTGCGTTGGTGACGTGAAGGCAGCCTGGTTAGCTGTGCTGAGGCTGGGAGGAAAGGAAATCTGTCTGTAAGGAGGAACGGGCGTTGTGCATCATTCTACTGAGGGTGAAGAAATAGACTGTTCCAGAAAGAATGGAGTGCTGAGCTCAGAAGTGGGAAGGGGCTCAGGTGCAGAGCTGTGTTTTGAAGGTCAGATCTCTCTGAAGAAGTCTCAAAGATGCAACAATGTGTGCTATGGAATTGTTGGTTTGAGCTGTGGCTGCTCCAAACTTTGAGCTTTTTTGTTTGTTTGTTTTTGTATTTCTTTTTAATAGAAGAGTGATTTGATCTGAGGCATTCATCTTTCCCCATTTCTGTCCTTACTTGCCCATCTCTTTCCATCTATTTTCTTTTGCAAGAGCAACTCCAACAGAAACAGGGAAATAAAATAATAATGGCCCTCCCCCCAAGTTAAGGCAAACTAAAAGCTATTTGTTTCCAGAGGATAGGGCAGTAAAGGGAAGCTTTCCTACATCAACGTTAGCATTATCCAAATAACCAGAAGGTGATGCAGCTACGTGTTGGTCTCAACCTGTGTTTTATCAGCATTTTTGCTAAAAGCCAGAGTTCTTGGCATTCTAGAATGAGGTGAATATATGGTCCTCCCACAGAGAGGAAAACATGCAGGAAGTTGATAAAAAATCATGGTTTAAAACTCAAAAAGAAGACACGTGACTATTACTTTAAAACTGAGTGCTTTTTAGATGAGCTCCATCCTTGAAAGTCCTGAGTCCTGATTTTTGAATGCTGAGATTTAGCAATCCTGGAGGAATCTGAAGTGGAAAGCTGTGCCCCATAGGAACCCAAACACCCCAATTCTGCATGCTGCGTAAGGTAAAAGTGAGAGTTAATAGTGACCTGTGCCAAAGCCAGAGGGAACGACGTTCCCTGGACAGCCTGTGCATTCCCCAGGGCAGGAATCCTTCCTCTCTGTGCTGCTTGGCCATATGGCCAACTTATGTCTCAGCCTGTGTCCCTGGGGGGCTCTGGCTGGGGGGAGATGCGATGGCCCTGCAGCTGGCCAGCATCAGTGCTGCTGTCAGCAGCCACCAGCCTGGAGCACACGCTGCTCCCATGTGCACATAGAGCCAAAGCCCTGCATGGGTCCCTGGCCCAATTTGCTGAAGACAGTCGGCCTCTCTGAGCAGTGAGCTGTTGTCTCTGCTCTCCTTGATCATACTGACGTGGCTGATAATTACAGATACATTTCATGTACAGTGTCTGTGGAATTCATACAGCGGTGCAGACCTTAGTGTTTCCTGACTCTTTTAAGTTCTCTGAAGTAGCTTTGCATTCATCTAGAACAGTCTATCTTTTCCCTTCATCACTGCAGTTACAGTGTGGCAGGAAATCCTCTCCTTTGGCCTCAGTCATCACTGTCTCCTTCTTCCTCTCCTAGCCCCACACTTGAGCAATCCTGTTCCTTGATTGCTATCTGAATTGTCCTTATCATATGCCAAACAGTGAAAGAGCTGCAAGGCATCATTTCCTGTGGGGCAGTGCCAGGCACGTAACATATGCTAGACATCCACAGCCAGATGGGGTTGGTTAGGGCCAGTGAAGCATGCAGAAATGGGAGCTTTGGTAGGAAGAGGCTACAGCAGAACTCCACAAACTGGTTGGATGCCATATCCCAAACAACGTTAACAGCTCATTAACGTTCCCTGCAGGGCTGGCAGGTCAGCAAAGGAGGTCAAAAAAATTAAGAACTATTTTCTTAAGGAAACAGAAGGCAAAGAGGGTTACATACATACAGCTGGTGTAGGACACAATGTATGGGCTGGTCTGAGAGAAGGCAAAGGGGAATGCGTCGTCTCAGTCTCTGCCTGTTTAACTAGGACCTGCCATCTGTCCATTTTCTACCTGGGATTCTCCCCATGCTGAGCTGAAACTTGCTTTATTATTCAAAAGCAAACTTGCCCAATGGCACAAGATGTTGGGAGGCAGCTGATTTGTGACCTAGCCAAAGACATCGGGAGGAGGGATAGAGGTTTTCCTTTGAACCAGGCTCTGTAAGCATATGGTAGGCCTTGTACTTCAGGACGTGATCCATATGCTGCTCTTCAGTGCCCATATGCTTTCTATATTTTCTGTATTTATTTATTTTAATCAGGATTGAGTCTGTGATCTTGATTTTCCTTTTGCTGCTGGCTGTAATTACATTTGGTTGTGCTACCGGAGGTAAGGCAACGAGGTTAAAAATGAACACCAGTGCGTTCAGTTGTGTCCTTTTAACATTGTCTTGTTCCGTGCATTTCGTGAAGAGAATTGTATTCTGGGTTAATGATCTATAATGCTGTTAGTTTGCGTTTCTTCTTTTTGTTGCAGCTCAGAAGTGAAGTTTCATTGAATCAGGGTCAAAGGAGGTAGGGGCTCCAGTGGTAAGCTTCTCTAGACATGAGCTGATGCTCACAGTTTCTTGTAGGGTTTGAAGCTTTAAATCAGTGTATTCTTATGAAAATGTCAAGAATTATAAAGCAGCTCTGGTCTCTGTCTCTAACCGATGTGGCAGAATGTGATCTAAGATAGCCACGACTTATCCGTACAAGAAAGTGCCATCACTCTCTTTATCTTATCCACTACTATGACATGCTTTGGCTTTAGTAGGGCAGCATTTCGTTGGCTGAACCCTTCCTGGCACATAGGATATGAGGTGGTGGCAGCAGAGGTGGCTCCTTGGATGCAGAATGGAATAAGCAGGGTGCTGCTGGAGCCCATCTGTGCCCTGCCGACCTGAGCACCCCATGGTGAGCACAGCCCGAGGCAGAGCCAGCCCCAGCCCAGGGGCTGAGGTGATGTATTTGTGTGCAGCAGAAGTATTCAGAAAAATGTGAGCATGGAGTCCAAAAGGAAGAGCTACATTTCTCCAAATGTGTTCCTCAGCCTGTGAGAAGTCTTGTTTTCATGCTGCTGGAAGGCCAAGGCTGAAAACAGAAAGTCCTATCTCACAGCCAAAGGGCTTTGTGGCTCAATTATTTTAACCACATGCTCGTTGTTTTCTCTTGAACGCACTAATCTGAAATACAGTTTTTTTTTTAATTTTCTCTCTCTTTTTTTAATCTTTATAGAAAAATAGCTACTGACAAAATAATTCCTGTTCTGATTCTGTGGTACTGGGACAGGGGGCATTGGGGTTTTGGTGTATATTTTTTGTGGGAAAGAGTGCTCTGTGGTATGGGTCTAGTGTTAATGAAACTGTACCCTTTTGAGGATTCACACCAGTAATTAAATGCATATTCCTCAGTTTTTGTTGCATACAAATAGCAAATGAGCAGATTGGGTATTTCCTGCATGAATTGATAACATCTGCGTATTATTGGGGGATCAGTGGGGAATACTTAAGCCCTTTATCACTATATAGTAACTCACATAAAGATTATATAGAATCAAGGGCTGCTTTGTATGAGCAAAAACTGTGTCCTGGCTTCTTCAGGCCTTTATCATTGATGTGTTTTAACACCACAAAACTCTTAGATGCTGAGAAGATCTCATAATGTCAAGGGATGGTGACAAGGCGAGGGCTTTCTTGTGAGAGCTATCTCAAATCTTCATCCACATCTGGTGCTGAGAGGTTTTCAGGTAAAAAAAAAAAAGTTAGCAATATTCATCCGTAAATAGTTTTTGGTTTCATATTTCTCCGAATGTTGTGTTTGGAGAATTGGAAGCATCAGAATACTGCAAAGGGAATATGGGTTTTCTGATCTCAAAGGAAGAGAGAATTTGGAGAGCCTCTTCCAGAATGAAGCTTTGGAAAAACTGCTCAGGAGCTTCTGATGAAGGTCTTTTGGTAGAAAATGGTTTTTTTTTCAAAATCAAAGCTTTTTGCAAGGGAGGTGTAACCATGTTCCTTATAGGATAGGGGACCCATGCAGCATCAAACTTCATCTCTTGTGAGACACGACAGTGCTGGACTTCGCTGCTGAATGGAATCTAAATTGGTTCTAACAGGGAATATTGAAATACTTCTTATTAGCAAAACAAAGTATTTCTACACTCTCCAGTAAAAGTTGTTTTGGAACTTCATGTTCTGCCCTTTCCTCTTGATGGATAGTTCACTTTTGTCTCAATTAGGAAAGAGAATCAAATGAAGAAATGCTGGAGTTTCCAGAGCACATGAATTCCAATGTTTAATAAACTCCAGTTAGGAAAGATAGCCTTTTAACGGAAAGCATAGGAAGGAATCTGTATTTCAGAGCTTCCAAGGTTCAGTCATTTTTTCCACTCTAGAACTTTCACTTATTAACAGACATCTTATTAATAGAAGTAGTTCTTTATTCCTTGTAGCACTTTTCTGAGGTGGAAAGTAGAAACCAGATCTTGTAGATTATCATGAGATAATTCACTTGGTGATTCCTTTCTGTCATAAGCAGCTGGGGAATGTCCCAACACCGAGTGGCTTTTCCAACCTGAGGAACTGGGCTCTGCTTTTTTAACCTATACAAGCCTCAGGCTGTTGTCAAACCAATTGCTAATCATGATGGTAGTCATTGCTCTGAGCCTTAAATGATGGTCTTCCTTATGATTCTCGAATGAACATCGTTACCTTGCAGAATACTGTGGGAAAATTCACATTTTAACTCTCCTGGAGAAGTCGTGGAAAGTACCTGTGTTATTTCACGGCAAGGCTTGGGTGGGATTTTCCAGGCGTGAGTAGACAATAGAAGGCAAAGGCAGTCTTGGCTGAGTTTTGAGAAACCGTCTCAGGCATGATGTGTCCTTGATAGAAGGGAGAAAATAAACAAGGTCGTGAATGTTTGCTTGAACGTGTTGCTCGCATGCTGAGCAAACTGTCTTATTGGCCAGAAGTAAATCAGCACTGTGGGCTCCAGGTAAACTCACACAGAAACACCTGCATTGTGCAGCTTCAGGAAATCCATCTTCCTTGTCTGCCCTGAAGAGCCCAGCTGGGTAAGATGTGGGGAAGGCCCGAGATCCAGACCCCATCTCTCAGAATGGGAAAGGCTGGCATTTTCTGTTTGGTCTCCTAGGGAAATTTCAGTGCTTCTGTCATTTTCTCTTCCTTCACCAGTTAAATGATAAGAACCAAATGGATCTGAAAATGTCTCCTGCAACTTACAACGCTGAGCTTTGATTCACACTTCCTTTAATTCACTGCTGTGAAAAATGGGCTGGCATCCTACTGTGAATTTAAACACTCCCAACCCAGGAATAAATGGATCCCATGGCTCATTTATCTTTCAGCTATTAATTAATAGTGGTTAATTGTAGTTATGAACTGCAGCATTCCAGTCTCCAGCATCCATACATTTTATTTAATATATTCTGATTAAGGTGGAGTCAGCGAGTTGGAGAATAATTACAACAGCTCCTTGCCATCAGCTTCTTACAAAACTTCAGCTTCCTCAGGGTTTCTTTCCTACAAGAGTTGGAACATAACTACATTTACCTCTTTAGAGGGTTGTTTAGTGTCCGTAGCACAATGAGCTCCATGGATAGATGCTGCCTTGGCGTCATATGCCAACTTCTTATTACCTCTCCCAGCATTGCAGCAATAGAGAAATACTGCACATCTGTACCCTTGTTCTAGAACCACAGGATGAGAACAGTTTCAACTTCTACTTCTGTTCTTTCTTCGTTCAAAGAAATAATAGACAATGTCAATAGGGAAACTGAATGGCAGACTCAAAGATATGCAGATAATTTAATGACTGTTTCCTCTTTGTAATCTTTTTCTGAAACCTTTTGGTACCCCGGAAAGGATAGGTCATAGAACAGAGCTAGAACAGTTTTTTGCTTAGATGGACAGCATCTTCTAAAATCACAATGCATATTTCCTTTTTCTGGAGACGTTTAAGCAATGTTTTTGTGTTTGAGATTTTATTTATTGGTATTACAGCAAACTGATTTTAAGCTGGTGACAATACAGAATGCCATTTAGTTGAACATATTAGTGAGCCGTGGTTTCAAAGCTAGTCCCTGAAGTTTCACTTCGGGTGTGGACCTATATTTGAGGCACTCTGCATAACTCCAGGCAGAGCAGAGACCATAAGACTGACAGGTGTTTGGGCACATATACTGCAGGCTGCAAGGGCTGTTTCCTGTGAGACTTCGTCCTGAAGGCAGCTATTGTTTGTTCAAGAGAAAGCCATATCCACTCTGTTCCCAGTGGCATCCTGAAATGTACTCACAGCGCAGAAAAAACGATGACTCTAAAATTGATTTGATGATAAAGCTTCCCCCACCCCTCCTAAGTGCTTGCGGCTGAGCTCTGGCAGGGAGATGTCCTGTTGGAAACTGAACTTCGTTCATCTGTGCTCTGGTGGGAGCCCTGTGTTCAAGATAAACATGCTAGTGCTCTTTGAAGTCCTTTGCTCATCAAAAGCACAGTTACTTTGTTTGTATTATGTTTGATACTCCCGTGAGACACAGTTCAATTTATGGTATAAAATCTTGGCTGAAAAGGCAGTTTTGAGAGAAAAAAAAAATCTTCACTGCTGGGAAGGTGGGAATATTGCCTTCAGAGTCCATCATATCTTTCTTATCATATTATTTACAAAGTTTGCTTGTTCTGTTTCCATAGGTCTTCTGGAATATCTTCCTCACTCCCCTCCCAGTGTCATCTCTCCAATACTTTTTAAAGTATTCTGATGATAAGTTGCACTGAAAATCTCTTGAGATTTTAAACTGGACCCAGAGACTGTGGTCCAGTGATAAGGAGCTCTCTGCCTTTGTTTGGACCCTTGTCAGCCATTGTTATAGGAATAGGAACCCCTCTGTGGGAGCAATCCTTCTCTCTTTCTCTGTATCCCATAGGATAGAAGCTACTGGCATATTTTTGATGGCATTTTTTAGAGTTTTGTTTCCTTCTAGGTCTGAAGATGTCCCTATACATGATTTCTGAGCTTATGCAGCGCGTGAAGGTGAAGTCACATTGCAATAAGAGCATCAGGAGGCACTACCGAAGCATTCTGACAGGATGGCAGCATCCTTCCCTACATGTTCCAGGACATGCACAAATGCTAATGACTGAAGGTATTTGAAATATATTTAGATCAGACTCATGTGGTTCACTTCACTTCTGTGCGAAGATCAATGTTCCAACCTTCAGGAACTGAGTTTCAACTGGGAACACTAGGTCTGGCCCTTACCTTTCTTGGTCCCATGGATCCAATATGTTTTCATTGAGCTTGTGTTTTGGAAGCATAATATGCTGCACCTGTAACATGCTTGTTTTCACATGCAGAGATTCCTTTCATTGGCTTATAGCTGCTGTTCTCAGGTTTTTTATTCCAGCTTACCTGAAGCCTTGTAGGAATTATCTCCTGTAGGCTGTAATACCAGAATTGCAAGGACATCGTTTTCTGAGGCTGAGAATTTAACCTTCACAGCTTCAATAGATGTTGAGTGCTAGCAAATTTTTTTGCTAGTGGCAATCTGAAGTTTAGACCTATTTTTAATCACAATTTTGAAAAATATAGTTTCAGAAATAACTCCTAGGAGTCAACTGCACTCAAACATAGATTTGTATGCTTTGTGCAGGTATAATCACATGGTCTGAGTGTGACAAATCTGTATCAGCAGTTTGTAGCAAGAAGTATGCCATATTCATTCCTAGGTTCATATATTTGCATTAGAAATTAATACAAAGGAATTCTAAGCAGTTGTAGTTGAGTTGAGGCAATTATGTTGTGATTTGCTAAATGCTCAACAAAGTAGGAAAAGAATAGGACTTTCTTAATGTTGTACTTATTCTTTGAGAGAAGTGTTACATTCCTCTTCTGTCTTTCTAGTCCACGTTCATGGTAATGGATACTTCTGAAGAAGTACTGATAAATTAAATATAATTTTAAGTTTCTCCAGAGCCTCCTGGGAATCCTGAAGTAGTTTGCTTTTAGTAAAGAATTAAAGAGCAATGCTGCTGTTATGAAAATGGCCGTTGTCGTAACAATGATAATTTTTTAAAAGGTAGGAGAACTAAATCACAGAATGGCTAAGCTCGGGGTTTTCAGAGCACTTTAAGGACATTTTTGTGGTTGCTTGCTTTGGGATTGCTTAATGTAGTCATCTAAAATTCAAGACTCCTAAAATCACCCCATGGAATCACTGCATCACTATGTGGATTTTGCCCAAGATCACAGTGGGAGTCTGTAGTAATGCTGGGCCCAGAATCTCCATGCTGGTTCTGACCCTGCTTAAGTTAATCTTAAATCTTCTGTAGCTATTAATGTCAGTAGATTTACTTTTGATACAATATTACTGTCACTGAGATGAACGCTCAGATTTCCAGTCTTTTCATCCTGTGCTTTAGCTCAGCAGAAAGTAATTCTTCCTCTGTGTGCTATTTTTTTGGATAGGCCTTTAAAAAAGTAAATTTAAATGCTTATCTCAGTCTCTTCTCTTGGCAAAAGTGGGCTGGTAATCCCATCGGGAGCTTTCTCTTCTGGTTGTGTCAGAAGTGTCTCAGCAGCAGTGTTTCAGTGCTGCCCATTCTGCTCCCATTCACAGTGCCATCAAGCACGAATTAATAATTACATCCGGATGGTTTAGACTTAAGAAAAGTATTCTCTTTGATTTGTTCAGCAGTTATTTGATAACATTCATCTTTTTAAAATAGGGCTGCGTAGCCTGGAGACAAGATCGCAAATGACTTTAATGTTTTTTGTGTATCTACCACTTAATGCCAAAGGTACAGCTTTATTCATTAATTTCTGATGCTGCTCGTGAGTTCACCCTCAGTCATTTGGCAGCCAGCATTCGTCATTGCGCATAAATCTGTTTTGCCTTCCTTATTTTATCTTTAATTTCATGTGCATACCTGATAGTGATGCTACAAGAAGGTCAAGTTCAGCTGTATGCAAATGTCAAGTTTTACCTGATTGTTCAGGAGACCATCCCTTTTCAGGCAGACTGGATTTACTGCTGACCCTAACCATGAATTACTCGGTTGTGGTCTCCATCATTGTTGGAAATAGGCTTTAAAGAAGAATGCCTCTTCTCCGGCACTCAGGTTTTGTCTGTGCCTCTTCGTTCTGATCCAGTTTGAGGGAGCTGTGAGAATACTGCTTTTGCAAACAAACCTCACCAGTGATTTAAATGAAGGTGATGCTTTAAAGTCCTTCCGAGGGAAGTCTTTACATCTTCAACAAAGACCTCCTGGGTCTTGCTTTATCCTCGGGTATTTATATCAACAGGCAACTGGCTATGTGAACAACCTCATGCATTTTGCTATTGGGAGACAGTGCTGGACAGCCTGGCTCATTCCTTGAGGTTATGTATGGCCTGGTTTGTGCTTGGATCTCAGCTTATTTCATTTCGTGTGTCATCTTGGAGGGATTTGGCAATGAAATTAAGAGATGATGGGAAAAGTTTCACATAAAAGAACAAATGAATGTTTCCTATGTCCTGCCCGTAAAGTCTGGTTTTGGACAGTGCATCTCCTGAAGTCTGTACCATATGTAAGTACTCTCTTATGCTGATTGTTCTCTGGTGTCATAACCTGGAGAACAAATACAGTATTGTTGAGTGGATCTTTTTTTCCCTTTCTTTTTGCCTGGTATTTCTCTGTTTCTACATTCTGCTTTTATTTGCATGTGACATCAAGCAGACCTTTCAGTCCTGTACCTTCAATGAAAATCAGGAGTCACCTTTGTATCGGTAAACACTGAGTTCAGTCGGAAGGCAATAAGAGAAAAGCATTGCCTGTAATCGGGCAGCTTATAAAGCACACAGCTGTGAGAGGCTTGGAGGCCTGCTAGCACCAAAGCAGGAATTTTGACCTAATTTGGCCCCATTGCCTGTCTGGTGCCCGCAGACTTGCCATCGAGGTCTGTCCTCCTGGCTCTTAGGCTGCAGCTTCTGGGTGCTTGGCTATTCTGGTGCTGTGTAAATGGAGCAGAAAGGTGGAACACACAGTCCTGCGTTGTCCCTGGCTGTCCTATCCTGCCTCCCTCTTTGCTGTCAGTTAATTTAGCTAATTTCTTCCATCCTAATTTGTTCCCTTCTGCCTTACAGCTTTCACAACTTGTTTGCAACCCCTCACAGTCGCTGTGGTTATGTATTCTTTTTTTGTGTTAGACTGTTTATTTAGGCTGAAGGCTGCTAAGGGAAGGTTTGCAACTGTGTTTTCATGCTGTCTAGCACAAATAAAACCTGACCACTGTTTATTTCCAAACGCACTGCAATGAACACCATTGGTGTTTCATGCATTAATCAAAGAAGTTACAAAACAGTTATAGCTGAGTCCCTTCCTTGGTCTGTTGCACCCCAGGACTTTGTGAATGTACAAGGGAACGTAAACATGTTGCCTGCAGCAACTTTAACACGTAGCATAGGAATTGCTGCCCCAAAGGGGCCGCTTCACCTGCTCACTGCTCCTCCATCCTTCCCACCAGCAGCTCCACTTTAAGCTTGGACTCGAGGCTCCAATCAAGCGAGCACCCAAATTCCTAGAGGTACCATTTTGCAGCAATGTGAGCCTAATTGTTTCTAGATTGAATATTTTCATGGGATATCAGTCTCAGCGTTCCCGGAATTAGCATGCTCACTGAAGGATTGAAGATGCTTATCGGGCCCGACAGCTTTAGTGTCAGCGGGATCGTCGACAGCTCTGTGAAACTTAGCTGGGCTGGCGACAATATTTATTTATGTGGAATGGAGACATATGGCCAGAATCATCCGCTCCCTTTCCTCAGTAATTAAAACATCTGGGAGCACAAAAGGGCTGTGAGAAGTAAAAAAAAAAAAAACACACCCTCTCTCTGCTAAATAAAACAGGAGCGCGGTGCCTTTACATAATTGGCAAGACTTTCTTTTGCCATCGTGGCGGGGTCTCTGGAGGACCAACCTTCTCTAATGTTTCTTGAATGTGTGACGGTCAATAGGAGCACAACTGAACTGAGCGCAGCGCTCAAACTTTTATTAATACTGTATCTTGCTTTATTTTCCAAAGGACAGATTTTAATGCTCCTGAGAGGAATTGGGGATTATTTAAAGAGTAGCAAAAGCATACTGAAGTCATCAGCTGTTTTACAGACCGTGAGTACACATTGATAGCTTCTCCGTCTGGAGTATACTGTAGATATATCTTTGATAAAACACTATTTCACTGAGAGCTTTGAGGTTCAAAATCAGACCAGGGCAGTATGATGACAGCTGTTATCATTTGATGGATATTCAGCTCATTGTGCAAAGCGTGTTTAATGCAGCTTTATGCAGTTTTCAGAGATTAGGTGTCCCAAACAGAGCCATCACAATATGAAGTAATTCTCTGACTTTCCAAATCCCTGGTGGAGCTGTACCTTCTCAGACACGCAGGGTTGGATTTTAGAGGAGGGATCTTATTTTTGATATATGGCTCTTCTAAATCTGAAAATCTGTCATCTGCAGAGATGGGTGGACGTTTTGAGAGTTACTGTTGTTTTATGATACACGGGGCTCACCCTGTGCTGCCTTGCAGAGGCTTTACTTGTATTGTTGTCCTCTAGTTATTTTATTTTATTTTAAGCCAAGTAGGATCATGATGTGAGTGATCTTCATCTACCTGCATAGGCTCCCATCTGTGTTTTGCAGGCAGCAATGAATTTACCTCCAAAGAATCTCCTGTGGGAAGACTGAGAAACTGAGGCAAAGAAATGGGATAGGATTTTCCCATGATCATGTTAAAAAACAAAGTCTGTGGCTAACCTGGAAATTGAATAGAGCTCCTGTGAGACCCCTACTGCGACAGCTCTCTGTGTTCTGAAGGCACAGCCGAGCAGAGCTCCCAGCAAGGAGCCTGCCTGGGGGCTCATAACGATTTTTTATGATCTGAAAATCTGTTGAAGTAAAAAAAAATAATGCTGCCATCTAGGAATGATGCAACAGCACATTTCTGTGAAAAAGGCTCATTTGTCAGTCCCAATCTGTGAGGTCTGCACCTGTGTGTGTAAAACAGTTTGGGCTGGGAAAGAACTGGGCTGATAACAAAGTGATTAGTGCATTCACCTGCTACAGGAGCTGGGTTTTATGTCTGTTCCCTGCCTTCCCTAGCCCTCAGGGGAGGATAGCTGCTCCTTGCCTATTTGTTATTGGGCATCTTCTGCGTTCAAAAGCATTTTTGAGGATTTGTGGCACTTGGGTACCTTTGCTTCCAGTACTTGGGGAAGGATTTAACACTCTTGGAGCAGCAGCTCACGACTTTGGCACCTGGAGAGCACTCTGAGGTAAGAACCTGTCTGCAGGCAGCTGTGGGGCTGCAGCTTGGTGCTGTCTGTATCTGCTGTCTCACTTTTGGCTGTGTTTGGCTGTGCCCAAAGGGACTTCAGCTTGCTGGGGCCTTCCCTTGTCAGGCAAGATAGGATGTGGCCCAGGGTTTGGGAAGTGGGCTGTGCTGTAGGTAGGTGATGGCTCTGGCTTTAAGAAAGGATTCAAGGAGTTGTAAGGAAGGACACAGAATGAAATGCTAATTTAGGAAGGTGGGTAAAATGGTGGGAGAGGGGCAGCAAGGATGAAAAAATGTGAAGTTCCTTACTGGGAATTTTGGAGGAAACATGGGTGTCCAGTAACCAGGTGCTGCTGGTTTGTTCTTGCCACTCATGCTTCCAGCGGCACCCAAGCAAACTAAACTGAGGGCCATTGGCAGTGCTCTCCACAGTAGCTTTAATATAGTGCTGGAAGCCTTTGCAGCACAGCACACCTGCACTAATTTAGCTCTTTGTCAATAAAATTAGCTCTCATGGAGTGCTGCAGCATTTCCAGTAACTGAATTGGCTTCTTGACCTGACTGGGTCAGGCCATGCTGCATTGCGCTTTGGGTAGTGCTGCTTGACTCAGGAGTGAGGCAGATATAAGCAGAGCAAAGCAGGGGTGTTCTCTATCCATCTCTTTGTCTTTTTACTCCTTCTCCAGGCACTTTATGGGCTCCCCTAGCTGCAGGTGGTTAGCCCTGCCTTATTAGGGACTGTTACACTTAGCAGAATGCCTCAGATATTGACAACAGAAGATTTCCTTCTGAAGAAAATTTATACTAATAGAGGTTGACTTCGATGTTTTTATATGACATGCAGTTGAAGTCTTGGAAATGCTTGGCTCAAAGATTCAATTAAACCCGGTCTTCTTACAGGTGTACTTCCTAATTAAAGTATTTGACATCCATGCAGATATAAATATTTATGGTTGGTGAAACCCATCCTGAACAGCAAAATAATTTATTCTGACAACATGGGGAATGTGAACGCTCCCCATGTGATGACTTTATTATCTTTGCTATGATAGCTGGAGGTTCGGCAGGTGTTGTTTTACAAACTGGAGGAAGCCGCGGATGCATTTGGAAGAAGGCTGGAGCTGTGCAGGCAGTGGGAGGGGAGCAGAAGTCTGCAGGCAATGCGTTGTCCGATTCTACCCAATTTCTTTGGCTCAGCAATCTGAGCTGTATTCTCAAAGACACTGATGTCCCTTTCCCCCTGCCCATGTGCCCTAAGGACCCTGACTAATTTTTACCTTTGGAAGCTGCATATGAGTATTTTGTTTTGGTGGTTCCACGTTGCTGCCTCTCCCATCGTGACCAATGCGTGTTCTACTTCCATGTCTCCTGGCTTCCTAACAAACACATGAGCTACCCAGTCCTCATAAATTCCAGTGTTATCAACCCCAGTCTTGTACAGACAAGCACTTAACAAAATATTTAGGAGCTGTGTTTGCTGCTTGCTTTGGAAGATGTGGCTGCTGGCATGAGTGGAGTTCTTAATTTATAGCATTATTTAATTTGCCCTGGAGAGTTGGGTTCCTAAACTGTCTTAATTCTGTGGTTTAGGCCCTATTGTATGGCATGATGGGGGTGGTGATGATTTAGCGTTGTTCTGGCTGGTGTAAACAAGGGATCTTGGATTCAGAAAGACCCCAGTGCTCAAACGCAAAACAAATCTCAGGAGGATTTCAAACTAAGTTATACACAAGATTAGGAGTTTCTGCTTTGTGTCTTTATCAGCCTTTGTTTAACCCCTCATCTTCATTTTCCCCTGCGTCTTACTGCTAAAAATGGGTATGGGGAGGGGGGGGAAAAAAAAAAAAAAAGGCAAACAAACAACCAAGCCCAAAGCAGGAGGCGTCCCATAGAACAGAAAGCATTTGCAATAATTTTATTGATTTAGCAGAGGGCATTTATTTTTTAAGGAGTCGGTAACCATTCAGGCCCCTGCCTCCATGCGGGGTCATAAATAGTGTAAGAGTTGGTGCCAGGTGACCATCTACGTAATTTTTCCATTTACCTCCCTTTATTCTGGTGATCTTCCAGCATCTCAGAAACCCAACTCTTGTCCCCATCCTCACCTCCACTTTTGCAGGCACTCGGGGAGCTGCCACCTATTTCTTCCCTGCCTTGGCTGCTCTACAATGGGATTCCAACCTCGTGTCCACTGCTGGTCTCTGCAGGAGACTGTGCATGGCCTGGGGCTGCAGCGGGTGCTACTTGTGTGTGGCCATGGAGAGGAACAGGGGAGGCTTTTCAGCTCTATGTTTGCGAGAACACAGTTAATAGACCCCTGTGGAGATGTTTATCAGAGTGTGAGTGGTAGGATGGAGAAACCCGCACAGCTTACCACAGACTGCATTTATAGGACTTGTTACTTGCGAGAGAAGCCCTATTTACACTCGGTGTCTGTGTAGCTGGTTAGTGTTAACATTGCTCCTGTGAGCATAGGGGGAATTGTAGTAAATCTTCCAAGAATGGAGAGCTAGTTTCATCTTGTTTGACACATTGTTTCCTGATAAGAGCTGCTGGGAAAATGCTTCAGTTTTCTTGTCAGACTGAGCTTGCTGAGTTGCCAGGAGAGGCTCAAAATCCATTGGGTCCTAAAAGAGAAATTCAAGCAGCTGGGCTCAGGGGGAGCAGGCAGCGAGCTGTGAAATGGCTGGGCACTGGAATACAGGCAATCGTGGCTGAGTGGAGAAGCTAAATGGCTTTGGCTCTGCCTCACAAAGAAAGATGGAACTTTTTCATTTTCTCTATGGTTCCTGGTGTGTGCCTGTTCTGGTTCCCCTGCCCAGGCTGCAGTGCACATGTGGAGCTGAGCCGCTCAGTCATGGCCGAGGTGGGCAGCAGCCACAAACCCCTGCAGTTCCCCTGGGGAACAATGGAGCGTCCTGGTGGCTCCAGTGATGCTGTGTAGGTTCCAGGCCAGGAAGAAACAGGACACAAGCCCTCCATAGGGATCTTACTCTATTGGCTTCAGTAGCCTGTGTTCTCCAGAGCTTAGTCCTGCTAACAATCTGTTCCTGATGTTGTAGTTGGTGTTCCCATGCATCCCAAAGTCCCTGATAATCCCACTGATGCTTCTTGGAATCACAGTTTGCATTATAAATAACTGTGTTTTGAAAGAGCTCGTGCATGTGTGCCAGCAAATGTGGAGGCCTGTGTTCTGAAACCACGTGGCATGCCAAGTACAGATAAAAGATAAGTCTTTATTTATTTATTTTATGAAGTCAAACCTCAGCTTCGTTCTTGGTGGAAAACCCACACTAGAATTTTATGTCAGCCCATGTCACAAACCACAGACTGTGCGTGGGCTCCACACCGTTTGATTGCTAGCTTTTGCCTAAGGTTTTTTCAGGCTTCAAATTCAAGGGTTGCAAGCTCACATAAAATAAAACAGACTTCCCATGAACCACGGTGAACTGAAGCCACTTATTTTCAGCAAAACTCACGCTGGATTTTGTTCAGCCCTGAACTTCCCTGACTCCAGCAGAGGTAGAACATTTGCTGTAAAGTCATTGTGGATGTTTATTCTTAGCAGTGCTGCGAATCTATCTGCTTGCAAAGGTGTCTAGTGACAATTTATTTGGCCACTTGAACTGAAAAGTATTTCTTGTATATCCAGCAAGGAAAAACAACAACAACAAAAAAAAACAGGGATGCGGAGAGCGGAATATTGTGCCAGTGTATCTGCTGAAATAGAAAATATACCTGTTTACCTGCCTTCTTAAATTTTTTTTTCAGTCTGCAATTCTTCTTGAAAGTCTTCACTTGTGCAAGAGCAGACTCGTGACAGACACACACAGTGACAAACTTGTAAAAAATAAATGCTCCTGATTTTCTGAGCAGCTGTTTAAAACAAGATACGTGTCAGAAATGACCCCGGTGATGTCAGCTCAGCCTTTTGCATTTTTCACCACCTGTCCCTGGGCAAACTCCGATCCCTTGCCTTGCAAAAGAAGCGTTCCTTCTACAAATTAAAGCAGTTAAACAAAATGGGAGCTTGAATAAAAAAAGTTTATAAATTAGCAATGAAGTTCTGTAAACACGTTTGCTGCTTTTTTGACTTTTTTTTTTCCTGGTATTTAATTGCAGCTCTAAATGTTTAATTTGGAGGTTTCAAGAGCAGACTTAGCTGAGTATTCTGATGGGGCTGCAGCAGCACAGCCTCCTGTCTGTAACATGGACAGTGCTCCCAGAAAGAGCAGCCCGGATTCCCCCAAAGACATCTGTGTCGAATTGATGATGAGCTTGGCTGGCATCTTAGAAAGATCTTGAGCTGACAAGATTAACCCTCAAATGCCGTGGGATGCAAAGGGCACGGCATTTGAGAAGAGGGGCACACACACGACTTGGCAGCTGGAAAAAGCTGCCAGACTCAGCTAAATGCAAGTCTTCTATCCCGTGTGGTAAGCTCAAAACTGGGGGAGAGGATGAAATTACTTCTGTTGGCTTTCAGTGTGTTGTTTTTTTTCCCCTTTGTGGGTGTATGTATTTGCTATGACAGTGACCTCTGTGGAGGCTCTATCAGGAGTTATGGACTGTGTCACATCTTTCTGCACCGCATCTTGGGAGATCCTAAACATCATCTTATGAGGGCCTTAGTGCTCCTCTTCCCAATTGGAGAAATTCTCCATAGCAGACACTCGATGCTAATGCCGTATTGTTGGATACTGTGTGCATCCAGAAAATACACCAGCATGCCCTTGATGTTTTCCTGGAGAAAACCCATTAACTGGAATGGTGAGCAAACTGAAAGTGAAGGGAAAGCAGTTGGCTGCATGTGGGACTGTGCAAACTGCTGCTACCTGGTGCCAGCCACGAGCAAAATGGAATGGAAGGAGCCACTCCTTGCATGGCACGTGCTGTGGTCACTGCAGCAAGATTTATTTGTGCTGGAGGAAGAGCTGACCTTCATAAACTGTAAACAGTCCTTGACAGAAATATGTACCTATGGCCTTGTCAGCTCTCTGAGGTTTTGTCTGTGTTGTTCCCCTGGTGAATGTGTTGGCAAACTTCCTCTAGCAGAGCCAGCAAAATTTTGTCCTTCCTGGCCTCCTGGTCCAGCCCTGTCCGTCCCAGAGAGAGACTAAAGAGCCACCAGCCAAGAGATGGTTGCTTTATGGCTGGGTCTTTGGTGCAGTGATGCCGGTTAGAATTTGCAGGCCACTGTGTTTGGGTGGTTGTGTTCCCTGCATGGGAATGAGTTGATGTATGTCATAACAGCACCGCTAAAAGGTCATTGACTGTCTTGGTGAATCCAGCTTCTGTTCCCAACGCATGCAAGTATTTGTAGAGCCATGCCAAAAAAAATGTGATGTTCTGACCTTAAGTAGATAACCTCTCTCTCCTTAAAGCATACTTTTAGACCATATAAAGATGTAGATTGAGGCAAAGTTTTGAGTTTTGTCTGATGATATTCCTGTGTCTTGGTGTGAGAAGAGCCCTTTGAACACAAATGGAAACTGTGCAAAATGTGTTTTGCTAGTAGGGTTAATAGGGGCATTACAAGCCACCATGCTTTTCCTCATTTGCTGGGAATTAATGTGTGCTCAAAATGTTACAAGGGGTAAAAATAGATATCTAATAGTGGATAAACACTGAGGTGGGTTTTTTTTTTTAATTCCAAAAAATGAGCAATAAATTTCCTAGAAATAGTCACTGGAAATGTGGAATAAATAAATAAAAAATTACTCTCTGTTAGACAGAAGCTGATGGACCTCGAGGCACTTTATTAACAGTTAAGGAATGTGGCTCCCACATACAGCTGTGATTGATATGAGTGTCTCTGTGTACTGATATGAAATACTAATGGAGGCTTCAGTGCAAGAGTTAGGGCTCTCCTGGGGATTTATCGTGTTGCTTTAGACTGGTGAGAGGCAGAAGTTAGCAGAAAGTTGCAAGGGCTGCTGCATTTTCTTCCCTGCTGTATGTTCTCATTTAAGAAACACCAATTCTATCGCAGGGAATGAAGAGGAGGAAATGGAGGCAAAAAATAATAGACTTCTATGCAAAAAATGCATTTGAAAAGCTTGGAGGCCATCTGAAGGCCAGGTGGAGGCTTCTAAAAGTAGAAACCCACAAAATTTACAAGTTCTGGTTGGGGTTGCAGGCTGAGATCAGGCTCCTCAGACCCCAACCGAGGCTATCCCTTGGTCGGGGTGGTAACGCAGCGTTGCCACTGAGCCCTCCAGCATCACGGGTGGTGCTCGGGGGAACCATGGCTGTGATGGAGATCCAGGAGATGAGCAGCAGCATTAAGATAAATGCTTCCTATCAGCCTGTTTATTAGGATCATAAATACAGGTGATCAGCGTGTTAGCCTTTGATCTGATGCTGTGTGCAGACGTCCATCCTTGGTTTTGGCTGTCATTAATATCTGGAAGTTCTAAAGTGGCGCGGACTGGAGTGGTTTACTGCAAGTGAATTAGATCAATTAATTTCCAAAGCAAACCTAATGGGCATTTTAGAAGAGGATTTAATGTCTCATTTACTCTCTATAGCTATCTTGTTAAATGCCAATTAAGTATCTAAATATTTCTTACAACGTTAATGAATTACAGTATAATAAGTAATAAATGATCGCCAGTTCTTGCTAACATGCTGAAGTCTGCTGTTAAATTCAGAAAGTGAACATAACATTTTTCTAGCACACTTGATTGTGCCAGAAAAACAATTAATTAATAATTAGGTAGCGTTTAAGTGACACAGTAGCTAACTGAATATGGACTTCCTTTGTGCAACAGAGTACTGTCAAGAAGTAAAAGTCAGATGACCATTAAGGGTTGTATATTTGGATAAGTTCTTTAAACTCCTAAATTGTACAAATGCTTCAGTTTCTTCCCGTTAGCTGCTTGTATAATTAACGCTGTTTTCACACATAATTGCACAGCTAAACTGGAAATCTGGCCCTGCATTTGTTCAAACTGAGGAAGGCAGCCTCATGGAATACGACTGCAGGGGTATGGATTTCCTTCTCCAGATGTACTTGGTGTCCTCCAGAACCACCTGTGACTTTTTCATTTGCAGTGAACCACAACTGAATGTATATGAGCTTGCGGACACAAATAAAATACTTGCAGATGATTTTTTTTTCTCTCTCTCTCTATATATTTGGGCTCTATCCTTTCCTTCTATTATTTGTGAACCATATGCAAACATCAAGGAGGTGATTTTTAATCAGTCCTTTCTGTTATCTTCAAAGAGAAAGAGGTTTTCCTTGCTTTTCTGCACAAACTGGTTTATGTTGAGGTAAAAGATGCACAGAACTACAACAAGGTCATGCAAACAGGGTCAGGTAGGCTGGTGCAAATGATGAACCTTGCACATGCCTGTGAGTCCTTGAGGTTCTGAGTGGCTGCTGCAGCCCTGGGCTATGGTGAACCTGGGCTAGGGTTGTGCTGGTCTGCCAGACAACGGGATGCTTGTGGGGTAACAAGCGCTCATATGGGCTTCCTTGCATCACTGTGGTGCCGTGCGAGTGCTCTTGCAAAAGCTGGCTGGTGGGGTTTTCTTGTGCTCCATTCCCAGATTAGAGGTTCTTAAGAGTATTCTTCAGGTATTATTTCTAAACCACATCTCCTATGCTATATTATATGGAACACAAAGGTGTTCTAGGATTCTTTCTCTTTTTTAAGCAGTGTCCTCTCTATTTGTTAGCAATTAGTTTATTCTTAAAAGAAGGGAGGAAAATAGAAAAGCAGCACATAAGCACTCAAACTGCGCTGCTCCCTAAGTGCTTTTCTTCCAATTTATGAAACAAACAAAACAAAAAAATACCCTCCGAAGTTAAACTAATATGAAACAGCCCCAGCATTTGAACTTGTCGCACGAAGCTGGTTTAAATTTTAATGTGAGCTCTGGAGTAGATTTGTGTAAGGCAAGGTAAAGCAAAGCCCATGAAATATTGATTCTGTACATTTTCTTATGAATTTTTATACTCCAATTTAGTAAATTTTTCATCTCGCCTGCACTTAGAGGTTGCCTATAAAGTCGTTACTACCAATTGTATTAACTGTTGTAAATAAATCATCTTGGTTTGGGCTATTTGTATGAACATGGGCCGACAGGACCCGGTTTTGTTTGAGCTGTGGCATTTCATGGCCTTAGTCTGAAAGGGCTAAAAAGGGATGATCAAAATTTAAAATCTGTCATGGCACAGCAGCGGAGATGCAAAACGCATGAGCAGCTGTCAGAGGAAGCATCTTCCTCCTACGTCTCCCACCTGTATCAGATAAAGAAACCTGGAGAACTCTCCACCAGCAAGGCTGTTGTCTGTTTCATACCTGAGAAACTGGCAGCTGGCATTCCAGCCTGCAGTCCTTAGCCTTACAGCTCGATCCACTGAAGATGTGAATAAGAAAGAAAGGTTTGTATCACTTGAGGCGCAGCCTGGCTTTGCAAAAAACAATTTCTTTAAAATGTCATCTGAAATGGGAGATGGGAATGTCTGATTTCAGGGAAAATCCCTTAGCTAAAGATTATTCATGTGGCAATTTCAGATGTGTAAGTCACAGTTCTCTCTTTTACCTGTAGTTTTGTCTTGTGCTCAAATTAATATCTTCCATCAGACCTAGCTTAGATGTTAACGCTGCCTCCACATCTCTAATTATAACCTATTAAGTGAATATGTAGGCAGGGTTCAAGTACAGTGAGATGTGGGCTCTCTACACTACTTTTGACTGCTGTGAAAAGTGTCTCAGAACAACTTTTAAGATATTACATGAAGTTCTTTACCAAGAGAGTGGTGAGGTACTGGAACAGCTGCCCAGAGAGGTTGTGGATGCACCATCCCTGGAGGTATTCAAGGCCAGGTTGGATGGAGCCCTGGGCAGCCTGGTCCAGTATTAGATATGGAGGTTGGTGGCCTTGCCTATAGGGTTGAAGCTTCATGATCCTTGAGGTTCCTTCCAAGACATTCTATGATTCAACTGGATAAACATAACATTTTCTGTTCTGTGAGGTTTTCCATTGGAAAGGTTGACAGCTGTTAATAGAAAGCACAGTACATGAGGAACTCAGGACATGTTTAGATGCTTTCCTTTATTAATGAACTGATCTCTGAGGAATGCATTTTCTAATGTTTCTTATTTGTGTTTGTAAGCCCTCTTTCTGTGAAGACTGACTCAGCAAGTTGCAGTGACCTGCTCCTTCACATTGAGGTTGGTCAGGTCTGAACTCCATTGCAGACACAAGGGCAGGCTGTGCACTGTGTGTTGTGTGGCTGCTTGGACTGCAGCTAACAGCTTCACTGGATGAGAACCTGGCCTGAGACTGGTAATCTGCCTGTGCTTACATCCCTTGGTCTTGAGTGGTGCTCAAGTGAGTGCTTACAGTCAAATGTACGCCTCAGTGTTGTGCTGAAGATGGATGACATGAGGGTGGCTTACTGTGCTTGATGTATAAATAAGAACAGATGGGTTTTCCAGATTCCAGTTAGTGATAATTAAACTCTTAATTTATTATTTTATTCAGAATAAATCTCCATTAATTTTCTGTTTCTGTAAATATTCTGAAACAATGATTTTTGAAAAGCTGTCGTGAGTAATTTGGCTGCGTTGAAGTTGGCCTTATGGTAATTTGATCACAAAGCATGCTGGGCGCCCTTTGCCTGATCCTATGTTGTTATGTATAACTTCTCAATCAATTTTTAGCTTGCTTATGAGTACAGATTGTGAGTTCCTTTCCATAATAACGTAGGTGTAGTTATTTCAGGAAACAATCCTGTTTGTAAAATGACTTTTAGGTGTTTGGCCACAGCAGCGAGATAGCTCAAAACAGAAGGATGTTCACTGAGAAACGTTAACATGAGTCACACATGTTCCAATAGCCCTCGACTTTCCTATTCTAGCTCTGTCCTGCTCAGAAGCCAGCCATGCTCCATTGTTTGTGTGTTGCTTAGAGGTTACTTTGTTCAGAACATTTGAAGTTTTTTTTTGATGATGATATAATAAATAGCGATAGTATTGAAACAGAGACTCAGTTTCGAAGTGAGCAGCACATTGTTGGTTAAATGGCTTTCTGCAGTAATCACCTCGGATTCAGTTTGATTTGCAGTGTGTTGCAGAAGCTGACCTTTCCGCTGTCTGTATATTTTAAGTGTTTGTGTAAACAGCAAAGGATCCAGCTAATTACCGAGCCTTCCTCCCATTCAGCAGCGCAATGTCCGGCCTCCTCTGATTGTGAAAGCGATAGCACGGGGGCACTCGGAGACAGGAAGGAGCTTGCAGAAAGGGAAAACGGCAGCGGGGGGCACGCGGGAACACACGGAAATAAGGAAAAGTGAAATGGAGCAGGACACGAGCAGCTCCTTGTGCTGGGAGCTCAGGAAGCCGTGAAGGGATACGTGTGATTGCAGAGCTGGATTGGCTGTGCTGAGGTTGCTGGGGCTGTGTCGCCAACAGGCTTGGCTCTGCAAGTTCTTGCTGAGCGCTGGGTTCAGGTTTATGTTGGAGCTGAGCGGGCAGGCTGGTGTGCTGGGGATGGACCCAGAGCTGTTCTCCTTCCTGCCTCACTCTGTGCCCCAGAGCTTTGCAGAGTTAAAAGTCAATAAAAAGCTGTGGCTCCGCTGCCCACACACAGATTGTCCTCTTGTTAAGGTCTGTGAAAGCTGCTGCTCCCCTGCCTTGGTGGCAGATGGCTGTTGGTTTGTGATCCGTCTGTGACCTACATGCAGAGGGCAGGACTTGGCTGGAGGTGCCCATTCTGAAGGGTCACAGTGGGCTTGACAGCAACCCTTCAGGAGCTGGTTGGTGTCTGCATTTCCTTGGCACATGATGTCAAGACTGGAAAGGAAGATGAAATACAGAAGACAAAGATGCTTTCTTCTTCTTTTCCTTTGTATATTTACTTTTAACACCTTTATTTGGTGTTGATTATTCCTGATTTCCATGCTAGTCAACTTTGCTATAGACACGATGTTGCTGGAATGATAGTGACCGTGTTTTGCTGCTTTGGGGTGGATGCTGCCTATCTAGAGGTGTAACCTCTGTGGAAGTTCAGAGGCAGCTCTCCCCTGAACCTATCTATTATTGATTCTTATTTATTTATTTATTATTTCAAAGGTACAAGTAAAATCCTGCAGTTGCATTGGTACTGACAGTAATTCAATCAGTTACGTGTGAAACCCTTTTGAGGGCAGCTAAAAACCAATATTACATGCATTTTAGTTATTTAGGCATTAACGTATATAGCAAAAGTCACATATTCAGAATTTTTTTGGAAGGCATTTGATCATAATCATGTTTTGAACCTAAAGCCATTATTTGTAATAGCTGCTAAATGCATCACTTCCAAATACTGTGTGTGCACACAACTATGGTACGGATGCACCTTTTTAATCTGGAAGTAGTGTTAGAGAAGAACGGATAGTTGAATGCAGGGAGGAAACCCTGCATATATTTGACTAAATTGTGAACAAAGTGGATGTTGGAAGTTGTCAATAAAGCTGTAATATTGCCCGGTTTAATAATACAAATTCACTATAAATGGAACACAGGTATCCCTCTGTGATCGTGTAGAGACCTGTTGTATGGGCATTAGCTTGGCAGATAGTCTAATGCTTTTGTTTAAGTGCTTTTAGTATTAATACAGTTTTTATCAGGTAGGGAGGCAGTAGTATAGAGAACTTTGATAGGAAAAGGCCTGTTTTTTAAATGCACTTCATTTTGCGTTTGGGGTACCAACGGAAGCGTGGATTTGTAACTACTGCTTTGCACTCATAAGTGAAATAGTGAACATTTAGATACAAACTCCTAACTTAGGCATCAGGGTTGGCATGTATGTGCTTATGTGCTGAGCTCCCTTAGCACCTCGTAACTCACCCTGAGCAGACTCGAATGTCGGGTGCTGGGAAGCTCAGAAGGGAGCAAGGTCGGCCCCAAGGGCCTGGCGTTTTAGGAAAGTAGAGCAAATTAAGTTCACCCTTCAACCAGAATCTGCCACTTCTGTAAACCTGTAGCCCCCAGATGTCTGCCAAGCAAGACCCAGAAATATTCAGTATATATTTCTCCGGGAAGCAGGCAGTGTCAAGAAATGCAATTCTGTTAGATGACCGCATTAGCCTTGAACTTTTCAGACAAGTCTAAATGAAGAGAGAGTTTATTCTGGCTTCCAGAAACTGATGGGAGCCCTGTGGGGCGTAGGTTCAAATTTTTAAATGTTCACATCAAATCAGATAATGGTATCCACCCCCTCCAAAGATCAACGGGTGGAGAAGAAAAGAACATACCAATAAGCACATGCAATCCTTCAGAGTTCATTATACAGCAAGCGTGTTTCAAAGGACCTTGAGAGCATGTTTCCAAGGGAGGGGCGAGGTCGATGCTCGGATGGGAGAAGCCAATTGAAATCAATGGGAATTGATTTAGACTCCGGGGGCACTGTGTTAAAATCTCCAGCCTTACGATGTAGCTTCATGAATATTAACAGGCGCGGGATCGATACGCAGCTGATTTTCAGATGTACAGCTGGCTCCTTTTCGTCTGTAGATTAAAGGAACGGCAATCTTTCTTTCTTTTAGATAAGATTGAGAATTCCAGAAGATGACTTGTGACTTTAAATCCCGTTCTCCAGGACTATTTGATGAGCTCTACGATATTTTCCTGCTTCCTAAGTGTGCTTTTTCCTAATGGCATTTATCTCTGGTGTCTGTTGCAACGATTTCTTCCAAAGCAGTGAAGAAGTGTGGGTTGCTTTTGGGATGCTGATTCCTCAGCTGTGTAGGCGGCTCTCCTAACACACGTGAAGCCTGGATTTTTGGGGCTGCCATGCAGGATGGCTCTCCGTGCCTCCCACCTGCCAGCAGATGGCTGCCACTCTCCTGCACAAGCGAGAGCTCCGCTGCACGTTATCTCAGTCGCAGGGCTTTGCAGAATGCTGTGCTTGTGATACAGCCTCGGGGTCAGCAAACCACCCATCTGAAAGCCCAGGTGGCTGACACCATGGGAGAGCAATGCTGGGCTCAGAGGCTGTGTGCTGGTGCTGTCAGCCGCTCCTCCCCAGCCCCAGGTGCTGTGAAAGTGAAATCAGTCTCCGAAAAGTTCTGCAGGACCAGAGGATGCACATTATTTGAAACATCCTGAACGGTGTTGTTTGTTTGTTTTTTCAAAGAACAGGTCAGGATCTGAGCTTGTCAGCTTGTCCTGACTTCGTGAAGGAGCAGAACAATGCCCTGGGTCTGAGTGGCTTGCTGAACCTTGGGGAGTGTTTCGGGCTCCTCTCTGTAGCAAAGGTTTCCGTATTCAGGCTGTGTAATAACAAAGACTCACATCTTTTTTGTTCTGTTTAAAAAAAAAAAAAAAAGAACAAAAACAAAACAAACAACCCCCAAAACCCCACGTATGCTGCATAACCCCCCCAAATCTTTATCTGATGGAGAGGGATTTTGGTTAGTCCCCGATACATTTGTTTCTGCAGTGTTTCTGTGCTGTGTCTCCCCAGGACTCAGCAGAGCAGTGCCCTGTTGCATGGCCAGCACTGTGCCAAGTGCTGCTACGGGAAAGCAGTTCTGGGGGGTTTTGTGGACTCCTGGATTACAGGCACTGAGAAATGTGAGAGGGGAGGGGAGAAACCCTCCTGTCAAGGGAGATTTTAGGCAGTCCCAGTGTTATTTGGGAGCCCTGCACTCAGGGGCAGCTGCTGTCAGCTCTGGCTGTGAAGATGCACTGCAGCCCAAAGCCTCCCATGGGGAGTACTGCCATGGTACTGAAAGTTTTGCTTTGCCAAGGGTCTGTGGCAGATCAGGTGTTTTATTGAAAGCCATAATAATTAAGCCTCTGAGCTATTGAAGGTCTTCTGCGGTGCGATGAAGTTCTGTTATGTGTGCTGCTTAAGTAGTGCTTAAGAGGCTGTCACATCCCAGCTGAGCCTTTAGATGGGTGCCTGGGGTACCTGGGGCTGGTCTCAAAAGCTCTGCAAGGTGCCTGGGAGGTGACACTCACTGCTCTGCTCCAGGAGCTTAAATTCTGCCTTAATCGGGATTCACTTGTGGAAAGCTGGCTGTGTCTGAGGACTACTGGATTTAGTGCTATTCCCTGTGACTTGAAGTAGGATCTGTCAAACAGTATATCAGAGCATCGTTGGAAATGTTTGTTTTATTCCAGTTTTATTACTGTGGCTAGTGGTAGGGATGTACACAAAGGTGACAGATGCATGTTATCAGACATCAGATACTGGAGTGAGTTACCAGAGTTCAGCAGTTCATCACAGAGCCTGGTGGTCTCATGCCCTTCAGTAACATAAACCATGAATTCCCTGCAGCGAGGTTTGCTTCCAGCCGCTTCACTGCAACCCCATGCTGAGCAGTTCCTGGGTCCCCTAAAACCAATGCCTATTGCCAAAGAGCTAGGGCTGCCCCAGGGCTGAGGGCTAGTGATTGCTCGTGCCTCCAAGGGCACCTGTGCCTTTGCACAGTGTTCCCTTTGAATTAAGGGCAAGCTGTTTTGGGGACAGCTTGCTTATATTGCTTTATCACTAAACTCCGCACAACTGCACTTCGGAGGTTGAGCCGATGCTGGCACTGAAGGAAAAAAGCTGAAAAGCTCGGAAATAACACTCCAACAATGTGTGTTCCTAAAGGCCCACACAGCAGCGCTGCAGTGGGTTGCAGAGCAGTTGCTGAAAAACAGAAAGTGGGGAAAACACAATGTGAACAATGCAACACAAAACGGGGTAAACTTTTGAGATTTGTGTATTTCTATACATTATTCATGGCGGGCGGTGAAAGGCAGCTTGGCTTCTTGCGGGCTTCTGACGGCCAGTTGGAAGTGGTGAAAATGTTTGTAACTTCTATTGTGTTCTTTTCTAATTAGACAAGGCAAATAGTTGGAGGAGCAGGGACAGAATTAATCACGGGCTCTTGCTCATCACAGCTGTGCTCTGAATGCCTGACGGAGCCACTTTATGGCATATAATTCAACGTATAGAAAAAAAGTATGACAAAGGACGTAGTTTTGAAAGCATTTTCAGTGGTGATCATGTGGGTTGTTTTTTTTTCCCCAAAGTCCTGAGCACAAGTGATTACAATTGAACTGAATGGGAACTGAGATGCTTTGGAAAGGGAAATTCTTGCTGGCAGTTTTAAAGAGGAGATCTGAATCTGGATTACAGCTTTTTATGTAATTTGGATATAATTTTCATGTCTAATTTGGTGGCCGTGTGAGCATTTTGAGTGTTTTCTGCAGGCAGTTGGTTACCTAAGCACCCAACCGTCTCTGAGTGTAAAAACCTAGAAGTCAGCTGGTTCTGAGGGTACCTTAAAGCCACAAGGTTAAAGTCTTCCCGGTGTATCAGCATTAAAACTAGAAGCTGTATTGATACTCCATGTGAACTACACGCATGTTTGATGAATGATTTGGTGACAGCAGCTGTCATGTGTAACATCTCACACCAACTTCTATACGTGTGTAGCTTTGTGTTTGCTTTCTCAAGGAACATGAAGCAGTTTGTTTATTGCTTTGATTCTTGTTTTCTTTCACAAAATCTGTAGTGCTTCTGCTTTATTTATTTTTATTGTTCACGCCCTCCCACTTTTGCTTTGGGAAGAGTCTCCCAACTTGGGAATGAAGATGCTCTTTGAGATGAAAACTGCTAATTTAGGAGTAGAGGGTGCAGCTGAAAGTGGCTCCTCCATCCCTTACCTGAGCTTTAATAATGATTCATATCCATTTTCATTTGCAGGGGGATGTTTGTCAGCCTTGTACCTATGAGTGCAGAATAAGTAATGGACGAGCACGACTCCTGCGTAGACGTGCAGATCCCCTTTGTTTGCAGGGCCAGGTTGTGTCCACACTTCCAAGCGATCTAAAACAGACCTGTAAGCATACTTACTGAGACCTAACTGTGAATGTGAAAATCAGTTTAGAAAATGTCAAGTGTGAAAGAAAGGGTATAGCTCCATTACCTCGTTATTGCATTGCAGCGATGATGTCTGTGATGTACGCTGTGATGTGAAAATGAATTGAATGAAAAAACGGCTCCTTTAGCTCTCAGTTTATCCTTTGCTAGCAAGAAATGTGTAGCTTTCAGCTCTAGCTTGCTGAGACACCTGGCTGTTATAAACTCCTGCCAACTCGGGCTGAAAATCCCAAAGCACTGCAGCTACACAGATTAGGATTTCAGAGGGATTGGGTGAGGGGATGGCTGTGTAGGTGACCCATGAAAACAAACCTGTTTTTTTAACATCTTATGTATCTGTCCCACACAGTGCAGTGGCAGCACGTGGTGGTTGTTGGATCAGGACGTGCTTCTGGCTATTGATTTCTAAAGCAGCAGGTTTTATGGAGAAAATTTTTCTTGGCTTGTTTATTTGTATTATAACTTACAGTTACTGGTGTGTTATTAGCAGACAGATGGCTTTCTCTTCCAGGTTTGGTATCACAGGCACTTCTGTTGAGGAGGATTTCAGAGAGTTAGGAACAATTGCTCATGGAAAGCAACACTGCTGTTTACTGGTAGCCTTACTTACTTCAATGCAGCAAATCAAAGTTTTACTGGGTTCAGAAATGCCAAAGCAGCACATTCTGCACTCCTCAAAAAAACACCAGTGTCTGGAAGTGAAGAACATCTGCATCCCAAGCAGGCCAATTAGGAAGAAGACACGAGTGATGCTGATGCTCTTGGTCTATTTTTGGTCACTCTCTACGTGATCAGGAAAAATGGTGAATGCTGTGGTTTTCATTAACTCTTCGCACGCCTTCTCCAAATCTTATTTTCAGTGGGGAAAGGTTGATGAGCAAAGCTTGCTCATGTGAACCTACAAAAATGCCTAGAAATACTGAGCGAATAAACCATTGTTGGTAGTATTCTTGATATATAGCCCCAGTGTTCTGCAATCTAACGAGTATAAGGCACTGCACCCTCCCATACAGAAGCCAAGAAATGGCCAAGGCGTGTTGAGCATGTGACGTTTGCATATCTCAAGCTTGAATTTTCATGTCTGTGATTTTTATTTAAATTTGACTCGTGTCATCCTGCATGGCGTTGTCTTTTAAGACTGAAATGACAGCAAGATGAAGGAAGGTGTATGTTTCCAAATAGTTTGAAATCTTCTGTGGAAGAAAGATTGCTTGGAGGTCAGTGTTCTAATGCCGTTCTGTCTTTTGGGAGCAATCGTGGATCTTTGCATTATTTGATGGTTTTCTATGTATAAATCAGTGACTGATGCTGTAGCTGAGTGACTTGTGCAGACAGCAAAAGCCACTGCCCTTGTTTGTGAAGTGTGGATGGAGATTGTGAAGGCTTGGCTTGAGAATCCATGTGACTTCACAGACAGTTGCAGGACATAAGGACCATCTTGCTGTGCCTGCCTTTTCTCTCCCTCCGGAGGCTGGGTGTTGTCAGTGTGTGGTGCCCAGCATAGCCTGACAGCTGGGCACCAATGGCCATGTGCATGTCCTGGTGGCCTGATTTGGACTGTTTGAAAGTAGGCAAAACTTCACATGGGTTCTGATAGAGCTCAGGTGAGGGCTGTGCACCTGCTTGAGCTGCAGTCTGCAGCCATACCTTTGTCTTTGAAGTCTATTTATAAATATTTCAGTGGTGTTTCCTCTACAGCATTCAGTGTCCCAGGTGTGGGTGTCTGTAAGCTTCTCATGCTGTACCTGTGGAGCACTGATAATGGGACAGTTATCTTTTTGGGGTGGAGTGAAATCTATGTTTACTCATATTTGCCATTTTAGTGGAATCCTTCCAATGCTATTTATGAGACCTTGAATAGACCCCGAGATAACGAGCAGCACCGCTCGCTGCAGCGCACCAGTAGCCGTTCAGTTAATCCTTCACACTGGAGTCTTGTTGCTGCTATGGTGTAATAGCTGTGACCTGTTAAAGGTCACTTGTGATAGTTGGCTGAATATGAGCCAGCAGTGTACCCAGGTGGCCAAGAAGGCCAATGGCATCCTGGCTTGTATCAGGAATGGTGTGGTGAGCAGGACTGGGGAAGTCATCTTGTCCTGTACTCAGCATTGGTGAGGCCTCACCTCAAGTACTTTGTTCAGTTTTGGGCACCTCGGTACAGAAAGGACGTGGAGGTGCTGGAGCAGGTCCAAAGAAGGGCAACAAGGCTTGTGAAGGGCTTGGAGAACATGCCCTATAAGGAGAGGCTGAGGGAACTGGGGCTGTTTAGTCCGGGGAAAAGGAGGCTGAGGGAGACCTTATTGCTCTCTTCCAATACCTGAAAGGTGATTGCAGCAGAGCGGGGCTGGTCTCTTCTCACTGCTGACAGGATGAGGGGAAATGGCCTCAAGTTGTAAGGGTAAGATTTCTTTGTTCTTTTGTTTAAGCCTTGACTTGAATGATTTTTTTAGAATGCATTTTCTAAAGGTAGTCATTGGGTAGCCCCAAAACTAAAATCACAGGTTTTTAATGTTATCATACAGCAGTGACATTCTTGAACTTCCAGCCATGTTCAGCATTACAGATTTCTTGAAATGAAGTATACTTAGTGCTTATCCTGTAGATTTTTGGGTTTCTCTCTTAATGCGATTGACCAGTAGGCTGCTTGTATGAGATGATACATGTCTGTAACTAACACCAAGCCAGTGATATTGCTCAAACTGCAATGGAAATGCTGAACTCTAATGATATTCCTGAAACTTGGATTTGGGTCTTGGATAACAGGATGATGATTAGGCATCAGGTGGTTCAAACGCCTTTACTTTACAACTGGCTCCTTTTACATGCATATCAAAATTTCTGTCAAAATTTACATCAGCCCAAGGTTTTCCCCATGCCAAAAGTGAATCCTGCCTTTTGCAGGTTTGTGTTGTTGATTCCGGAGAGCTGTGCCAGTTTGTGACTCCTCTGAAATGCTTGCTATTTCTGTACAATCCCCTCAAGTGCACGATGGTTTATTCTGTCTCATTAACATTTGGAAAGGATTTGAGGAATTGCATGGTTTGGACACTACAGTAAAAAGATAATAATGCTCTTGGGAGAAGCTAAATGTGGAAATTGCATGCGAGAAGCTGTATGTCCATCCTTGGAGGCTGTAACAGCCTTTCTCTGTGGGGCGCTATAAAGTTTTAACTGCCCTAATCAGCAGGGATCATCACCACCACTCATGGCAGAGGAATGGCTCTTCTGGACGATAACAGTGGGAGCCTGCAGTCGTTGGTGGCTGTGCCTGTGTATCATTTTCGAAGCATGAGACCGTGCCCAAGTCCAAACTCATCGTATGTTGAAATAGCTTGGAGGGAAGGCTGCCATGAGAGGAGCACTGACTGGACTCTGGCAGTGGGTACGGAAGGCTTGAATTCACGTACGTATTTCCTTGCGTGCAAGCGTGCCACAGTCTGTATTACAGGCATAGCTACAAAGCCACTTTCTTTATCTAGCTGTGTTCCACCAGCTACATAATGCTGTGCAACGGTGTCCTGCTGCCGGGGCAGACTCATTAACCAGTTTCCTTTTTTTTTTTTTAAGAAATAAAAGCAATTAGCAGCTGGAGGAGCTGTGGGCAGCTGCTCCATAACCTGCTGGCACCAGGACGTGTGTGGAGGCTGTGAAAGCACAGCGCAGAGTCCTGGTGCTGCTGCGGGGGCTCTGTGGCACAGTGCATGAGAACTAGCTGATACGTGCTGATACAGCTCCTGCACTTCGGCTGTGCATTACCCAAGGTGCTGGTGGAGCCTTGCAAGGTGTTTTGGCTAATTTGGGAGGGATAGGACAGGACTTATGCGTATTTGACTATGGCATGTGCCACATCACCCAGTGCTTTAGATATGTTTATGCAAGACTTCAGAAGAGGCTGCAGTGATTCCTATGTCATAAGTTGCTGGCAATGTTTTGTCCCAGAGATCTTTCAGTGTTGCTTGCAGCCATGGGAAATTACAGTTAAGAGGTTGCTACCACTGCAGCCTGGGTTGACAACAAGAATAAAATAGCAGACCCAGAATAAAATAGCATGTGGCCTGCAGCGTGCAATGCGCTCAGCATCACTGCCTGCAGAGCAGCAGAAGTGCAGGAATGCTGCTGTGGGGATATTGCAGAGGTCTCTGTCTCCTGAACTTGGACTTGAGGGTCTCTATAGCTTAACATTGTCCTGCATGCATTGGCCAGCATTTTGGGGTTGAGAAGGCATGATTTTTCTCTCACATCTTTGAAAACTCCACTTACCTCGAAATCTAAGATGTTGCTCATGATGCAGCCTTTTCTTGGGAGCAGAGTTGCCCTGCTCTAAATAAAAAAGATGAAAAAAGCTTGATTCTTTCTTCTAGAGAGGAGCTAATTGTGAAGGAGGCATAGAGATGCTTAAAAGCTTGTTGTCACTGTAGTCTGAGAATGGGAGCTGCATTCTGCATCCCTCCCTTCTCTCTGCCCTCCTCTCCCCACCCCACCTCCCCTCACTGCACTGTACATGTGTTTAATCTTAGACATGGATGTAAACCTATCTATCCCTTATTTTGCATCCTTCAAGTATTATTATAATCAGGCCGGTTTATTAAGAATTAATGCCCTGTTCGTGAACTGAGAATAATGGAATGGCTGCATTTCCTCTTGTGCTGGACTGTGATTTACTAATAGGAGCTTCTAGGGAAAGGATCATAAAAGAGTGAGGCCCCCACCTCTGGATTAATATTTAATCAGGTGTTAAGAGAGCTTGTGCTGGATCCCAGAGTCACTAGCAGAAACCTGCAGGGGAAATGAGAGGGTCCTACTTCTTAAAGGGGCAATGCAGTTATAACTAAAGCCTCGATCTGGAGCCCATGGATGTAAATGAAAAGGTCCTGTTGATTTCAAGACCTTTAGATCTGGCCCAGAGGGAACCAAACGTGATTGTTTTTGCATGTGAGACAGAAAAAAACAGATGTTCCTATTCTTTTTTCTTTTTCTTTTTCTTTTTTTTTTTATTCCAAAGATATCAAACAAGATGAACATGCAGCGGTCTAAATTCAAAATGAACGGGATGGAAAAGGTCTGCTGAAGACATGCGTTAAACTAGCTGAGGGCCAAACGTTCCAAACTTTATGAGCAGTTGGAATATGAGTTCATGTGGCGTATTTCTCCCATCCGTGCATAAATGAGCTAAGCAGAGCAGTGTGGCAGTTGAGTGGTTCTAAGTCTTAAGCAGTTTGTAAACGATAGATCAAATACTTATTTTTTAGTAAGCACAGCTCGGTCTCCTTTGGTGTACAAACAGAACGTGCCTCTGCAGCAGGAGCAAGCCCTGGGCTCCTTACAAGAGTGCCTTTGTGGGTCAGAGCCCCACAGCCCCCAGAGCAGAAAGTGCTGGCAGCCCATCTGATGGTGCATTTTGTGAAGGGAAGTTCTGCAATTGAGTGCCATCCTCAATTGATGTGCCTAGTGCCCTGACTTGGTTATGGTAAACATGCCTAGCTTTGCAATACCAGGGCTGAAAACAGTGTTACTGTCTTGGAGCAGCGTTGGGAGGTGAAGGGTTTTTAGTCAGTGTCTGCTGTGTCATGAACTTAGCCTCCTGTTGATGTGAGATCTCTGAGCATGAAGGAGGCAAAAAACAGGGCTGTGCTGCAGTTGCTATCCCCAGATGAGGAAGAGGGGAAGTGGCTGGGGATGGGAGGACATGGAACTTGACCATGGCAGGTTGCTTGTCCCCCTAAACAAGGTATTTTGCTTTCTGGCAAGCTTGTGTCTTACAAGGGGTCACCCCGCTGAGCTGATTTGTGATCCTGTGTCATCCTTTTAAAACTGAGCCTTCCATCTGCTCAGCATGCATGGCAGTGCATGAAAGTTGCAGGAAGATGGCACACAGCCGCTCGGTGTGGCTTAACAGGGACTTCTTCTATTTTGGCGCAGGCTGCTGTGTCCTCAGTCACTGTGTTTTGATTGATCTGAGTTTGCATCTGCTCTGCTCCTATGGTTGTTTTACATCAGTGCAAAAGCACAGGCAGGGCAGTGATTGGGGCTGGTTTGCATCGATAGGTCTTCACCTGTTCCCTGGGCACGCTCGCTGGGTGCCCTGTGCAGGCTAACTGTGCAATATAGCGTTGAATGGTAACATGGCACGTTACATCTGGTTTATTTAGAAAATCTGCTGGCCTTTTTAAATTGATTTTTGGATTCAAAATTTTTTGCATTCAAGAAGGTCCTAAAACAGATGCAGACAGTTGAAATGTTTGCCTGAGTGGTAAATCCTATGAGAAGTCTTAGGTTGGATGCTTCGAATTGAGACCTGTCACTACAGAAGAATATTTCCACCTTCAATTTACACTGAAGAAAGGTGATCCAATTCTACCCTACAGTCTCCAAAGGTGAATACGTGCAGGCTGTATGGCTTTTTTTTTTCTTTCTTTTCTGTGGTTATTTTAACATCTTGAGGTCTTTGCAATTACCTCAGGCTCCACAGAAGTCAAGATTTCTGGCTTTTGTGTTTTGAAGTATTGCAGGGTGCTCAATATCTTTGAGGATCGATAGCACAGGAATTAAGAAGGGCACCTCAAAGCAGAGCTGGATGCAGAGCTGTGCCCGCTGGATCGTGGTTGGGTTCCTCAACCACAGGGCTAAACAGCTGCCTGATAATGATTGCTCCCAGAGAAAAGACTCTCCCTGAAAATCTCTATCCACCACCACCTAATAGGCAAGGCTTATTTCAGAGTTTTATTCCAGCTCATTTAAGTTTAGGGACCTTCCGCGTTGCTCATTAATCTCAAGGAAAAATGCAGATGAGAGAGGTTCAGTGGGTGTGCAGCCACTCTAGATGAGCCTGGGAGAGGTCTTTTCGTTCCTCCTGCTGGCTGGAGGTCAGGAGCCAGGGCTGGATTAAAGCTCCTCGGCATAGCAGTACCCAATTACACCGCGTTCCATAAGGGCTGGATAGTGTGAGACCATTACTGTTGGGTGGAAGAGGTGGGCATCTCCGTAATTTGGTGGGATATGAGAAATGGATGGAGAGAAGTGAGTAGTGTTTGAAATGGAGTAGGGAAAAGGGGCTTTTGCTTTTAATGAAGCAGTCATGGCTGCTTTGTGATTCAGCCGGCCGCCCTCTCTTGAAAATAGTACGGAATTGTCCATTAGTGGCACGCAGCACTGCAATAAAACTTATGAAAATTATTTATTGCTACATCAAGCCGTATAATTCCTTCTTATAAAGCAAGATGTAGCAGAAATGGGGTAAAGGCCAAGCATTTAGCATTTAGTTCCCAAATACTAAGGCCTTACCTAATGTAAAATGTATCCCTTGCAATTAAGAGTAGAAGATAATGAAGTTTATGACAGTCTTTATTTTTTCTCCAGCTGTTTGGCAGTCCGGGGCTGGCCACAAAGCAAGTACTCTCCAGTTCATGCAGATTTCAGCTTTGCAGTGCATTTTCCTACTTTTTCCTGTGTTCAGATCACGAGATGTCCTTGCCATTAAGATCTGGGGCGTGGAACTTGGTTTGCTGGCTGGGGGCTGGCAGCAGGTGGGAGAAGTTGCTTCTTGCAGGTTGTGGTCAGCATGCAGGCTGGGAGCATCTCCCATCAGCCACTCCTTGTGCCCTCCGTGTGCGGGAGCATCAGGGCAGTGGCTGATTCCACTTGCAAAGCTTCCTCTTTCCATGGTCAGCGGGAGTTTTGCCGCTGGTTGGTTACAGTCTGGATTACAGCCCTTGTGTTCACAGAGAGATATTGATTACGAGCGGCGGAAAACATAACAAGGTGTTTTATCAGAAAAACAAGCACGAATGTGCAAATAAAAGCGCAGAGATAATAAAGGTCAGAGCTGTTTAATGGGCCTCCATAAAGTTATGTTCTACTTAAATCCTAATTATCTCCTGTTTGGGGCATTTCAGTGGGATTTGAGAAATAGGCTTGCGGAGAACCTCCGGGTTGAAATTCAACCTTCACAGAGCAAATAGGAGGAGGTTAGTTTACATTAGGCATCTGTGTGTTTTGTTCCCAAAGTAGCACTTAGGAAAATGGCCACAAACAGCACATGCTGCGTTACAGCCAGCAATTTAATCTGCAGGCACGAATATATAAAATCCGTGATGGGATGGAGTGTGTTGCTGAGCGTTGGATGGGGGTAGTCAGGAGAGCCAGAAGGCTGAGCAACAAGTGGCAGTTCAAACCTCCGAGTTTACCACAGCATCACTTATTTGACACGATGGATGTTTTTCTTAGGTTTCTTGTATTTCAGATGCTTTAATCGTCGTGGAAACAACGAGGCTGCGTTAGCATGGGTGGAGCTGAGTAGTGCTGTTACAATGCTGGGGAAAAAAATCAATTTATTCTGTGGCTTGCAATTTATTTCATGGTTGGTGAAATGTCATTTTATGTGATGATTATGTTACCAAGTATGCAGTATACTGTCTCTGTGTCTAATATAAATAGTTGCTGGATATGGGTTGCATGTGTGGTTCTAATGTGATCGTGTGGCATGGCTCTGAGATTGTATTGCATTGGTCACATTACTCACCAATTCAGACTTTCCTTCTGGTCAAAATCCCAATATCTAACCAGGTCATTGCAAATGAATGTGAGCAAAGCCCATACATGGCAGTTCTGTCGTTATACAGTCCATGGGGGGCACATATGGGACAGTCACATTCGGGTGTCCTCTGAGTCCTTAAAAGCACTTCTGGAATCCCACCTGGAAGAGTTGACTTCTTCTTTGTCAAAAGTTCCATGGAAAAAACAAGGTGATTTATTTATAAAGAAATGCTCTGGAGGTTCTAAATGCACTTGCCTGGTGTTTCTCTGTGTCATCTCAAGATCTTTTTGCAATGCAGATGTGAGCTGCTTATGCCTTCCTGAAAGCAAACAGGGAATTTGCTCTGTCTGGTAGCACATCTAGGCTGTGGGAGGCTGGACCACTGTCTGGACTGATCCTTCCATCCTTCTCATGTGTTTTTTGAGTTTGTACCACAGAAAATATACTTCCAGAATTGCAAACCTCAAAAGCAGAGGTGCTCATTCAGCTCATTTTAGCCCCATTGCCAGGATCCTAGTGATGCGTTTGAAGCTGCAATGTCAAAGGCAGGTGGGATGCCTCAGTGCCTACTCTGCCAAAGGCAGCAGAAGTGCCTCAAGCACTGGCTGTATTTCATGTGCTAACGAGGATTCCTGCCCTGTCCTGGCGTGCTGTCTGCAGGCCAGCAGGTAAAAGCTGGCTGTGATGGGAGCTCTGGGTTGGGTGTGCTGAGTAGCCCCATCACAGAGTCGAAACAATTGATGTTCTGTTTGTGGTTCATTATGGGGGAAGGAGAAGGAATTGATAGGACAGCTGCTCCTTCCTGGCAGGCAGATAAGTTTGCTGTCTTGAGATGGCATTTCAGTCTTGCCTCTTGCTCGTGTTCCCTCCCCCCATTCTCCCTTCAGCTTTAATATCTAGGTTTGTCTGATTTTTAAACTGGGTTATTTGAATGTCAAACTTTCAATAACACTTTAATAGAGGTGTCCATTAACCCGTGCTAAATTACAGCAGAACATCTCTGGAAATACATGTGACATCCACATGAATACCAAATGAATTCATTAGGATCAGTGCTATTACAATGAATACCAAATGAAACCCACAATGATGGGGACATCATCTTTCTGTGAATAATCGACAGCATTCCTTTGGCACTACTCAAACACATCAGCTGTTTGTTTCTGCTGATGAGAGGTGGCAGCCTGGGTTTTGGTTAGATAAACAAATGATGACACCAGTAATCACTTAGTTGGTGGCTGTAATGCCTGGTAATCACATCCCACTATCGTGCACACGAGAAGCAGCGCTGCAGTTTTTATGCATAATGAATCCCAAACACTTCATAAAAGGTGATAACTTTCTTTGACCACTGAATACATTATTTATAAAAGTGCTCCATTCCCTTCCCCCTCTCACTCTTGGAGATCTTTTTAATATTTTTTTTTATCATGTAGAATACACTGGTAGCTCTTCTCAGACTATGAGGTCTCTTCTTATACATAATTTATAAAACAATTTACAAGTGATTTATTTTTAGCAATAAGATAAAACATGGAGTGAAGGGTTTTGCCAACAGAGATACAGACAGTTTGGGAGTAATGCTCGTGGAGGAGCCTGGGGTCAAGTGAAATTTATTTTTCTGTTTTCCCCAGAGGTGAACCTTAAGGAGACTGCTTTAGTGCTCATTTACATCGTGTGCTCAGAGCGTGCTGCCTCCTAAAATTATGTGGAGTTGTATGGCACCGTGTTCTGGATGGCCTTGAAGAATATCCCTTAAATGAACGTGCAGGCAGGTAGGGCTTGTTGATGGATACAGCAGGCGTGTTTCTTTCAGGTGCTGCCTGGCTGTGTAGGTTTCTGCCTGTCTCTTCCTGGGTGGAACCCTGCTGGATGATGGAGCTGCCATAGGTGGACACAAGTCCTGGTGTGTGATGCACACCTCGGTGGCACGAGGAGGGACTGTGCTGTCTGCTGGTTCCCAGGAGATGGCAGTGTTTAAGAGCAGTAGCAGAGCATCTGGCACGTCCTTAACCTCCTGTCCTTGCACCAAGCTTGGTCCTCAGCTTCAGTAATGCAGCAGTGTCCTGATGGTGGGCATGGCAGAAGAAATGCAGGCTGACCCAGGGATGACAGTGGGCTGTGTTACAACAGAACCTCTTGTATCAGCTGTGGTGGTGCTTGGTAGGAGTTGGTTGTTGTTCTGGGCTGGTGTGTAGCAAGATGTTCCCACATGTATCTCTCTTCTGTCCCAGCTATAGCCCTGTGTTGGCTCTAACTGGGAAGCACTCATGCTACAACTTCATTGCTTCAACTGAGGTTTTCAAAAAACCTTTGTCCTGGAGAGCTGGTAACCATCATAGCACAAACTGTAATCAGCATCAGTGACCGTATCTGCTTATTGAATAACTGCTGAATGAGGCTCTCGCCTTCTGCCTTTCCCAGATTTCAGAGGTGTCACAGCTGGCTTCCAGTGGCTGTGCAGGATCACAAAGCTACCAGCTGGGCCACCAATGGGTGGCCTTTGGAGCTGAAGCTATGGGGTTTTGCAGCCGTTTTAACTGCGGGACATGCTGCCTGGTCGGCATGCTGGTTCTCTGCTGGAGCACTCACAGCTTTGTAATGTTGTTTTGTATGTGGCTGTGTAATACAGTGGAGAAGGTTCCAAGTGTCTGGTGTCTGTGTAACGAACTGAGCTGGTTCTGACTGTTGGTGTTTGTGTGATGGAGCTGAGCTGGGGGGGAATGCCTTGCTTTTGCAGGCTTTCTTTGGGATCAAGGCATCAGCATCTGAGGGAACATCCTCCTGGAAGGTCACCTGGGAGGGTAAGCACACTGCTGAAATGAAAGTGTTTCCACTTCACTGGAAGCTTATCTGGAGTTAAGTTTGGCATCCAGACACTGGAACAGCTGTGATGTAAGGTGAGAGTTCAGGGATTGGGGCTGTTTTGGAGTCAGGCTGAAAAAGCCTGGGCTGGAGGCTGGGTATGCAGCCTGTTACTGCAACCTGCCATGCTGCAGGGCTCTGTTTGTGCTGTCTGCTCCTGGGCTATCGATGGGGTCTCTCTGTGCAATCCCGGCCTTGAAACCGCTCAGCCTCTCAGCTCCTGGGGAGCTAATTCACCAGTAAACTATTTGTTTTAAATTAACGTCTACAAAGTTGACTCCATGAAGAGCCTGGACTTTGATTCGGTGGGACGGGGTACGTACACCCTGCAAAACTGTAAATGCGGGCGCTGCTTGCCTGTGCATCCAGAATGCAACAGAGCTGTCAGATAACACATGAGAGATGGTTAATAATAAATTAAAAACATCGCAGCCACAGGGAAACTGCATCTCTCCCCTCCCCCTGAACTCCCCCTCTCTTTTGCTTTTTTCTACCCCATGGGCTTAATCAGCATCAAAGAGTAACAAATCCAATAAAATGTTTCCCTGAGCCAGGAACCAGCCTGAACTGGATGCACACACCAGCCCCGCTCCCCCCGACCGCCAGCCCCTTGTCGGAACAGCTGACAGCCGAGGTGAGGGAGAACAAAGAGGGATGGGAATGGCGAATCAGAGGCACCCCCATCCCTCGTCTGGCGTTGGCAAGCTCTGATAGTCTTCCTGTGCTTTTAGGCTTCCAGCTCAGAAAGCTTTTCCATCAACCAACTTGGTCTTTATCCCGCTAAGATCAGAGATTTACAGGGAGGGGGAAAGCGGAGAGCGCTTATTCACCTCCACTTATTCCTCCTTTTTAAAGTTAAATTCAAGCAAAAGAACTCCTGTCGGATTGCAGTGGGATGGAGTGCTACACCATCTGCCCTGCTCCCCACACACCTCATTGGGGTTTGCGTGGTGTACAGCGAGCCATGCTGGGGGGGATCCTCCCTGCGCTGCCCCTCAGGTTCTCCCTGCATAGGAGCATCGCTCCTCAGCGCTGGGGCAGATGGGTGTCCTGAGCAAAGCGAGGTGTCAGCCTGCATCGTCAGCGTGAAGGCTGTTGTGGCTGTATCTGAAGTCGATGGGCTGATGTTGCATTTCCATAGCCAGAGGTTCAGCCCAAGGTACCCGCCTGTCTATCAGCCGTGTGTGGATGCCCCAGTAATGCTGATGACGCTGGGGGATTAGAGGAAAAAAATAATACATTTTAAAAAAAGATTGCCAGGAAGAAGTAAGGAGAACCATAGTATCAGCAAGTTCCTCATTCTGTGCTGCTCTGTGTGGATCACTGCTCGGGGTGTGCCTGTGGCCCTCTAGGCTGTAATATCTAAGCGCTTCCTACTTATTGATACTGGGAGCGCATCATCTCTGTAGCCTTGGAGAGATGGTTGCCATCATTTCTATCTCGGAGATGAAAACTGGAGCATAAGGGAAGAAATGTGCATGCAAAAAAGCCTGTGGCAGAGTTAAGAAATGAATACCTATAACTCAAAGTGTGCTCCATCAGGTCGTAGCCAGAAGAACATCCTTGCCTTTGGCCTGACTGTGGGAGTAGCAGCGCTTCCAGATGAGTTCAGGCATCATGTCTACTCTGTGCTGGATCCAGCTTTCCAAAGCTGCTCTGTTGTGCTACATCATAACTGGATATAAGGAGAAAGTCTTCTACAGTAAGGGTGGTGAGGCACCGGCACAGGCTGCCCAGAGAAGAGGTGGGTGCTCCATCCTTGGAGGCACTCAAGGTCAGGCTAGGGGGGTCTTCTGAGCAACTGATGGAGCTGTGGGTGTCCCTGTGCATTGTGGGGGGGGGGGGGGGGGGGGGGGGGGGGGGGGTGGACTAGATGGCCTTTCAATGTCTCTTCCACCTGAAACAATTCTATGATTCCATAACCGTGATAGAGGTGGGGATTTCAAGTAGCTGGCAGCCAGCTCTGTCCCCCAGCATTGGGGACACCTGAGCAGTGAGCATTTTGTAAATCAAAAAGTTGGACAGGTGTTTTGCCTTTAAATGAGAACCTACAAATCTGCTCCTGTTCAGTGTACATCACAAGAAGGACCCCTTGGCTTTTTTAGTAAGAACAGATATTCCCAAGTGCTTCTTGTTCTCTAACAGTTGTTATGCACTCTGTGATGGCACCTTGTCTCCAAAAAGACAGCTGGCGTGCGAGTGCTATCTGCTTGGTTTGGATGGGTTGGGTGTAGGATGGGTGAGGAACTTGTGGCTTCCGCGTTGCTGCGATCACATCCATAGCACAAACAGTGTTAGCCAGGAGAAGCACTGCAGGAGGCTGAGGTGGTGCTGCCGAAGTGATCTGACCATGGTACCAGAAGCTGATGACCTGTCTGCAGAGCACAGCTCCTTGGGTGCACTTTCTCAATGAGAGGTGAGGTCTCACTGTCAGGAACTGCACTGTGTATGCACTGTGAGCTCTTCAGGCTTTCATGAACGAATCCAGACGCTACCAAAGAATTCCTATGGAAATACAGATGACATCCGCGTTACGGTCATAATTAATTAACCAATCAATTATCATGATGAATGCTTTTTTAATGAATCGGTTGCAAATAATTTTCAGTTCCTATGGTTTTCATTGGAAGCGCATGAATCATGGCAGATTCTTTGGGTTGCAGAGGAATACTGGATGCTAATCCGAGACCGGAGCATCCTCACCCGAGGTGAGCCAGGTCCTGAGTGGTCAGATCTGGGTGCAAGGATGGGGAGCTCTCCTGGAGGTCAGAGGCTCTTCAGATTTGGAAGCAGCGCCGGCACAACATAACGGTTGGCCCAGAGAATGGAAGGAGCAGATCTGAGATGGCCCAGGATGGGATTTGGAGTGCTTCAAATAGATTTCGCTGCTAATTCTGTATGTATTGGGAAAAAAAGGTAAAATAGTTAAAACAGTACACAGAACTGTTTGTGAAATGTTGGACCGGTGTTCTGTGTTTTTATTTTTCTCTTTCTGATATTAGATTAGGATTGCTGTAGGTCAGTGTAAGTAGAGTTGACTCTGGTGATTTTCTGAGTGCCCGAATGCATCTGTCTGAGGGACTGAGGCTTAAATCTGCAGAGGCTGCTTCTGCATGTCTGCCCAGGCCTGGGTTTGGTGCTCATTTGTTCATGTGCTTGCGTGGCTTTGCCCTCTCAGTGCTTCCAGAGGGATCAGCAGAAGTGCATTACTGAGCTCCCTGGGTGCTCCTGGGATCAGCAGGAGGCGTTCTGAGTGTTATGGTGTTCTGTTCAGCTATGGTAAAGCTCCCTGGAGCTGAAGCTGCAGCAGGGAAGTGCAGGGGATTCATTCCCATGCCCAGCTGTGCTGTGGAGCAGCAGTGGGAGCTTTTCTTCTGTGGGAAGCAGTGGATGCCTGATGTGGCCAGGGATTTTATTTTTTAATGAAGAGATAGCTTAAAAAGAAGTGAGGAGGATTGATGTGAATTCCTAGGGGAGGGGGGGAAACCTGAACCAGTTGAGGACATCGACAGGCTGTGTTTGAGGGCATTGTACTTGAATGAAGAGACAAGATGGCAAAAAAACAAACAAACAAAAAAAAAAAAAACAACCAACAACACAAAACAAAACACCACCTGAAACAGTTAGAAAATGTTAAGTAATACACAATGGCAGACTTGAGCCTGAGGTAGTTGAATACTATACGTAACCACATAAGCATCAAAGTAGGAATTGATTTGTGGAATGCGCCTATTATAAATGGCTTATTTCACTTGCAGCTAAGAAATGCATGGATGTCCTCTTGCATCACTGAGGGAACCTGCTTGTGATGGGCTGGAATTGGTACATCTTACTGCAACATTCCTACTCACTGTGTTAGCGTAGCAGGCTGGAACACAGTGAGAAGAGATGTCTTTAATGAGCTTTATGCCATGCGTGAGAGAGATCAGTGGTAACCTTTTTTGTAAACACAGCCATAATAGTTCAGGTAGTAAGTTTGCCTTTAAGGTTTATTATATCTTGCAATCTAAAAAGCACACTTTTGGCAAATGTGAGCCTAATATTTGTTTTCTAAAGGTATGGATTGGATGCCTGTTGATTTTTGGAAGCCCTGGAAATCTTTGTCTTCTGATGGGATGTGGGCACCCAATGTTTGTAACCAATACAAAAGCTTGTGAGTAGTCCTGACATGACTACGTTAAAAAATGTGGGGAAATATTTGTGGGATATTCTTTGGAGTCTTTATACTGTTTTACTGGCAATCACATGAATTTTATATCTGTCTTGAAATCTCCTGACATTTCCACCAATGTGTTGCAAGGAGGTCATTACAACAATTACTGAGATGTGGGAAAAGAAGTAGCATTCCGTAGCATCATTTGCCAGCACTGCCATCTCTAAGCAATTAAAAACCATGAGAGCAAAGATTTGACATTTTCTTGGACTTTGTATCAATAGGGTGCACCCGTGCTTTTCTTTGTGAGGTTTTCTGCATTGCTATACTTCTAGACTTGTGTTCTTTGAAGGGATAAAGCTGCTTGGGAAAATTGAAGCCAATTGGAAAAAAAAAAAATCTCAAGGAAACATTTTTTTGATCCGTTGGAACTCGGCAACTTTAAATATATTCAAATTTTTATAGGAACTGTTTAATTTGAAGAACTTCCCCTGTGAAACAAGTTCTGTTAGAAGTCAGCTCACTTCATGGTGTTGCTATCATTTTTTTTTTTTTTTTTTCCCAAATAACTGTGGGCAGTCAGGTTCAGTCCAGCTGTAGCAGTTGCCTGAGTGCCTGGCCTGGTGGAGGAGAGAGCATCTGGGGATTTCTTCTCCAAAAAAAAATGGCACCATCTCTGGAGGTGTTCAAGAGCTGTGGGGATGTGGCACTGAGAGATGTGGGCATGGTGGGGTGGGTTGGGGTTGGACTTCGTGATCTTAGTGGTCTTTTCTAATCTTTAAGACTCTGATCCTGATGCAGGGCGCTGGAACTGGGGGGAAAATTTCACTCAGGGCCCCTAGCTACTCTTCAGCCTCACCCATGGGCTTCACACATTGGGTTCTGATGTCTTTAAATGCCAAATGGTTGCAAGAAATTTGAAAATGAATGCAACTCTTCTCAGCACTGAGTAGTGACAGCAGAATCTCACTGAGAAGCTGTTTCACCTCTGCTTGGCAGTGGTGAGCAACTCTGGAGCCAATGACAATTTTGTCAGGCCTGGGCTGTAGTGACCAAGGCGGTTTCACTCGCTGCAGTCCTCTAGGAAGGCGTGTAGGCATCTGAGAGAGCGTAACTCATTCTGGAAATGACATATTTCACTATTGAAGCTGAATTTGAGTTCCGTGACATAGAGCTGATTTCTGCCTCCAGATGGAAAAAATTCCAAAACTCAAATAATTGAATGGAGCTGATATCTGGTTTCCTGACCAGTTCTATTTCTCATGCAGCAATAAGCTAAAGTCCTTGAGAAAATCACCCAGCATTGAAAGAAGTGAGGAGCGGGGGTACCGAGCTCGGCGGCCCTCCCACCGTCAGTAAGGCACGTAGGGTTATTTCCCCGGAGGCTCCTGCAGAGCCTGCTGGCAGTGTGGCTGTTAATAAAATGGGGAAAATACTGGTGAGTTTTGTCTGAGATCTGCTTTGAGTTTGTAGAAACACCTTTCAGTCTTCCTGGATCCAAGTACGTGATTTATTCCCTTTAAGTCCTAAATAAAGCAGAAGACCAAGCAGACCTGACTTTCCTTACTCAAACAAGGAGTTTCAGTATGTTACACTGCTGGATCTGCTTTGTACCTTCAATCATGGGCTGTACAACATGGATGAGTTCTCTGAGCAGCAAGAGCATGTCTTCATGGCCATACCTTCCTTTGATAACCATGCCCACCCTCTTAAACTCATGTGGGGAGCATCAGAACTGATGTTCTGTGCAAATAACAGAACTGCATCTGGATTGCCTGGGATGGGGTCTGCAGCGGGTCTTGTACCCGTGCTCAAGTACAGATGGGATGTGTGGCATGAGGGCTCTGATGCACCTGCAGCCCATAGGGTAAGTCCCTACGGACTGGTCCTTAGCATCCCACCGACCCTAGAGACATCTCTGCTGCTGGAGAGGTGATGGCTTGCACTTTCCCAAACAAAGCACAGTGATGTTTCCTGTAATTTGAAACAAAGAGACAACTTGCTGCTTTGTAATCTGTGGGTGGGGGAGGCACCGTTGAGTCAGGAAGCCCCCAGAGGGTGCTGGCTTTACTGGTTTCAGCTGTGAAATCAAAACATATGCATGACTCAGTCCAGTGGTTAAGTTCTGCTCACTTTGAGGCCCTGGCTTTGATTAAATTCATGTGTCATTTTCAAAGGTCCATGTTTAGCTTGGTTTTTAGATCATGCTTGCATAATTAGTTTATTTAAACTATGTCTCATGTTAAATCAGATTTTGCCTGTGGACTTAAGTACAACTATGTAATAAGATATACCTATTAAACAGATGTTTAATCTTAATGACTATGTTCTTGACAATCAATTGAAATCGAACATCTAATAACTACACTGCAACTAGACATATCTCTTTGCGTTTAATAAGATGCTATAGTAATATAATTATAGTAATATAGGATATTATAAATAACATTCGTGGCAGTACACCAATGTTTGTATAACGCACATAATATATATAAAGCCATGTGAGAAGTGGGGAGGCTTTAGCTCAGCTCATCATTTCCCTGATGGGAGAGAACAAAAAACCCTAGATGTTATCCTCTTACAGAGGAAACAATTTGTGTTGGCAGCGCGGCGTGTCCTGCAGCAGCACCGTGTCCATGGGTCACCATCCCACAGAGCTCCTCGCCCACACCAAGTCATGGCCAGAGCACACCGCACAGCAAAGCACTGAGCTTCCCCTGGAAGTCGTAGAATGGCTTTGGTTGGAGGGGACCTTAAAGATCATCCAGTTCCAACTGCTAGAAGGATGGGTTTTGTTTGTGTGTGCAGGGACTGTTGGGTATTTTTGTCGTACTCGATAGAAGAGAAGGGAATTAAGGAAAAATGAAAAGGAAAAGCAAATGGTATGGAAATATTGGTTGGGGGAAAAACCCAACCAACTCTGTGTGAATCCTTGCTGCTGTTTCGCTTGTGTCCCTTCTGCAGCTTCACACCCGTGTGTCTGATATTCAATTGTAACCATACCAATACATGAGTGATTTCACTACCACAGCCAACAGAACAGCTGACTGTCCCACCAATCCCATCTGATACTCCTGACTTGAGAGCTTTGTATTCTGTTGTTAAGACAAGGACAAATGGTTTGGTTTATATCCTTTTATCTTCTTGCATCACAAGTGCATACTGATAGACACTTAAATATAAAACCAGATAACAGGTTCATAACGTTCTTTCCAGAATGACCAAACGTATGTTGGATATCTTACTGAAAAAAATGGAGCATTTTGGTAGATGTGCACTATTTTAGGATTTTTTTCACTTAGGCCCTGGTTCAAGGAGGCGTTTAAGCCTTTCAGTAAATCTGTTGCACATGTGTTCAGTATTAAGTGCATGCTAACTAGAAATAAGCTGATTAGCTTTTGTCTTATGGTTGGACCTAGTATTCATTGGACTCTATAGAAAAATTTCCATTGAATCCAGTGAGCCCTGAGCTAAGCAGTTAAAAAAGCATGGAAGAAAGGCAGGAAGAGAGAGTGGGAAACAGGTTGCCTAAAATTAGACTTTGGATTAATTGGTGTCTTTTGGCCTATTAAACATGTGCAGAATGGAGCTCTTGTTGATGCAAATTACAAACATGTTTCAGAATCTGTTTTATAGGACACGTACAGTGAAGTGATGGACTGGTAACATCTGAAAGACGTATTGTTGATAGTAAACATTGGCTGGGTGTTCTGGTCTCCAGCATCGCTCATTGAAATATCGAGGTCCCTTCGTTCAGGCTCCCAGATTCCTCTTTGTAAATCAGCCTGGTTTCCATGGGCATCTCTTTGCAAGCGCAATATAATTTCCAGACACCCTTCTATGTTAATATTGGTTAATATTGTTGTTTATAACTTAATACTAAAAACAAATGCACAAAGGAGAAAGAAATGTGCACGTGTGCTCATGTTCTCCCCTTTTCCTCAACTATGCCAAAGACCAGGCAAAAAATAACCCCCTCCCTGCCCAAAGCCAACACTTTAAAAATAAAATCAATGTTTTGTCTATTACCCATGCCAAGTTTGCAGTTTAAAGCTGGTGAATTCCCCAAAGCAGAACTCTGATTTTGGCGGCTGCCTGGTGTTACTGAAGGAAGGCTGTAGATAGCACTGAGCAGGGAAAAATAAGGGCCAGAACTTTTCAAGAGATTATTTTTACTGCTAACTTTGTTACTTCTACTTTACCACCTATTTGGGCTGAGAGAGGGCCACGCTCTGTGTTTTGTATTACATCTTTTGTTTTGTCTTGTATTTTTTTTTCTACGCACCTTTATTGAAGGCAGTGATTGCAAACACATTCAACTTGATATTCAACTCACACATTAA